>NC_090023.1:106899142-107222198 GCF_037176765.1 Anolis sagrei
CAAACTCTGTGGATAAGTTTAGAATGAAATTGGCAGTGCCTTCATTTGCTGTATCAAGCAAATTTGCAGTGCTCTTTGTGAGTCATAATTTCAAAATATACCTTGATGAAGCTGAACTGACTCCTGGAGGAAGAACAGAGACTAGTTAATACTTTACCTGCTGACAGCTGTCAGTTGTGTGCTCATTTAAACCTCAAACCTTTGAAAAGTATGTCACTCTGAGCGATTAGTGGAAGAGAGAACATTTCCTGTTGGATAGAGACGTTATACAGGCTCAATTGAGAGTCTATATTAATAATCCATCTGTGCTGCTAAATCCTAATGCCTGAGATATGATCCTGCCTTTCAAACAGTGCAGTGCTAACTCTCAGCATTATATGTATGTACCATTCCTTCTGCGGAGAGAAGAATGTCACACACAGTCTACCAGAATGCAAAACATTTGTAGGTTAAGAAAGAGGTGCAGAATTGCAAATATGACAAATCCCTCCTATGTGTTCTATATGCATGACAGTGAACTCATTAAACTAATGAAGGTCATTAAATCCCAAGGCTAAAGCAAGCTACTGCTTTGCTTCTAAGGAAGGCAAAAGATGATGGAAGTAGGTTATGCCTAGCATAATTTTGCACAATGTTCAAGTTGTTAAAAAGGGGGGGGGGTAGTTTAATTATCACATACAATTTTCTATGAAAAGCTGAGCCTTTCTCTCCTTTACCAACATTTTTAGCAGCTTTGTGCCTTTAATATTAGCTTGACCTGCTGAGATAAAGCAGTACAAACGTTTCTGCCTCAGCTTCTCTCACTGGATAATTTTTTTAAAAAAATCTAAGCTATTGTTAATGGCACAGAACATGTCAAGCTAATATCTTCTAACATTTCAGAAATGGAAATCAGGTCATGTGTGACAAGGAAGAAGAGAATGTGGTCAAAATAGCAAAAGTTGTGAAACAAAGAACATACAACAAAGGATCAGCTGTAGCAGTTTGCTTTTGCTTGAGTCTAGAAATAAAAGAAGGACTTTCCACCTCAACTGTTGGTTCCCTCATTTGGAATGAGCAGTAGCATCCAAGAAATCACTGGGAGAATTTGCTTGACCGTATCTCTCTCCATGAACCAGCCTGAGCCCTTCGATCTTCGGGGGAGACCCTCCTTTCGCCCCTGCCAGTTCCACAGGCTCATCTTGAGGGTATAAGGGAGAGAGCCTTCTCCTCTGTGGCCCTCACCTTAGAAACCTTCAAGAAGGATCTCAAAACCTGGTTTTTCCGTTGTGCCTTCGGAGAATAGCCACACAACCATACACTATTGCTCCCCTCAACATTTATGAAAAATATTTCTCCCTGACCAGTCAGCCTTCAAAGGCCTGGTGAAACAAAAAGATCTTCACCTGCCTAAAAAAAGATAACAAGGAATCTAATCTTTCTGAGAAGGGAATTCCAGAGCCTGAGAGCAGGCACCAAGAAGGTCTTATCCTGTGTTTCCAACAGATGCACCTGTGAAGATGGTGGGACAAACAGAAGGGCTTCCTAAGAAGATCTCAAACCATCAGTGAGCTAATATGGAGAATATGGCCCTTCAGATAACCTCAGTCTGGAGCCCCTGCCACACTGCCCCTAGATTCCAGGATCAGATCCCAGATTATCTGAAAGTGGTGACTGATATAATCCAGTTCAAAGAAGATAATCTGGGATGAGATCCTGGAATATTTGGCAGTGTAGAAGGGGCCTTTGTTTATCCAAGATGAAATATCTTGTTTGCCTAACATTTTTTTGGTCAGAATTAATGTGTACAACCCTACCCCCTATACCCCACACGCCACTCCCAAACCCTCTTATTTAAATATTTGGAAAGTGTGTAAAGCCTTTCATAATTTTATCCATTGGGGAGATTATTTTTGAAATCTTGTGTACCTATAAGCATGAAAAACATTAGCAAGCATGTATATCTCTTGCCATTATCTAGCCTATAGAAAATTTCTTGGGGAACGGGCAGTTTCTGTCTGAATATCTAGTCCTTCATCTAAGTCTTCTCTCCTGTTTGGCCAAAAAATACACCAGTGCTCAATGTTCCTATGGGCCTGCATAGGAAAACATGTGCTGTTGTGACATGAGCTTGAATATAGTGCAGGGTGAAGTATAGCACAAAATTACTGATGGAGACAACACAACTTGCAACATTTTTCAAAATCTCAGGAGAACTGTGTAATTCAAGACCTAAACAGGATAATTGGTTGGACTTCTGCTAGTTCACTGATCAGACTTCATTTGTTGTCCTGCTGAGTTCACTACAAACCTCATCACATTGGGCAAAATAAGTGCTCTAGGATGCTTCTACCCCAGTTCACCCATGGAGCCCCACACTGCCTATCATATGATGTAGGTCAACTTCACATAGTGCTCCATTGGTGAACTGGGATAACAGTGTGGTAGGAGACTGCCATCACCAACACAAAAGCAGCCTTGTGTTCTGTAAGGCAACAATTTCCCATGTGGGATGGGGAAGCGCCAGCCCCCAGCCATGGAGCCAAAATTGCCCCACTACTGCCCATGATTTGTTGTGAAAGCTGGTAAATTACAATGTTGGTAAGGCTGCATGTGGTGGGATCCTATATGGGCTTTCTGGTGCCACTGGTTTGATATACAGCATCCACCTTGTTCAAATAACGTCAGCCTGGGAGGATAATAGGGGCATGTAATCTCTGGAAACTGGGTTTGCTGAAAACATTATAAAAGGAATAATTTAGCACCTTTTAACATGAACTTCTGATAAACTAGCTCTGGATTAGATCTCTGTAATCACACATAATCTGTTGATTTAATTCAGGGGTATGTAAACTCATTTCTGCTGCAGGTCCCTACACACACACACCCTCCATCACATCCAAGAGGCCATGGAGCAGCCTCATGCATTCTTAAAACATTTCTGCAGGGCTGCTATAATGTGTTAGCAGCCTTTTTATTTTGCCAGACAAAAACAAAGTAAGCAGGGGTTGTTTCTCAAGAGAACCAAACTCCAAACATGTGTAAGTGGGCTGGGGTGGCCTCTTTAAAGAAACAGGGCAAATACACCAGCCAGCTTTCTTTCTGAAAGGCCAATATACACACTCTCTTAGAATAGTTTGGGACTTGGCAAATTAATTTACACTGTATTTCCACGTCCCACTGTTTGTGTTCTGAATGACTGTTCTGCCCCAGATCTGCTGAATTTCATTACCATTTTAACATTGTGTAAGGGCCCAGTTGAAAGACTGGAATTGCATAGGAAATCAGCCACTTCACCACTCTGAGCAACTCAGCTTGCAAAGAGGAATCAGCAAATCAAATGCCTTCTTTCTTGGCTGCAGAAACCAAATCTAGCTCCCACCTGAGAGTGCCCTAATTTTGCCCTTGTGTTCTTTCTTTCGGTCCCCCCCCCCCCCCCAGCGATCAGCCCTCTGTCTTAGTGGGCTCCATGCTGAGATGACTGAAAGCCTGAAGAGTTCAGAACACCCTGGCCTTAATTCTAACCTCTCATTAATGCACATGAAATGCATGATTTGATACGGTAAGATTATCGGCAATGAAGAAGCAAATGCTTGAGCTCATGGCATGTGAGTAATAAATTATGCCTTTAAACTGGTCCAGATTTTGATAATTTAGGTTAGTCATCAATGGGGGGAGAAGAAAAAAAAAACCAAGCATTGTAACATGCTGACTGTGAAAAGACTCATATCCCTTTGATGCCAAATATTGTGTGTAGATTGTGAACAAGGGTTCTCCTCTGTTTCTTTACAATGAACAGCCCAGTGCCCTAGTTTTTGTTAAACGACACATACACTCACAGTTGTAGTAAAGCCCAAGTTCACAGTGTCAAAACACCAGGTCTTTTTTTGAAGTGCATGAACAATAGTATCATTTGCCACACACATACACATGCAGACTTCCATGTTCCGGCTAAATTTAACTATAATCCTCACAGTAGTTTGGAGTAAGGAAGTGGATTTTTCGAGTTAAAATTTAATGTCTTGCATTATATGCATACATTAAATTGTATGCATATACAATTAATACATACAATTTATAAATTGTACTTATACATTCCTGGTGGAGAGAAGGTTAAACCTCTGAGCTACTGAACTTCCTGACCAAAAGGTTGGCGATTCGAATCCGGAAAGCAGGGTAAGCTACTGCTCTTAGCTCCAGCTTCTGCTAACTTAGCAGTTCGAAAACATGCAAAAGATCAATAGATACCGCTTCTGTGGGAAGGTAACAGTGCTCCATGCATTCATGCTGGCCACATGACCTTGGAGGTGTCTACGGAAAACGCTGGCTCTTCGGCTTAGAAATGGAGATGAGCACCACCTCCCAGAATCAGACACAACTAGACTTAATGTCATGGGAACACTTTACCTTTACTATATGCATACATCTCTATGTCTGTCTGTGTGCACGCACACACAATTAACTACAAAGCATTAATGACAGCAGCACTGCCATTTTTGTTTTTTTAAAAAGCCATAAAGTGCCTTTTGAGCAAAATAAAATAAGTTATCCCTTGTAATTCTTTTTTCTTTTTAATATGCTTCTTGTCCTCTATGGTAATAGCATTTAAGATGTTTTCTGAATCCCATTTCCTTTCCAGCAGTATTTTAAATTTAGCTTCATGAAGTTTGCTCAAAATGAAATGCAACTCAAGAAATAAACATGAAGTGATAAATTTTAATAACCAAGGTCAAATGGATCTGGGGTGTGAATTCCTCCCCCCCCCCCCAAAAAAAAAGACCCAATAAATGAAGCACCATTAATAATAAGAGGCTTTTACCAACATCTTTTACCATTGTCCTTGGGCCTGATGAGCCACTGAAGAAAAGAGGCTTCATTTTCTCTTCTCCAAAAAAAATCCCTTCCAATTTAAGTGTATCTATTTCTCTGATAGATCACTTTAATTTCCCCCACCCCTTAAAAGCATTCTTGTGAAGGCTCTCTTGACTCCCACTTACTTTGGAAAAGAAAGAACAGTATTCTCTTTGGACTCCTTGCCTTACATCTCTCCTTAAACGTTTATGTCCTGATCAAGATGAGTAGCGTTCAAGGGATATGCACCCACTAGCTGCTGTATCTGTTATTTCCCAATTTGTCATTCCACATCTAACACAAGGACAGTTCACAATGTATTCTATTCTTAGCCATGTTGCATTCTACATCACAGTAATTCTTCTGGGTATGGCTACACTTCCTGCCATGAAAGGACAAAACGGGGGGGGGGGGGAGGTTTTCAAGGGGCAGAGTTTGGAAAGTTACTTTTGAAAAGTACCTGATTATAGTTACAGTGGCACCACCTGACCCATATTGTTATTCTAATAACCTTTGAGAAGTAAATTATTTGCTTATTATGCGGAAGTTAAGGCAAATTCAGAATCCTACAGGTTGCTGACCTGTCATACAAAACACACCAAAATGTGAAAGACCACACATCTACTATAACTCAAAAAGTAACTAAGGCACAGTTACAGCTAAACCTGGAAAACTGGGATTAGAATTAGGGTTAAAATTGTATGCACATAGTTAAATACCGTAAAGGTACCAGATTGTGTCTGATATTAGAAGCTAAACAGGATCACTCTGATTCATACTTGAATGGGAGACAATTGGTAAGTACCAGGTGCAATAGGCTTTATTTCAGAGGAAGGAACTGACAAAACCACCTATAAGTATTCCTGGCCTGAAAAACTCTTTAAAATTCATGAAGTCATTATATGGTAACAATCAACTTGAAGGCAGACACACACACAATGTACTATGGGGGAAAGGAAATGATTACAAGCAATGTTCTTTGTGAATAGTTGCTTCCAAGCTTTGTGAAGCTTTTAGTATAAACCAAGGCTCTGTCCACACATCTTCAAATGCTTGGGGAAATGGGTCATCCTGTCACACTTTGAATATGACATTTTATGTTTTAGGATACTCCAAAGCAGCTATTTCAAATGCAATTACATGCCTTACAATATTTTGCAAATCAAAAAAGGGTAATTTCTGTGCAAGAGCAAACATTGCTAGGAGCAAAATATGCAGCTATCCAGAGTCCACAGGACAAAAGCATGGTCTGGTGGAGAACAATGGAACCAATAGGCACAGGAAATGCCACAAAAAGAATAGGAAGCAGGAACAAACAAACAAAATAGATAAAATCTGTGGATTTCAGAGGACAAAAGCAGTGAAGTGAATCAGAGGGAGTCATGGAAGATGACTAAATATAAAGCTTATACATGTACATTAAAACATTTTGAGACCTTTCCCAATTTATTGATGGTGAACACTGAAGTACAGCTAAAAGTGAATAGCTCAGGATCAGTGAGTGAAAATAGAGGAGTGTTGAAGCAAAATATAATATGTTTTTATAAGGCTGTTTTATTGAAGCCATATATCTTAATAAAGACAAGTTAAAGGTATTAAGAAACTCTTAAGGTCATAGTAAGTTGACAGGTGACTTGAAGGTACACACGCACACATTTTTGAGGTATAGTAAGTCCTTCCATTTGTCATTTTGTATTAGGTAACAGCATTTAAAGCAGTTTGAACCAAAAAAGAGTTATGGTGGAATTATATCCCAAAAGCAAGATTATGATACATCAAGACATGAGCGCATTGATCAACTTCTCTTGTAAGCTACCTTCCACACCAGGTAGCTACTGTAACTCAATGTACACCTACACTGTAACATTAATGCAGTTTGACACCACTTTCACTTCATTGGTTTAGTGCTATGGATTTTTGGAAGTTGTAATTTTAGAAAAATATTTAGCTTTCTCTGTCACAGAGTACAGGTGCCTCACCAAACAGCAACCCCTAGGTTTCGTAGCACTGAGCCATGGCAGCTAAAAGTGGTATCAAACTGCATTATACAGTATACATGCATCTGATATCGAGCTCTTTTGGGAGGGTCTCCCAGCGGGAGAGATCCCTGAAGACCGCTAAAGGGGTCTTTAAACCTCGGTGAGCAGCCAGCGAAAGCCAATCCAAAGAACGAAAAATATTAAGAATTAATCCCACCGGAGGCTGAAGAGGTTCAGTGACCGAGGCGTTTATTGTGATTCAGCTGAGATCAGATGCATTGCAGGAATCATTCCTCTGCAAGCATCCAGATACAAAGATTTCAGGCATTTTTATACAGTACAGGACAAAAGAAAGCAGTTTGAAACTCCCGCCGCCCCTTGCCAGCCGGCTTGACGCTGATTGGCTGAGGCTGGAACAGCTGGGAGGAGGCTTGGCGGCCCGCCTCGGCTTTCAGCCAATCAGAACGTTCCTGTGCCTCGGGAGGGCCAACGGGCGCCCTCTGCTCGCTTCTGAGTTTGGGCCAATCAGGAGCGAGGAGGGCGGGACGGCCGTAGACAAAGGGGGAAAGATGATGGGATTTGGAATTCCTGCCTGCTGGAATGCAGGCTTTGTCTTGGGCGGGAAAAGGGTGATATTTGGTAAACAAAGAGCTTTCCTGTCCTTGATGGGTCTGGCGAGTGATTTGAATGGGCTAGATCGATATCGGACCACCCGGAGGGTCAACAATATCTGGGTGAATTAATCAGTCTCTTTTTCCGAGGCTCTGCTGACCCCCCTTCCTTCGCTGGCCTTGCTCCGAGGGCTAGGGTTGGGGATCAGCAGCATTGTCCATGCTGATGAGTCAATCAATGGGTGATTGAGGAAGAGGCTGGGGCTCTTTCCCCAGGCAGTTCCTGGTCACGCCGGTTTTTGTGGGGCGAGGGTCAAGGGGGAGAAGTAGGGAAGGGAACCAAAGTACACTTCATTCCATTACATACATTTCATATATCTCATACATTTCATATGGCAATCCCATCCCCATCCCAAGCTAAGTTTATTACAATATTGGATTTGTATTATAACGCAAACTGGAGATCTCATAGTCCTTTGGCAAAGGTGCGTGGAGACGGAGGCTGCTTGCTTTTTAAGGCAGGCACCAGAAGGAAGTTCGTGGCCAGGGATGGGGCAAACAGTTCATGAAGCAGAGAGTCAATAAGAAAAGGCAGAAGTCCAGTGATGGGCGCTGGGTTGGGTAGTAGCAGAGTCCATAGTCCAGTGCACAAGCCAGAGAGTTCACAAAGAGGAAACAGGAACCCAGTTATGTGCGCTGGGTCAGGAAGCAACAGAATCCATTGTCCGGCCCTTGGTGAACTACAAATACTTGGGAGGGGGGGGGGTCACATCCACAGTCCTACTAGTTCCATTAGCAGCTCCTCACTAGGAATGTGGAAGAAAAAAACACAGAGAAAAGCTAATAAAACCTGGACAAAACTTTATGCTACTCTTCACTCTATAAAATATATCATATATCTCCCAGTTTTGAAACAATGGCAGTGGTTTGGCACTGTGTTTTAATTAGTCCACAATATCAGAGAATGGGACGTGTCTCTTGTGTTTTACCTGGGTTGGAAGTTCAGGAAGAAGAAACTGCGAATGTACCTGTGTTTACAATCTGTTTGTGGGAAAATAGTATGGTAAATTTCTTTCCCACAGTCTTAACATTGATTTTAAAGCTGGATTCTTTTCTTTAGAGAATTAAAAAAAAGCTTCCTGTGCTATAGGTGGTGTGGAGGTCAATGTAAGTGAGGCAAATGTCAGTCAATGCAGCAATGTTTTGAGTTAGCATGGGGATGGCGAACCAGGGCCTGAACTTCCTTCCTTCAGGGTGAGGTTGTAATCTCTTTGCTTTAAACCAAAGATACGTTTTCCCTTTTCCTTTATGGGAACAAGTATATAAACTATAGCGAAGTCAGGTTTGTTTCTGCAGAGTGTGCAAAACAGGTCCTTAGACTGCACTCTCTCTTTTTCTCCTGTGTTCCCCTTCTGGCATTGCCCTTGCCTTATCTCAAGAATATTGATTTCTTATTAGGAGAGATCTGAGCTATAATTATTAAGACTCGTAGTTAGACCTTGGCACCACCTATTTAATCTACTGCCATCTGGATACTGAGCCAAATGCTTCAGTGAGGCATGCTACAAGGGACAGTTTTCCCCCCTTCATTCTAAAGCAGTCAGGATTATATTATGTCCTACAGAGCAAATGATAACTAATGGTATGTGATTATGAAATGCAAGTTGAGTATACCTTAGCCAAAATGCATAGAACTAGAAGTTTGTTTGAATCTTTATATCTTTATTTTCTTTTCTTTTGAATTTTGGAATACCTATATTTGGGTATATGATCATGTTGTCAAACACAGGACTCCCACCCCAAAAGATTTATAGTTTTCAAAGGACAATAAGCCCTAGATGAAATAAAGTTGTATACTTTCCTTTGTATGAAATTTTCCTCACTCTGCAATGGACCAGCAGACCAACCTTTCTAAAGACCATCTCTCCATAATTATTCCTTTTTATCTTTAACTCCAGGATATGTGCTGATCTGAACCACCGCGTATCTCAGTCTCCCCCAAGAAGATCCATTTGCCTACACCTTTGATGAGGTTCTTTAATCCAAACCAGTCTGAATTGGTGTGGATCGCATGGGGATCTAGGTGTTTTTAACCCAAAGCTTCAACCAGTCTCAATGTGGTTCTCATGGGACCTGGGTTCTTTTAATCTAACCCATCCAAGCCCTGGTGTAGATCTCATGAAACCATGTTCATAGACCAGGAATCCCTCTTGTTTGGCTCGGAATCTTTAATCCAAGGCTTCAGCCAGCCACCATAGCAGATCACATAGATCCCAGTCAGGCACCCTGAGGTCTCCCCCAAGGACAACTAAACACCAACTTTTCCCAAATAAAACATGTCTTCCTACCAACACATCTTCAAAATGGACTTCTTAACACATTATACCCCTGACTCTGCTTCATTCTATATCTCTATTTTTCTCTGATAGTCTGCACCACCACTGGATCTGAACATGCACATGTGCACAGGAAGAAACAACCTTTCCAACCCTGTCATGCATGACCACAGTGCTACCATCTTGGCACCCCAGACCCTTGCTTCTATCCTTCATCTCTTTAACTGTAAACTATATTTTTATTTCACTTTATTCCCATAAGTCTATTAAATAAAAGGCAAGCTACAGTGAAATGTTTCACCCTTTGCCTGACCCCTGGACAGTCAACAATTCCAATATGCCTTTCAACACCTCAAGCAAAATGTGTAGCACAGACAATGACCACTTGGACATTATTTTCCAGCAACTGAGCTGAAGGTCTTTTGATTGCCACCTGGGATCCCCCCCCCCCCAGTGGAACTTGAGTCATCCGTCACACAGGGCATTGTACAAAGGAACCTTTGAGCACCTTGCCATCCCTTTGGGACCTTCCCTTTGTCTGTCCCATCTGGGAATGGGCTTGGGGAATCAGCACCTATTGTCCTTGGCATCCTGGACTTTTCATCTACATAATCCTGCCATCTACACTCCCTGGACCCCTGCTGATTGCTTGCACCCATCCAAATTTGGCCATGGCTTCCTGGAAGTCCATCTCTACCCCAAGAGATGCCTCAAACAGCTGTTTAGTAGACCCTGGGCTTTTCTTGCCCAACTGGGAGGGAATCCCCAGCTACATCATCAAAGCCTGCACCAATCTGGAAGCAAGCCCACTTGAGCCTGTCTTCTGACCAGTCAGGAATGCAGGTGGCACCAGCTGGTTCCCAGTGCTCAGCCAATCGGGGACAGAGGAGGGAGCATTCTAACAGAGACAATGTTAATGCATGGTATAAAGGAATTAGAGGTACCTGGGGCAGGGGGGGAAAATAACCTATCCCACCTATGCCCTTAGATATATAGCGTGGAACAAAAGGCTGAGCCTAAGTGACCGAAGCACTTGGTAAAAATAGCTGCCACCACCTCAGAATTGCCGGCCTGAGGAACCAAAAGGGTGTGATTGTATTTTAAATAAAAGGATGTTTGAGCTCTTGAACTTCAATGGCTGACTGAAGATTAAAAGATGTGTTGAGAGAATGATTTTAGAGGAAAACGAATGGATTGAGGCGAACAACAGTTAAGAGTAAACTAATAAAGAGTTTATTTTTAACTTGAGAATAACAACAACTCGTTGGAATGAGTGGTACAAAATCTTGATGCAGTTGCAGTAACTTGGTTGCTTAAATCAAACAGTTCTCTCTGACAGGATAGCTTTCTCAGCTTGAGTCTCTATAACCAACTGTTCTATTATTAGACACAGTTTTACTTGGAGCACAGACCCCTGTCTGCCTCCCTCAACTGGCTATAAGGTATCTTTGAAACCTCTCTTAGGCTCAATAAGACACAGCTCTCCTTTACTAGCCTCTCTAGTAAAGCTCTAGCCTAATGTCTTCACCATATACCTTAAACCTAGAGACTAGCTAAAAGCTCTTCCCTTCCTGTCAGTTCCCTGCTCTAAAAATCCAACTCTCTCTGTCTAACTCTCAGACTCTTCCCCCTTCTGTCAGATAAGACAGCTCCCTTTCCCTCCATCCAGCTGACTCCACCCCTGATTGTTACACCCAATCAGGAGTCAGCCTGACTCCTCCTCCTTCTTTGCTCAACAACCAGGAGGCCAAACACTGCTATGCAGGCTTCGGCCTAGCCGACTAAAAGGTAGTTTTATTACATACCTCCCCACCTTAAGTTCTTTCTGGAAGATTTCCAATTTCTAATTGAAATCTGTAAGAAAGGGTTTCTCGTAAAGAGAGCTCTTTCTTACCTAACTCTCCCTTCCTGTACCTAACTATCTATTCTAACCCAATCTAACTTAAGGCAAAGGCATACTACCTATCTTCCTATCCTGCATGCTACCTAACCTATCTAAACATCCGATCTAACATATCTAACATTCCTACCTAACAGGTTCACTATCTTACTAACGTTACATTGCATTCTAAACAACATTTGCAAATAATACAATATTATGCATGTTATCTAAGCATATCCTGTAATGCAAAACAATACAGTCAATATAATTTATACATACCTGTAAGAGAAAACATGTTAGATAAAATATATCTCACTGTACAATACATTACCTTATTAAATGCATTCTACCAAGCAATTACCTATACAATCACCTGTATGATTACTCTATCATACTCACTAATGCATTAAATAACAGCTATATACAGTCAATGTATTGCTCTAACCTGCAATAAAAAAATGTTTTAAATTGCAAACAATCCTTTTGCATTATCAGCAAAGAAACCTACTGAAGTTACCCTGGGGTTTACTCTTGGTTGTCTGGCACATTCAAATTTTAAACTGGGAATCAACTTTGGCATGGCAAACATAAAGGGTCTGAACCTTGTTCTATTTCAGCCAATGCCACAAATCCTATTCCCAACCCTTGAATTAGCATCACCAACGGCCAACTCAAACCCCATACTATTATCTACAGATGTTTTCTTCCAGGATGGAGCTGAGACAGTGTCATCTCCATATAACACTCTCTGGACCTTACGCTCTAGCTCCACCTGCTGTTCTTGCTTGGTACTACACGATCTAACTTTTCCCTCCAAATTCAACAAACAACCAACTGAATACACTCTCCCCCATTTAGACAGAGTCCCATTCCCCTCAGTCTCTGGAGAATTTTTTTCTACAACCTTGGTTCCGTGAGAATTTGGTTCTCTGGGCAATGTCCAATGATCTGAGGACACTGTCCCACAGTCCAATCTTAGTCCTGCTGGTACTGGACCAAAGGTATCAAACATTGTCCCTCTTTGCTGTCGTGAGGGCCTCTCCCCCGCTGTCCTCCGACTTGGATGGATGACTCGCTGGTCTCCTCGAGGGACGACCTCCCTCCTCTCCAGATGACCACGAGACCGCTCCGCCTCGCTCTCGCTCTCCAGCCGTTGCTTCTTTTTAAAAACTGAGGCGATCTCCGACCTCTCCGGGCTGTTGACCATCGCCTTTCTTCTCCTCTCTCCCTCCTGCACTGTCTGCTTCGATGTTGAGGCAGTTTCAGACCTCTCTGGGCCGCTGACCGCTGCCTCTCTCCTCCTCTCTCCCTCCTGCACCGTCTGCTTTGATGTTGAGGCAGTCTCAGACCTCACTGGGCTGCTGTCCATCAGCTTTCTCCTTCTCCTGCTCTCCTGCACTATCTTCTGTAATGCTGAGGTAGCTTTTGATGTTTTTGGGCCGCTGACCGTTCCCTTTCCGGCTTCGCTGGAACACACGATCGGCTTCTCGGAGACTAACTCAACCGTGCTTCTGGTTGCTGGCTTTTCGGCTTCCCTGGCCACCATGACGGGCCCCTTGGTCACCCTCGGTGCCATTCTCTCGACCACGCCATCCAGCCTAGGGTCAGCTCCATCACCTTTGTCTCCCTCATCTTCCTTGACCACCTTCCCGGCTACTGCAGCTAGCCTTGTGGCTCCCTTGATGACAGACAAACAGCTTGGAGTCCCTGGCTGAACTTTCTGGTGCCAGTCCACCGCCTTTGCCACAACCTCCTTGGCACTGTTAATGTCTCTTCCATGCCTTAAATGTGTCTCCACTGCCAAAACTGGGTCTGAGCCACACTCCAGACCTCCTGCGCTTTTTACGGTCATATCTGCTTCAGTGACAAGACCCTGATCTACTGTCTGTCTTGTCACAGGCCCCTTGTCTTCTCCAAGCTGTTCTTTTACTGCCTCATTCAGGGCTTCTCTTGATCCCACTACTTTCACTAGTTTAATCCCTCTGGTGTTATAGATGGCAGGTTTTTTCTCTGTGGGTCTGGCATTTTGGGACACAGCCATTTCCCACAGGGTCTTTAAATCTTCAGCCTGTCGCTGTTCCCTGAGGAACTCAGCTGGCTGACTAGATGGCAACATTACAGGGAACTCTTCAGCGTTGTTACATTCAGAGCTATGAGCCATTTCTGAGGCGATTTCTCCCTCCTCAGAAATTCCCGCTCTTTCTGCCTGGCTTCTAGTCACAGCCTTGATCTTCAGTGTATGTTCTGACAGATCGTTTCCTATTAACACAGGGACCTCCAGGTCTGCTAGGATTCCTACACTCCATTTACCACAAAAATCTTTGTATTTGACAGGGATTTCTGCCACATCCACTTCAAAGCTGGGACCAGTTATTCCCTTCAGTGTCCATTTCTTTCCTGGCACTACCTGGTCCTTCTCAACTATATGAGGGCGCACCAGAGACACGTCAGCGCCTGTGTCCCTCAGTCCCATTAGCGTTTGGTCATTAACTTTGACCTCTTCTAAGTATTCTTTATTTACCCCACGCTCTATACTCCACACCCTCATTATTTTGATGGGCTCTCCCTCAGGAGTAGGCTCTTCATCTTGTGGTGGAGTCTTCTTGACCACTTTAACAAATTTTGGCGGGCTTCCAGCTCTCTCCTTAGTTAGCTTTGGGCATGAGGCTTTAACATGTCCTTCTTGGTTGCAGAAGTAACATACAATCCTACGTGGCACAACCTTAGAGATGGCATCCCCTTGCTTGGCTCCCTGACTCTCCTTGTCAGTTCTACCCTTCGGGACCCACTCTTTCTGCTTTT
This sequence comes from Anolis sagrei, assembly GCF_037176765.1. NCBI lineage: Eukaryota > Metazoa > Chordata > Lepidosauria > Squamata > Anolidae > Anolis > Anolis sagrei. The sequence continues at coordinate 106,913,583 of NC_090023.1, forward strand.
TGAACATGGGGGGGGACCAACTCAAAATCTCCCTCCATCCCGTCCAAAATCGTCGCACACTCGGCCACCGTCCGGATCTTTTTGTCTTTAATGAACCAACGCCACTGTACTGGAATCAATTTATAAAACTGCTCCAGACAGATCAGGTCCCTTAAAGCCTCAAAGGTGTTCACCTTACTTCCCTCCAGCCATCGTACTAGAGCTTTTTCAATCCTAGCCCCCACTTGGGAAAATGTCTCCCCAGGCTTCCTCTTAATTTCTCTGAAGGTCTTTCGGCTTTGCTCAGGGGTTAGCCCAAACCGAACCTTCACTCTTTCTTTGAAGACAGAGTAGTTAGACCATTCTGTAGTTGTCATGTTGGCATAAACCTCACTCAGTTCACCACAGATTAATGGTCTCAAGTGTGCCATTCTTTTTTCCTCTGGCACCCCGAAATCTGCACACGCACGTTCAAAACTAGAGAGGAAACTCTCGGCACAATCCCCCTTTGTGTATTTGGGAAAGTGTTTTAGATAGGAAGCTACGGGTTCAGCAGGGATGGTACTAGGATTGGATGTGGGTTGCCTATCTCCCATTTGTAACTCCATCATCCTTTCCTCATGTTTCATCCTCTCTCTTTCTCTTTCTATTTCTAACTGTCATTCCCTTTCTCTCTCTCTCGCCTCAAACTCCATTCTCTCTCGTTCCTTCTCAGCTTCAAGCTGCATCTTCTCTCTTTCTTTCTCAAGCTGTCTTTCTTTCTCTCTTTCCTCAGCCTCACGTTGTCTCTCATTCTCTCTGGCTTGAAACTCCATCTTTCTCAACTCCATCTCAAGCCTTAACTTCTCGATTTCTAAAGAGGTTGCCACTGTCTCTGGGCTTTCTCCTCTTTCTACCATCTCAGGCTCCATTTCGGTTCCCTCCTGTCCCTCTGATTGTGTGTGAACCACAGGAGCTTTTTTCTGCTTTGGAGGTGCCATGTTGCTGTACAATGGTGTATTTAGGCAGTTTCTGAGGTAAAACTTCCTCAGAAACGCTTTGGCTCAAACCTTTACCTCACAAAATCACACCACCCCACTGGATTTAGGCTTTAAGTCACGTATCCCGCCGCTGGTCACCAATATAAAGGATTTAGTGATACCTAGGGCAGGGGGGAAACAACCAAATCCCACCGCTGCCACCAATATAAAGGATTAGAGGGATATCTCTGGCAGGGTGGACACCACGATCACACCTCTGCCCTTCTGTATATATAGCGTGGAACAAAAGGCTGAGCCTAAGTGACCGAAGCACTTGGTAAAAATAGCTGCCACCACCTCAGAATTGCCGGCCTGAGGAACCAAAAGGGTGTGATTGTATTTTAAATAAAAGGATGTTTGAGCTCTTGAACTTCAATGGCTGACTGAAGATTAAAAGATGTGTTGAGAGAATGATTTTAGAGGAAAACGAATGGATTGAGGCGAACAACAGTTAAGAGTAAACTAATAAAGAGTTTATTTTTAACTTGAGAATAACAACAACTCGTTGGAATGAGTGGTACAAAATCTTGATGCAGTTGCAGTAACTTGGTTGCTTAAATCAAACAGTTCTCTCTGACAGGATAGCTTTCTCAGCTTGAATCTCTATAACCAACTGTTCTATTATTAGACACAGTTTTACTTGGAGCACAGACCCCTGTCTGCCTCCCTCAACTGGCTATAAGGTATCTTTGAAACCTCTCTTAGGCTCAATAAGACACAGCTCTCCTTTACTAGCCTCTCTAGTAAAGCTCTAGCCCAGGGGTCAGGAACCTTCGGCTCTCCAAGTGTGGTGGACTTCAACTCCCACAATTCCTTGAGGCTCGGCATTCACCCCAAAGGCTTACCTTGGCCTCAAGGAATTGTGGGAGTTGAAGTCCACCACACCTGGAGAGCCGAAGGTTCCCCATGCCTGCTCTAGCCTAATGTCTTCACCATATACCTTAAACCTAGAGACTAGCTAAAAGCTCTTCCCTTCCTGTCAGTTCCCTGCTCTAAAAATCCAACTCTCTCTGTCTAACTCTCAGACTCTTCCCCCTTCTGTCAGATAAGACAGCTCCCTTTCCCTCCATCCAGCTGACTCCACCCCTGATTGTTACACCCAATCAGGAGTCAGCCTGACTCCTCCTCCTTCTTTGCTCAACAACCAGGAGGCCAAACACTGCTATGCAGGCTTCGGCCTAGCCGACTAAAAGGTAGTTTTATTACACATGGGTTTTCTGTGGGATAAAAATGGTTGCACACTCCATGTTGGTTATGCTTGTACTTTTGGGCACAAGCCTGCTTGCATCCGCTCTTGGCCAGGGTGTAATTAAAAGCTTATGTCTCTCTGTCTTTAACCCGAGTGAGTCTTTAACCTGGAACTTTGTTAATGTAAAATGCTTGCCAGGTCAACCTCTAATCTAATTGTGATTTAAATTTTGACTTCAGTCATGAGACATCTTGGAGATGAGACCCAAGACTAAACACACAATTCATGTATGTTTCATCTATACCTTTTACACATAGTCTGAAGGTAATTTTATACAATATTTTTAATAATTTTGTGTATGAAGTAAAGTGTATGTACTTTGTACATGAACATTGTATGTACATAAAGTGCATGTACATTGTACACTTCATACATGTGTATGAAGTAAAGTGTATGTATGTACAGATATGTGGATGACACCTTCACCATTTGGAGCCATGGAGAAGAAGAACTCAACAGGTTCCTGGACCATCTTAACAGCATCCACCCAAAAATCCAATTCACAATGGAAAAAGAAAATGAAGGAAGACTGCCTTTCCTAGATGTCCTAGTCATCTGCAAACCAGATCAACAATTGGGTCACATCGTCTACAGAAACCCCCCCCCACACACAGATAAATATCTACATAAAAACTCCAACCATCACCCAAGTCAAAAAAGAAGTACCATTAAAGCCTTGGCAGACCGTGCAAAAAGAATCTGCGAACCCCACCTCCTCCAAGATGAACTGAACCACCTCAACTGGGCTCTCCAGGCCAATGGATACTCCACCTCAGACATCAGGAGAGCTGCAAGACCAAGTACAAGCCACGAGAGTAAAGATGAAGATCCACCCAGAGGAAAGGTGTTCCTGCCATACATCAAGGGAACCACTGACCGCATAGGGAAGCTGATGAGGAAACATAACATACAAACAATCTACAAACCCACCAAGAAAATCCAACAAATGCTACGTTCAGCAAAGGACAAGAGGGATCCTCTCACCTCTGCAGGAGTCTACCGTATACTATGCAGCTGTGACAAGTCTACATAGGGACCACCAAACGCAGCACCCAAACACGAATCAAGGAACATGAAAGGCACTGCAGACTACTTCAACCAGAGAAGTCAGCCATAGCAGAGCACCTGATGAACCAGCCTGGATACAGCATATTATTTGAGAACACAGAAATGCTGGACCACACCAACAACCACCATGTCAGACTACACAGAGAAGCAATTGAAATCCACAAGCATGTGGACAATTTCAACAGAAAGGAGGAGACCATGAAAATGAACAAAATCTGGCTACCATTATTAAAAAAACTCTAAAATTACTACAGCAAAACAGCAGAGAGGAAACAACCAGGCACATCTTAACACCTCTCAACAGAACATTTTCCCAGGCTCAGCCAAGCCTTCAAATGCTAATGAAGGTGGTCAGCTGAAACATTCACACCTAGCTTCAGCAGAGAGCTCTTTGCCCCACCCCAGTCATTCCACAGATATATAAAACCATTTTCCTATTTCCAACAGACCTCACTACCTCTGAGGATGCTTGCCATAGATGCAGGCGAAACGTTAGGAGAAATGCCTCTAGAACATGGCCCTACAGCCCGAAAAAAACCTACAAGAACCTAGTGATTCCAGCCATGAAAGCCTTCAACAATACATTGTATGTACATTGTTCTTTCAGGAAACAAAAGTAAAGATATCTCAACCACCCATGTGAACAATTTTGGATGCTGATGTATTTTGAATTCTGGATAAAGGATGCTTGAACTGTAGTAATGTCATAGTAAAGTCATCTTAGAAGACATGAGGAGACAGTAGCAAGATGTTGGAATAAAGACCTGTGCACCAGGACTACTAGCTTGATGTCTTCAGGAAAGGCAGCAGTTCTCAGCCTTTGACCCCTTAAATCCTCAAAGCCCTGGCCAACATGATCAATGGGCAAAAATATTCTAAATGTGAAGTCTAAAACATTTTGAGACTTAAAGACTAGAGAAATACTGTGGTAGAGTAATCTGTCAAATATTCACCTACCAATCCAATCTACTTTTGTCCATGGGAGAGACACCAGCCTTCCATTTCCTCAAAGCTGATAATTACAGGGTTCCTCACTTCCTGCCTTTTTGCCCCACCTCTGCATGAGAAAAAAAGAAATTGATCCAACCATCACCCAATAAAATAAGTGACTCTGAACAGGACAGAGCTCCCAAGTTGGCTATACTGAAATGCAGCAACAGTCAAAGTCAAAAGGACAAAGAAACTTCTGCTTTAGCTGAATGAAATAGCTATGGTTATACAACACAGTTGCCCGCTTAAGATAAATTAAATCAGAAAATGATAATATGTAGTATAAAGACAAGAATTATTGGACTTTTCACAGGGCATGGGTCTTTTCTTAATTGTGAAGAGCCGTTTCCCATGTGGCATACAGTTTCCACAAAGCCTTTTCACAGGCTTTATGCATTAAATTAATATCTATTCAAAACTTCTATACATCTCATATAATATATCTTCTGTCAGCCAAATTGCTTAATTTTCTATGAGAAATATGCTCTGTTTCAGGGGCAGGGTTGATCCCAGACCCCAGCCTTATTATAATAGATGCATACTTTGAATCCCTCCCTCTCTTTCATCTGTCACCATTCCAAAGGCATCATATATTTCAATGCAGAGATGCCAAAATGAGCAGCCATGCCTCTAAGAATGTGGAATAATGTGGAGTACATGCTTTGAAATACAGATTCAAAGAAGAGTCATACACACTCCCCAAATTTAGGAGAACCTTTATTGATCACTCATATAGTGGCTAAGTTTTGTGCAGCAGCTATAAAAATAAGGAAGCAATTTGTGGATGATTTTAGTAGATAAAGTTTTAACATACACATTTTTTAATCCATACTCACAGATTTTATGGGCATCATATAGGAAGCCATGTAGATCGACTCCATATTATGGACTTTCTGATTTTAATGTTATGAATTTCTGGTCTTAAAGTTTAAACTTTTTTTAAAAAAAACCCCCCTCTGTTTTTAATGTTTTAAAGTTTTACATTCGTGGTCTGTGACTATAATAATAAAATTCATTCATACTCACTCTTCTTTAATCTAGTACTCTGGATATAACCCGGCTCTTACATTGGCTATGGCTACATATGCAATCACCTTATTTCTTTGTTGACTGAATTTCAAACACAGCACAATGTTTTTATATTTTAACTGGTTTTTCATATTTAATTTTTTATGTTTAGTCTACTTGTGAAGGTGGTGTTCTGCATATAAACAGACCAGAGAGTCTCAACTGAAGACTCCTTGGATCAAGACCCCTTTCATTGAACTTTGGAAGAAAACCTGTGGATTCAACCATATTCAGTAGAAAGAGAAAGGAGTATCTGGATGTGTTAAAGAAAAGGGGGGAAGGTAAAGTTCGTTTGTTGGTTTTAGAAAGTGGTGGAGGGAAGTAATGTTGTGGGAATGATATAGGGTTGTATTTATGCTTGATTTGTCTATTTTATTTTAGTTTCTATTTTTATTGTCTGTGGGTTTTTTTAGTTCATTGGATATATGTTACACTGTTGAAAATCATATCTCTATCTATCTATCTATCTATCTACGAAGACAGAATCTCTCTATAGTAGTTCAAAGGGAATACAGAGAGAGGTCTGCCAGTCTAAATATGCACCTGGCATACCCCCAGCCTCCTCTTCCCCAAAGAAAAGAGTCTTTCAAATGAATTTCTAAATCCTGTGGTGGTTAGCAAGCTCCGTAATAGTAGAATGATGAATAAAATCTAGTAGATAGCTCCCTAAAATGATTTCAGAACCTTGGATAACTCTCTTAAAACTATCAAAATGTAATATGGATTCACTAGCACCTTGTTATGTAAGCCACCAGTTGCCACTGCTGAAACCTCTTGGTGAGGATATGGCAAGGGGGTGCTAATAGACACAATCATGTCTTTTCCTTTTACACTTTCATCTTGACTTCCAAAACAGATCTTGTAAAGCTGAAGTGGGAGACGTTTGAAACATAGCCATCCTGTTCACAAATAGAATGTTAAAACTCTTATTAAAGGGTTTTGGGAGCTTGGCAACAATTTTGCCAGTTTAATAGCTCCACCTGAACTTTTTTAGGAGCAGCAGAATTTTTAAAATCAAAATCAGAAGTGATTTGTGGTCACTTCCTGTTTTCTTTGGGGAAAAAAACACATGTCCCAAAACTAAAACACCAGCATGCCCACAGAGAGAATGAAGGGGATTTTCACATAAAAATAATAAATTTTAAAATGAGATTTGGGGAGAAGTACAGCTCTCTAGTAAAACGTACCAGCCAGTTGCACAACCCTGATTTGTATTTGTTACATTTGAGAGGAAAATGCATTAAAGCCACTACAGGTATAAGTGCCACCTGTAGCCCTGTCCTGCTTTGAATCAGGCAATCTTTCTTAGCAAAGTTCAGATACTCCAACTGTATGCTAGCACAGTTAAAAGTAATAGCAGGTAATTCAGTAAAAAAACATTGAAAACATAGTCAAAACTAATTAAAAATTCCAAACTATTTGAGATTCAAATAGTTGGCAGGGAAATCAGGTGAGAATGATCCAAAAGCAGAATCAAGAAGCAATCCAGCAAAGCCCATTCCAAGATCCAGTGAATCAGGGAAGAGTAGTTCAAGAGCAAGCTCCAAGGGAAAGAGTCAAGGAGTCTAGGAATGTTGAGATACAGGCATTGTTTCTAGCTAGTCCTCCACCTAAAAACTGAACTTCTGTAGCACATCTGGAGGGCCTACTTGCAGGTAGGTCAGCATAAGGTCTCCTCAAGAAGAGGGAACCTGTTCTTAGGAGTTTCAAGATTCCCAAGGAGTCCCCTCCTTTGCAGTTACACAATTATTTTGGTGGTCACATCCAGCATTGCCTGTACTTTTATTTGACACCACTCTCTTGGATTGGGATGCAGCCTTTAATCAAGAAACTAGATCCCCCCCCCCCCCCCCGCAAAAAAAATCTCTTCAGCAAGGTATTCTTCTATCTTCACATCCAAAACCCCAGAAACTTCAGAGCTGGTCTGCTTCTTGGTGCTATACAGATGTGAATGTTCTGGATCCTCTCCTGATCCTCTAGAAAGGGCATGATAAACCCCAGTCTCCATTCTAGAATTAATTACTATATATGTTCTGTCTTTCTTCCTGAAATTCCTTGAGATATCATCAATCACTTGATTTTTGTCCCACCTTTCTCCCATGAGTGGGACTCAAAGTGACATAAGACCAATAACTTATGTCATATTTCCACAGCCTCCACACAAGGAGTAGAAAATGGGATGCAGGGGTGAGGGGAGCCAAGGAGATGAATAATGGTCAGTTTTTATTTGTTACCATACAGCCACTCTGAAAAATGAACATTCTCTATATAAATAAGGGCTTATACTGACCCTAATGTATGAACCACATCCTTTCCAATAATGTATCAAATATTTTGGATCATGAAAGTAATGCAGTTATATCATCATGATTGCATTATGATTGCACCAGCTCCCTTGAGTGATTTTAATTGCTTTTGCCCAATGGATGCAAGGTTATATAGAGAAGGGCAGTATAATGTTAAAAGCACTAAACTTACCCAGAAATTCACAATCTGGCTCAAACCCACAGTTAACTCAGCCAAGCGTTTGCCAAGGCTGAAGTGCTATCCACAGTTAAGTCACTGTAATCCTCATGCTCTCCACATCAATTCAGACAGCGCACAGCTATGCACTGGATTGCAACCTAAAGTGCCAGCAACCAGAGGGTTAACATGTTCACTGACTTACAATAACAGAAAAGAATGTTCCCTGCAGTGAGTTAATTGGCATTGCAAGGAGAAATAAATCCACTGCTTTCTTAGCCACTGGCAAAGCTTTAGCGATTCAGCATGGCTGGCTGCTAAAAGCAGTTACCTTGTCAGGAAGGAAGGGCATCATGCTGAACAGAGAGGTGAATACACAGAGCTTCCAGAGTCAGGGGGAAAAATCTTGGATTTTCTGGCTAAAATCAATCAGCTGAAAGACATGCCTGAAACTCTGTCCTACAAACATCAGACTTACAAATGGCTCATAGTTACAAACAAGAGAAGACAACAGGAAGTGAGTGAAATCTACCCCTAGGAGGAGAAATTCACTCCTGGAAAAGTTATCATGGGGGAAAGGGGTCTCAACTGAAGCTTCTTTACTAATCTTTGTTTCCACAAGACAAATTTTTGAAATCCAGTTCTAATGGGGACAGAAAGTAAGGAGAAATTTTCTGAACATGGGCACAGGTTCAGCAAAACAAACACCACCATAACCATTCCCTATGCTATCCAAAGCTTGCATTTATGTGTATGTGTATGTGTATGTACATGTGTGTGTGTGTGTGTGTGTGTGTATAACAGGAGTTACACTTTAAAAAATTACCTGTTCCGACTTACATATAAATTCAACTTAAGAACAAACCTACAAAACCTATCTCGTTCGTAACTTGGGGACTGCCTGTAGCTTGTTAGAGTCTTGTTTATAGTAAGCAGACATGCATATACAATATGTGTGCATCCCATTTCCATGTTTCTAAACTACAAATCCTAGCATTATTTGCCTTTGGTTAGCCTAGTGAGGGTTGATAGGATTTGTAGTTCAGCAATATCTGGAGAGATGACCTTTGGTCATCCTTGCTAGTAAGCCCAGCTCCAAATAAGTGTCAGAAATAAGCTTTCAAGAACATTATTTTCCCATTCACTTTTGTTAATCACAGTATCATATCACAAACATTTGGCAGGAATATATCCATCCATGATGTCATTAAATACATTCTGAAGCATCTGATTCTTACAATATCCCTATGTGCACTACGGATTGAGGAATCCTTATTTGAAATTCCAAAATTCAAAATACTCCAAAATCCAAAATTGAAACACAATCCTATACATAGAATTCTGATGTTTCAATATACACAAATGTTGGTTTATGCACAAAATCCTTTAAAATTAGTAGCTTAAGGCTATGGTGTGTATATAAGTCAAAGCCCCCGGCGGCACAGTGGGTTAAACCGCTAAGCTGTTGAACTTGCTGACTGAAAGGTCACCAGTTCGAATCCAGGGAGTGGGGTGAGTTCCTGCTGTTAGCCCCAGCTTCTGCCAACCTAGGATTGAAAACATGCCAATGTGAGTAGATCAATAGGTACCACACTGGCAGGAAGGTAACTGTGCTCCATGCAGTCATGCCAACCACGTGACCTTGGAGGTATCTATGGATAACACCAGCTCTTTGGCTTAGAAATGGAGGTGAGCACCAACCCCCAGAGTTGGACATGACTGGACTTAATGTCAGGGGAAAACCTTTAGCTATCTATATAAGAAATATAAATGATTTTCATGTCTAGACTGGGGTTTCATCTCATCTCCATGATATCTCATTACACATATATATTAGGCCTGGGTAACAACGGAAAAATTTGTTTCTAAAATCGATTTGTATTTGGGGGGTTTTTTTGTTTCGATATTTAAAATAATTACAAAATTTTCCTTTTAAAAAGTTCGATATTTACGAAATTTCGTAAATGGTAAAACATTAACAAATCGATTTCCGAAACAATAATGAATCGATTCGTTAATGGCGGACACGACCGCGAAATACGCTAAAAAACCTCCAAAACCTTCTGAAGCTTCCCTCTCCCTCTGTTGTTGACTGTTGGTGTGATATTATAATTTTTTTTCACTATTTAAACCATAAAACTGGCCCAGACATGCGGAAATAATAACTAAACGACCTCAAAACAATAACGAAACGAATACAATATCGAAATACGAAGCATTTACAAAACGTTTTTGAAAATTCATTTTTTTTAAATAATTGCTCCAGAATGGTTCGTTATCGTTTTGTAATTGAAAAAATTAACGAATTATTAACGAATTACGAATTAACGAAACGAAACCGCCCAGCCCTAATATATATGCAAATACGGGTGTTCTGAAAGCTGAAAAAACCAAAGGATAAAACACTTCTGGTCCCAAGCATTTCAGATAAGGGATACTCAGTTTGTATTAGCAGAACTTGGAAAAGTTGGCTTTTCTTCAGCCAGTAGATCACAGGCATGCTAGGATTTTTAGCAATATTTGTAATCTATTTTCACATTTTAAAAATCTTTATAGTTTAGACTAGGGGTGTTCAAACCACGGCCTGTGGGCTACATGCAGCCCGCTGAGGGCATTTATCCAGCCCTCCGAGGAGGCCTCCCCCTCAGTGGAATCAGTCTTGGCTCTGCTAATGCAGAGCTTCTTTTGTTCTTTCTGTCTCCCCTCCTCGCTTTCTCCCCATTTGTCTCTCCCCTTTCCCCCTCTCTTTTTTACTCTTTCACCCTCCTCCTTTCTCCCTTGTCTCTTTTTCCCTCTTTTTTCTCTTCCTTTCTCCTCTTCTTCTTTTTAAATCAATTTCTTCTGTGCAGCCAATAGGTAGCCCTGAAGCCTCCTCTCGTCATCCAGCCCATCCTTCATCCTTCCACTTCTACCTGGTTTTAGGGCTCAATGAGCCCCTGCAAAGCCCACCCCCAAGTTAAACAGGGAGAGTGGGGGTGGCAGAAAGGTCAGCTGCCCAGAGGAACGACATCTCCTCAAAACCTGGGGTTCCTTTTCTTCCCCTCTTTGTCCTCTGCTTCTCTTTGACAAATCAAGGACCCTGCTGTGAAAGCTGCCAATAGGTAGGCTGTTAGGAATTGTGGGAATTGAAGTCCAAAAAGCAAGGAGGGCCCAAGTTGGCCTCTTTGGCTTTAAAGAATACCAATGATATTTAATTCTGATGTAATGTTTCATATATTTTGTAGATTTGAAATTGTATTGAAATGTAAGCTGCTTTGGCCCCTTCCACACAGCTGTATAAAATCCACACTGAACTGGTTTATATGGTAGTGTGGACTCTGACAATGCAGTTCAAAGCAGATATTGTTGATTATCTGCCTTGATATTCTGGATTATATGACTGTTTGGAAAGCCCTTTGAGGGCCCTTCCAGACAGGCCCTATATCCCAGGATCTGATCCTAGGTTTTCTGTTTATCCCAGGTTATCTGGCAGTGCAGACTCATATAATCCAGTTTAAAGCAGGAAAGATGGGATCAGATTCAGGGATATGGGGCCTGTCTGGAAGGGCCCACCGTCTCCTTGTGGAGACAAAAAGCGGTGTATAAATAAACATAATAATAATAATAATAATAATAATAATAATAATAATAATAAGTCCTCCTCTTCTGATCTCCTGCTTTTGTCAGACCTTCCCACCTGGAATCACACTCTGTAACCAAATTTGAGAACAAAAATCTGTTCCTGGTTTGAAAGTGTTATTTCCTGTTTAAATGTATGGCCCTTACTTTGAAAGTAGTTTTTCTCCTCCAGAATCTTTGTTTGTGCGGCTGCCACAAACTATAATAAATCTATTGGTCATGGGAGTTCTGCATGCCAAGTTTGGTTGAATTCTATTGTTGGGACAGTTCAAACTGCTCTTTGATTGCAGGAGGTACTGCAACTCCCACATGTCTGAGTGTATTTCCCGAAAACCTCTCCAGCATTTTCTGTTGGCCATGGGAGTTCGGCTGATAAGCTGATCAGTAAACATATTCATGGGTTCCCTGTTGTTATATTAACACTGTTATCCATGCTACCACATGCTTTAAGTCAAAATTTCATTTATTTGTAATTAAAAATAAATACTTCACAGTATATAATTACATATTGTTTTTGCGATGAATCACTATGCTTTATGTTCAGTTCGTAACAATGAAAATACATCCTGCATATCAGATATTTACATGAGTATTCATAACAATATCAAAATAACAGTTGTGAAGTACCAGCCAAATAATTTTACAGTTGAGGGTCACCACAACATGAGGAACTGTATTAAGGGGTCATGACATTAGGAAGGTTGAGAACCACTGGTGAATTTGAAGAGGGGGCATCCAATTATGCACAGCTAAAGTGCTAAAGAATAGAGTGGATCTACACTGCAGAATTGACACCAGTTTGATTGCCATGGCATAATGCTATGGGATCTTGGGATTTAAAATTTTATAAGATGTTTTGCCTTTTCTGCCAAAAGATCAAACTGCAGCTCCAGAATTCCATAACATTGAGCTAAAGTGGTTCTTCATTTTAAATAATGTATTTTTCCCGTTTTGTTTTGTTTTGTTTTTACTTCAAAATAAGATATGTGCAGTGTGCATAGGAATTTGATCATATATATATATGGATGGTCTGGTCCCCCAATGGTCTGAGGGACAGTGAACTGGCCCCCTGTTTAAAAAAATTGAAGGCCCCTGGTTTAGACATAGAATCATAGTATGCAAAGGCATCTTAGAAATCCAGTCCTCAGCTCAGTGCAAGATCTGCAATGCAGCATGCAACTACAACAACCTTGACATATCACCATTCAGCATCTGCTTAAATATCTACTGTGAAAGACAATCCATCACCTTCACAAGGCGGTCTATTCCAATGTCAAACAGCTCTTACCTTTTCTTCAGCTAAAACCTATTTCCTTTCATTAAATCACGTGCTATCCTCTCTAGCTACAGAGTGACTGACTGTTTTCAATTAATATTAGCTGAAATTGTCTTTATAGGAAGGCTACTTGTACACAGAGAGATAGCGCGCATCAGGGAATTTTCCAAATTAAACTCTTCTCCCCGACTTTCCTCAGCATCTTTTGAATGACAAATTCCCTTTACTGCAGTCAGAAATGACTCTTGCATCATTTCTGATAGTCCAAAAAACACTTCTACTCTATTCTGCTGATCATCTAACAAGTGCCTAACATAGTTCAGGTAGATCAGATACATTGCTGAAATGGGTGGTCCAGTTCTCCAACTCTAAGATTCTATGAACCCTGTGCTTAACTCACATACTTCCTCCTCACAGAAAACACTTGTCTCTTCTCCCATTTACCTTACTGAATGAGGCACTTTTGACAACCTCCAAACTTCAAGTCAGTCCAATAAGACCTACAGGAAGCGGTTATAATATTACACACCCTAATACAGGTTGAGCATCTGGTTTGGGCCTGAAGTGTTTTGGATTTCAGATTGTTTTTCTGATTTTGGAATCCCTGTGTTTGCATATATGTAACTTGTAGATGGGAATCTTGACTTTAAGCACAAGTTTCATATGCACTGTATCCTTATAGGGGCCAGGCTTAATACAGCAGGCTAAACCGCTAAGCTGTAGAAAATCCTACCAATCGTAAGGTTGGTACTTCAAGCCCAGGTTGGGGTGAGTACCCGCCATCAGCCCCAACTCCCTGCTCACCTAGCAGATTGAAAACAGAAATGGGAGGAGATAAATAAGTATTGCTTTAAAGCAGGGAGTTAATCAAAAGCGCCCATAAGGACATGCCGATGATTCAAGGATGTCTAAGAACAACAAAGCTCCTCGGCATGAAAGATGAAGCGACAGCTACACTCACCTGTAGCCAGAGTCGAGCACAGCCTCCAGATGCCAGAAATGGGGGGGGGGGGGAGATGGGAGAAGCCTTTACCTCTTTTTTTTTTTTGTCATGTCAGGAGCGACTTGAGAAACTGCAAGTCACTTCTGGTGTAAGAGAATTGGACGTCTGCAAGGACGTTGCCCAGGGGACGTCCGGATGATTTGATGTTTTATCATCCTTGTGGGAGGCTTCTCTCATGTCCCCACATGAGGAGCTGGAGTTGATAGAGGGAGCTCATCCGCCTCTCCCCGGATTCAAACCTGCGACCTGCCAGCACAGGGGTTTAACCCACTGCACCACCGGGGGCTCCTTGTGTTTACCTCCTTTACCTCTGTTTATGTATTGTCTGTCCTTGTTAACTGTATAACAGCATTAAATGTTTGCTGTGTATATATGTTCTGTAATACACCCTGAGTCCCCTTGGGGTGATAGAGCAGAAAATAATTATGTGCATGAAACAAAGTTTGTTTACACTGAGCCATCAGAAATCAAAGGTGACATTTTCTTGGTTACCTGTGTGAACAATTTCAGATTTTGGATGATTTGAGAATTCCAGATATACTTAATCTGTATTGTCAGCCATGGCATAATGGGAAGCACTGCCAACAGGTGCAATACAATAGACCTTGATGTGTTATTTATATTTTTTATTTAAATATTCTGCACACTGGATTAAATTATATAGGATGTAATCATAACATCCAGGGTATCACAGGAAAAGATCTGGTTAGCATGTACTGAATGGAGAAACAACAGTGTTTGATCTATATTGGACTTATTACAGAACCCTTCATTTGCTATCTGAAATATTTGTTCTAATTCCAGTGAAACATCAGGGTACAATGAAAGAAGAGGACTAAGGGGGTTTTTTATATAAAAGAATAATCTAGAAGTATAATTTATTTAAATCTTTTTCATATTACTTCTTCACACATTCAGAACACTGTATGTTCATCCATTTTCTAGCTAACAGGCTAGTCCACGATTGGAGACTATAATGGTCCTCCTACTACTACTACTTGTTGGGGGGTTTTTTTGAGTTACATTTCCCTATAACTATACATCCCTGTTATTTGTACAACTGAGTTCTAACACCAGCTATAATTGAAACACAGAATTGTATGAATCACATGTGAATATCATCTAATTTCATTGTCTGTTCATTAAACTGTGTATCTGGTTTCAGCACAATGTGTTTATTCATTAGGTGAAGGCAATGAAAGTACCAATGGAAAAAAATGAGTTTCCAGCTATTTTTATTATATTGTTCAGAAAGATTGGTTTCAGAAAGCAAGCATATCAGAAGATAATCACAGTTGGAGTGAATATACAGTGTTTTGTGCCAGTCCCTCGTGCATAACTATATTCACCTTTATGCTGATTTTGCACAATACTGGATAGTGAGGATTATGCCTTCATTTTCCTCCAAAACACAGATGAAGTGGACAATTTAAGACTTGTTCACTAAAGAGACAGGTTTCTTAAGCAGTTCCCCTAGCCCCCTCCCATTCATGAGTCATAGAATCACAGAGTTAGAAGAGACCTCGTGAGCCATCCAGTCCAACGCCCTGCCAAGAAGCAGGAAAATCATATTCAAAGCATCCCTGACAGATGGCCATCGGGTTTCTGTTTAAAAGCCTCCAAAGAAGGAGCCTCCACCACTCTCCATCGGGGTGGAGAGTTCCACTGCTGAACAGCTCTCACAGTCAGGAAGTTCTTCTTAATGTACAGATGGAATCTCTTTTTTTGTAGTTTGAAGCCATTGCCCCGCATCCTAATCTCCAGGGCAGCAGAAAACAAGCTTGCGCCCTCCTCCCTATGACTTCACATATTTATGCATAGCTATCATGTCTCCTCTCAACCTTCTCTTCTTCAGGCTAAACATGCCAAGATATTTAAGCTGCTCCTGGAGTCCAGATACACTACATCCACGGCATTCCCCGCATCTACCCAGCTTGTAACTCTATCGAAAAAAGAGATCAGATTAGACTGGCATGACTTGTTTTTGATAGATCCGTGCTATTAGCGATGACCGCATTTGTTTCTAGGTGTTTGCAGACCACTTCCTTAATTATCTTTTCCAGAATCTTGCCTCACGTATTGACGTAAGGCTGACTGACTGGTAATTATTTGGGTTTTCCTTTTTTCCCTTCTTGAAGATAAGGGACCACATTTGCTCTCCTCCAATCTGCTGAAACTTCTCCCATTCTCCAGGAACTCTCAAAGATAATTGCTAATGGTTCCGAGATGACTTCTGCTAGTTCCTTCAATACTTTTGGGTGTAGTTGATCTGGCACCAGGGATTTGAACTCATTCAGAGCAGCCAGGTATTCCTGGACGACTTGTTCCATGATTTGGGGTTGGATGTCCTCTAATCCCTCATCCACTCCATCTTGCTGAGGTTGAGGATGACTTTCTTTTTGTGAGAAGACTGAGGCAAAGAAGGCATTAAGTAGCCCTGCCTTTTCCATTTCCCCTTCCAGCACTGCCCCATCTTCTCCTCACAGAGGCCCTATCGCCTCCTTGTTCTTCCTATTTCTACTGACATAAGCAAAGAAGCCCCTTTTTATTGTTTTTAATGTCCCTGGCAAGCCTGAATTCGTTTTGTGCTTTAGCCTTGCGGACCTTTTCCCTATAGGAGTTGGCTATTTGTTTGAATTGTTCTTTGGTGATTTCTTCCTTAATTAATAAATAATCATAATTCTACTACGAACATCAGAGAAAGATCAGGGGTTAATAAGAATAATCAATGTGGATGTATAACAGAGGGAGTGAAATATATCAATGTCAATATTTCATGAGTTTCATTTTAAAATATGGGTATAGTGGGACTAAAATGTCACCTACATGGA
The DNA here is from genome assembly GCF_037176765.1 of Anolis sagrei. Classification (NCBI taxonomy): domain Eukaryota; kingdom Metazoa; phylum Chordata; class Lepidosauria; order Squamata; family Anolidae; genus Anolis; species Anolis sagrei. The sequence goes on from NC_090023.1 coordinate 106,930,147, forward strand.
GAGCTCAAAGTTCTTTGGGCTGTATGATTGCCCAACTCTGTGTAGTCAGTTAGATTCGGTGGCTTTGGCTTGGTTTCAATAGTCCATGATGTCAGGGCAAAAGTAACAGACTGGGTCACCAAAAATGGAGGAAATGTGTTCAGCTTCTGAACAGCTGGTCCTCTTCTTTCGTCTCATACTGCATTATGGCTACATTAACCGATGCAGAAGTTAAGAGAATGACAGGTGTTCAGCCTGAAGGCTGAGCTATGATGGCTCTCCTGCACTTGAACTGTTATTCATAACTGGGAATACTGAATCTTGGCTATACAAAATATCCCTTTTCATGCCTAGACAGTACTTGCTTGGATTTAGAGGGATCAGTTGGCCTGATATGAAGGCAGATATGCAAAAGCATGAACTGACATGAGGCATCCTGCCTTTGGCTCTCCAGCAATATTGGATTTCAACTCCTAGAAGCTCCAGCCACCAACAGGCAATGATCAGAGGCTCTTGGTGCTGAGATCCAAAAACATCTGGCAGACCAAAGATTGAGAACCACTACAATGGAGTAAAAACATTTTGAGGCACATTCTGTTTCCTATTCAGATATCTTAAATACTCTAATCTTATGATGCAGTCCTATTTCTCTACTCCATCCTACATTACAGGCTGATGAAGTATGTGTAGTGGGATCATGAATGATATATTAATAGTACAACCCAAGGTGAGTGTACCTATAGGCAGTGCTAGTTGGTGACTCAAAGGTCAGTGGATTGGGAAATCCACTCTGGGTTTGTAGAAACTACCTGAGGTGCTGTACCCTCTCTCCCTAATTCATCATCAGCTATGATGTTAAGTCACAATCCTATATGGAGATCTTGGAGGGTTGCAATCCCCACACAATTTTATTTGCCCTCAAATGGCCTGTGGGAAGCATGAGAAATGTTTCCTCATGTTCCTGGGTCCCCATGGGCCATTTTAGGCTCATGGCAGGCCTTTTTTAACAAGGAAAATTAAGTGAAAAATCACTTCCTGATTGAAAAACAGACCTCATGAGCCCATATTGGGGGGAAAGTGCAACAATTCATCATATGCCAATATGGCCCTAATATTGGCCTTAGTTTGAATTTTGAATTGCCCAGTTCTCTTCAGGCTATTTCCAGGTGACTTCACCTCAGTGTACTCACAGAAATCTATTATCACCATGAATTATGTTAGCCATTTTATTAATGATTCATTCCCAAGTACATGTAGCATGTACCCCATCATCTGTTCATAATTCCCTTCTGCTATGTACAAGTTAGCCCCAGCACACAAGAACAAATAGACACAGAGCCATGTATTGTTAGCAGTTGATGACTGTTGCAGATTCCACTGTTCTGGAATCAGTTAGACATCTGTTTTAGGATGCATTTTAATGTCCTTTCATTTTCTAAAGCCATGGAAGGGCCCGTGTCCAAGGCCACCCCATGAGGGCATCCAAAGGGTGATTATTGTCTTGTTTCTACAATTAGGCATCCATGCTTTGTTATGTAACTAACTGTGTTGATTCTGGTTTTTCATCATCCCTCATTATTTTATTCATTCTCTTGCAAGCTAAGGAAAAGGGCATGTGTTTATTATTGTGGGAACAGCATGTCTGCCAAATTTATAGAAGCCATTATTAGAACTAGACTTTAGTATGCACCATTACCTTCTAATGGCTGGAAAACAATGTTGTTTGTTGGATGGAGTAACTCAGGCAAAGATCTCATTCCTGTATCTCCTCTCTGCTGATTAAGATACAACTGTGATCCACAGTATGTTTGGAGGTCACAACAAACCTCAATTGTAGATTATTCCAGTTTATAAAGAATACGCTTTCATGCTCATAAACAGAACCTGCTTTCAGTGGGAACATCTAAATGAAGCACACATTTTTGGTCTGTGATAGGTTTATTGTAATGCACAAATGTAGCTGGAGTTAGCTCTCTGGCTTTCCTCCTCTCTACAAGCCAGGCAAATAAGTCTTTCTTTGTTTCAGAGCATAGTATTCATACACAATGAACCAGGGTTCCCACAGAATGCTGGCTTATTGTGACATTGTATCTTAGACAATGAACAGCTAAGGCCTTTTGGCCATTACAGGGCTTTTAAAATTTAATATGTTAAATACATAAACACATAAAAATGTAAGGGTAAAGGTTTCTCATTGACACTAAGTCTAGTTGTGTCCGACTCTGGGGGTAGTGCTCATCTCCATTTCTAAGTCGAAGAGCCAACGTTGTCCGTAGACGCCTCCAAGGTCATGTGGCTGGCATGGCTGCATGGAGCGCCGTTACCTTCCCGCCGAAGTGGTACCTATTGATCTTCTCACATTTGTATGTTTTCAAACTGCTAGGTTGGCAGATGCTGGGGCTAACAGTGGGGCCTCACCCTGCTCTCCAAATTCAAACCACCAACCTTTCAGTCAGCAAGTTCAGCAGCTCAGCAGTTTAACCTGCTGTGCCACCAAGGGCATAACTGAAAAACATAACTGAAAATATAGACTACATTTATTAACACCACAATGCACATCTAGGCATAAATAAGCAGAAAGACAAAAGGAAAAATATTACTGGTATCTGACACAAACCTAATTTGCCCACCCATGCAACAAAATCTACCATCCATACATTTAACCACCCTCCTTCATCTCCAACTCTACCTCTATCTCCACCTCTCTCTCTCTCTTTCCCCCTCATTTATCGGGAAAATTATATATACATTTATTCTTTATTCATGTCATACCTTTCATTCATATATATTAAATACATTCTTAATTTCTACATTTTCTCACTAAATGAGGTCTTTTTTAAAAGATAAAAATAGAAATGGATTTGCTATCCCAAGCTGCTGAAACCAGAAAGAAAACATTTTGAATGTACTGTAAGTATTATGCTAGACAACTGTGTTATTTTTAAATCAGTTTTCTAAAACAGTTTACTTGGAAATAATTGTATCTTTTTGTGTTGAGTAGCTCACAGGAGCCCCCAGTGGCACAGCAGGTTAAACCACCCATCTGCTGAACTTGCTGACTGAAAGACTAGAGGTTCAAATCTGGGGAGGGGGTGAGCTCCCGCTGTTATCCCCAGCTTCTGCCAACCTAGTAGTTCAAAAATATGCAAATGTGAGTAGATCAATACCACTCTGGTGGGAAAGTAATGACGCTCCATGCAGCCATGCTGGCCACATGACTTTGGAGGTGCCTGCGGACAACACCAGCTCTTCAGCTTAGAAATTGAGATGGTCACCACTCCCCAGAGTTGGACACAACTAGACTTAATGTCAAGGGGAAACCTTTACTTTATCTTTGCTCACAGGAAGAAATTTTTCATAAGCATCGGAGTACTATGGAGTGCCACTGACAAAAACTATTTTCTATGTGCTGTGCAACAAATTTTATTTTAAGACACTCATATCCTGTCATAGGCTTTCAGTATAATATACATCATGCCAGAAGAAAGAGGCGCAGATGGAAAAGAGGGAAACAAACAAATAATTGTTATAATGGCCAGGTGAAACATTTCCTAGTATAAAGAATTTAAGGAGAGGTCGAATTACCCTATGTGGGCTGAGTGCGTGGTCTTTTATCTCACTTTCTTTCTCTGAGAGAAAGAGATGACCATAAATGTTGTGTGTGATCCAGGATTGCAACATTTAAAGAAATGCGCATCTGTGTACTACAATGGAGAAAAGGGTTCAGTGTTGTGCAGTAAACTGATTTTACAGAAAAAACTTTTAAGTTAACCATACATTGCACACATTAATTCTGAACAGTGTTTAGATATGAGCAAGTAAGCATATTCAACATACCTTATAACTAATGACTTCAGTAAAAGGAACATGATTTCTTCCCCTCCTACTAATCTAATGGCCCAACACAAGAGCAGTCTTTATGACACCATATTTCAGAGCCTAAGCATTGGTAAAGCCAAAGATCTGGCACAAACATAAACACAGACTATAAATTAGAAGCAAATAGGGCTCTGTGCATCTCAAGATCCCAGGCTGTTTCTAAATTTACTGGCTGTGTGTTGAGATTTGGAGACTAATGGCAGCATAAAATATTCTGGCCAACTAGTAAAGCAATGGTTTAGAATGATTGAGAAGTATAGATCTGAAGCTCCTGATTAATGGTGGGTAAATTATTGTTAATGCATGCAGTAAATGTCAAGGGCAGTAATTCACTGAGCCGCCTCAGAAGCACCACAGAGGTTCTGCTCATTTGGGACTTGAAAAGAACAATGGCCTAACAGCAAGCAAGGACGTGTCAGGTTTCTGGCTTGCATTCAAACTCCGCGTAAGCAGCCTTTCAGTTTACATGTCGACCTACAAAACAGATTGGCCTCAGGGGTTTAAAAGGATATGCTTTTTTTACTACACTGTGCAGATCCCCCAATCACCACACCAACTGGTGAACTCTAGGAGAAGCAGTCCAAACATTTCCAAACTCATCACACTAGGATACAGTTTTTGTCAAATAGCATAAGCATCAATCCCACATATACACCTTAATAAATCTCATTAAGGACTTTATCATGCAAGGCACAATTACAGCAGGATAATAACATGTTTGGCTTGTTCTTATCAGATGATGCTATGCTTTGCATTTCAATTGTTATTGGAGCAGCCTTTTTATTGAATGGAAAGCCCATCGATGGCTCTCAATGGGCCCTTTCACACAGCCATATAACCAAGAATATTAAGGCATAAAATCCCACAATACCTACTTTGAACTGGGTTATCTGAATCCACACTGCCATATATATCCCAGTTCAAAGCAGAAAAAGTGGGATTTTCTTCAGCTGTTTGGAAGGGGCCAATATTGCAGTGATAATCTGGTAGTCATGTGGACATGATCTTCTTTCTCACCCAGCCACCCTCTGCTACCACCTCAGCTCCCACTACTCCCAAGCAGGATAAAGTAGCTTTTAGTCCATTTTTATTTTATTTTATTTCATGCTTAATATCCTTTTTGATTATTTTCTTGGGGCCCTTCTACACAGACATATATCTCAGAATATCAAGGCAGAAAATTCCACAATATCTGCTTTGAACTGGGTTATTTGAGTCCATACTCAGGTAATGTGGGATTTTCTGCCTTGATATTCTGGGATATAGGACTGTGTGGAAGGGTCCTTGTAATGCTTTAATCACACAACTGTGGTAATAATGAATTTAAATATGAAAGTTGAGTGTGCACTGCGTAGGGCATACACAGGCAAGAAGGTAGGCTTAAGCAAAGTTTCCAGCTGAACATTAGGAAGAGCTTCCTGACTGTAAGAGCTGCTCAGAAGGAACTCTCTGCCTCAGAGTGTGCTGGAGGTGCCTTCCTTGGCAGCTTTTAAACAGAGGCTGGTTGGCCATCTGTCAGGGGTACTTTGTGCTTTTCCTGCATTGCAGGGGGTTGGACTAGATGGCCCATGTGATCTCTTCCAATTCTATTATTCTATGAAAGTGCAAAAGTGATTGTGGGCCTGCGCTTCTCTAAAGCAGCACCATAGTGTGACTGCTGAGTAGTGTCATGTATTGATTGTTTCAATACAAATATATTTCCAACAAAGTAATCTCTGAGTCATGCGATCATCATGCGATGTGCGGGGCTTGATGAGTGCAAAGCTGGGGTGAAAATTGCTGGAAGAAACATTAACAACCTCAGATATGCAGATGACACCACTCTGATGGCCGAAAGCGAGGAGGAGCTGAGGAGCCTTTTAATCAAGGCAAAAGAAGAAAGCGCAAAAGCCGGGTTGCAGCTAAACGTCAAAAAAACCAAGATTATGGCAACAAGAATGATTGACAACTGGAAAATAGAGGGAGAAACCGTGGAGGCCGTGACAGACTTTGTATTTCTAGGTGCAAAGATTACTGCAGATGCAGACTGTGGCCAGGAAATCAGAAGACGCTTACTTCTTGGGAGGAGAGCAATGTCCAATCTCGATAAAATAATAAAGAGTAGAGACATCAGACTGGCAACAAAGATCCGCCTAGTCAAAGCCATGGTATTCCCTGTAGTAACCTACGGATGTGAGAGCTGGACCTTAGGGAAGGCTGAGCGAAGGAAGATCGATGCTTTTGAGCTGTGGTGTTGGAGGAAAGTTCTGAGAGTGCCTTGGACTGCGAGAAGATCCAACCAGTCCATCCTCCAGGAAATAAAGCCCGACTGCTCACTGGAGGGAAAGATACTAGAGACAAAGTTGAAGTACTTTGGCCACATCATGAGGAGACAGGAAAGCCTAGAGAAGACAATTATGCTGGGGAAAGTGGAAGGCAAAAGGAAGAGGGGCCGACCAAGGGCAAGATGGCTGGATGGCATCCTTGAAGTGATTGGACTGACCTTGAGGGAGCTGGGGGTGGTAACGGCCGACAGGGAGCTCTGGCGTGGGCTGGTCCATGAGGTCACGAAGAGTCGGAAACGACTGAACGAATGAACAACAACAATCTCTGAGTCAGTAGGCTGGTGCGATAAAGTCCTAAAGCAATGGGATTGGAGTGATTTAGCAGAATAGTTTTGGCATTGTATGAAAGCTTAACAACACTATTGGATCAAACTAAAGTTATGCCTGGTCTAGCATTCTATTTCCACCAGATACTTGTTAGAGTACAAGCAAAAGGGAATACTAGTTTAATCAGTACATGTGTTCATCCAGTGCTCATGTCCTACATGCAGGATGCTCATAGACAGAGGTGGTCCTCACATTAGACAAGGGCCTCTGAAAAGTGATGGGTGCCCCCACCAAAAAAGTCATGTCCTTTCTGTCACTTGGTGCCATCATAATTTATTTATTACTAGCCATCCCCTGCCACACGTTGCTGTGGTCCAGTCTGATGCTCTGGAAAATAAAGTAACGAGAAAGTGTTGGTGTCTAATATATGTAATTTCTTTATACTTGGGGGTAAACAGTATTTCTTGTTGTTTCTTTTTCAGTGTTGATGTAGGGATTGTGTGGTTTGCCTACTCTGGAACATACAACATAAAATTTTCCTTTTTTAGGAGTCCCTTTCAAAACTATGGTACTATATCTGTCATATACATGTGTGTGTGTGTGTGAATAATATATATATATATCTATTAGGGCTGGACAATTCGTTTCGTTAATTCGTAATTCGTTAAAAAATTCGTTAATTTTTGAATTACGAAACGATTATAAAACTTTTTTTAACCTGGAAGTGTTTTTAAATATCGAAACGCCAGGCGCCAAAAAATTTTGTATTTCCGTCCATTTCGGAAATACGTAAGATGGCTGCCTGCCGATGCTTGCTGAGAGGGCGAGCTTACTTTTCCTTGGAAGGGAGAGGGGCGAGCGAGCGGCTCGCGAGAGGGGGCAAGCTTCCCTTTCACTTTGGGAGGCAGAGAGAGATGAGGAAAGGAAGGAGAGAGGTTTCCCAACGCGACAAGGCAATGGAGTTCCTAATTAAATATAAAGAAGGGAAGGAGGGTGCTTGAGAGAGGGGCCTTAGTTTCCACCAGTCTGCATATTTTATTTGATTTGCAAGATAAAATACAGAGGGAAGTTTGAGGCCGGGATGCCGCCTGTCAAGCACTTTCTCTCCTTCAGGGTCCCTTTTGGATTGAAGCCTCCCCATGAGGAAGGCGTTGGGGAGTCTCAGCAGGGTCACCTCCCCCCCCCCACTCCTTCCTCCCTCTCCCCCCAGGAAAGTGCGGGATTGGTCTCTCCGCCTGCCAATCCTTGCTGAGAGGGCGAGCTTACTTTTCCTTGGAAGGGAGAGGGGCGAGCGAGCGGCTCGCGAGAGGGCCCGCCAGAGTGAGTGCCTGCCTTCCCTCCTTAATAATAATTTAATTCTACTAAATTAATAATTAAATTAAAGAAATATTTAAAAAATATTGGGGAAAAAAAGGGCGCCATCTTTACAAAATGTTTTGTAAATATTTACGAAATTTCGTAAATACCGAACTTTTTTTTTTGGAAAATTTTGTAATTATTTTAAATATTGAAACAAAAAAACCCCCCAATTACAAATCGATTTTAGAAACAAATTTTTGCGTTGTTACCCAGGCCTACTATCTATATCTGTGGCTAGATGGCTCTTTGTCAGGAGGGCTTTGAATATGTTTTCTTGCCCTGGTGAAGGGAGTTGGACTGGATGGCCTTAAGGGAGCATTTCACAACCTGAGGGTCTGGACCCCAGGGGGATCGCGAAGGGGTGTCTGAAGGGTTGCCAAAGACCATCAGAAAACACAGTATTTACTGTTGGTCATGGGAGTTCTGTGTGGGAAGTTTGGCCTAATTCTATCATTGGTAGGGTTCAGAATGCTCTTTGATTGTAGGTGAACTATAAATCCCAGTAACTACAACTCCCAAATGTCAAGGTCTGTTTCCCCAAACTCCATCTGTGTTCGTATTTGGGCATATGGAGTATTTATGCCAAGTTTGGTCTAGATCCTTCATTGTTTGAGTCCACAGTAATCTTTGGATGTAGGTGAATTGCAACTCCAAAACTTAAGATCAATGCCCACCAAACCCTTCTGGTGTTTGCTGTTGGTCATGGGAGTTCTGTGTGCCAAGTTTGATTCAATTCCATCATTGGTGGAGTTCAGAATGCTCTTTGATTGTAACTATAAATCCGAGCAACTACAACTCCCAAATGACAAAATCAATTTTTGTGAGTGATAGTCACTCCTTGAGATAGTAGGTGTCTTGTGGTTAAATTTGGTGGCAATTGGTCCAGCAGATTTTGAGTTATGATATCACTCAAAATGAACAAAGGGCGGCTTACAAACTGGCAGACATTAGATGCCAACAGCAAACAACAATAACAATACAAACAGATTGACATTAGCTGAAACAACAAATATATAAACTCCACTAAAATATTAAAAATATTAAAACACAACCAGCCCAAATCCCAAGTCCAAATCAGAGTCCAAAGTTCCATCCAAGGTCTATCAATTGTCATAAGAAATAAAACTTTGCAGTCTCACAACCGGAATAGCCCTTCAGAATATCCACAGTGTTTCCCATTCTTTTGTTCCAAAGAAACCCATTAGATAGAGAAAGCATTTGGATTGTTTATTTGTTTGTTTGTTTTTCAGACTAAATTATATGACAGTGTAGATAGGGCCTTCAACAAGGGAAGCTGCTGATAAACAGTTTACCAGGGAGTTTTATTTATTGTTTCTGGTTTGAATCAAATTAATAGTATTCTATCCCACTTTAGGTGTTAATTCAGTTAGCAATGCTAGGATGTTTTGTTGACACAAATATTTCACAAATTATGGCCATGGTGCACATTTTGCATAATTTTTAGCCATTACACAATTGCCATAGGTTTTGGGGACAAGGGGGACACTTGAGCCCCTTCGACACAGCTGAATAAAATCCCTCATTTTCTGCTTTGAACTGGAATATATGGCACTGTGGACTCGGACAACCCAGTTCAAAGCAGATATTGTGGGATTTTCTGCCTTGAAATTCTGGGTTATTGGGCTGTGTGGAAGGGCCCTTTATTTCCATCAAACTTCACTGCCCTTTGAAGGTAACCATAAGGCTGATGTGGCCCTCAATAAAAATGAGTTTGACACCCCTGTCCTAAAATGTTCACAAAGTTAATCTCATATAGACACCAACACTCAGAGAAAGTGGGAGGGAGACTGAGGGCCCTTCCACACAGCTGAATAAAACCCCACATTTTCTGCTTTGAACTGGAATACATGACAGTGTGGAGTCGGATAACGCAGTTCAAAGCAGATATCGTGATATTTTCTACCTTGATATTCTTGGTTATATGGCTGTGTGGAAGGGCCCAGAGAAAGAAAATTAAAATGGAGGCATATTTTTCATGCCTTAAAATGCATTTTTGTTGGGATAATTCAAGGAAAGTTCCATGTGCAGCAACAACGGAGATTATCTTTCTGCCTGAACTGCTGAGCCAGAAAGGTATGCTTAGTTGATTTTTGAAATTGTGATGGAAAATGCAAGAACTCAATGGTCTCCCTAATGCCATCAAATAGTTATCAGATATAAGTGCTCTCTGGATCAGTACCAGAATCAGAGTGATTAATTGGTAGCGATATTGCAAAGCTTCTTTGAAAGGCTTTAGCATTTTTCAGCTCTACGTGCATGCACACATGCCTGAAAAGGAGGGGAAATTTTCCCAATATAAACAAGCGTGTGGGTCACCTTGACCAAAAAAAAAAGAGAGAGACTCTACACAATTTAACAGCATTAACATGAGCTCATAATATTCTCGGTATGCAAGGGCTAAAAGGATAAACACACCCCGTCACTTCTATCAGTAGAAATGCAAACATTTCTCTTTGTAAAAAGAGGTAAATTATGCCCCCTGGGCCTTCTTTTTCACCATCTTCTATAAACAGCCATAGTGTTCTTTTACTTCCTGGCAATTAATAGAAATCCACACTTCAAAGAAAATAATGCAAATCTTTTAGAAACATGGCCTTGGCCTCATTGGAACAAGAATATTATATTTGCTTTTTTGTCACATTTAACTGAATATCTCAAAAAGTACAAAATCCATAATGGATATGACAGTGGCTGTCATTTAGGAAAAATCGTGTGCCTTAATTCAGATTAAAGTTTGTTCCCTCCTGATATGAAAGCAGGTAAAAATTAATTTCAGCCTGAAAATGATTATTGGTATTAAATAGAATTAAATAAATTACACTCTGATATATCCGAACTGCTTTACTATACAATGCTTCCCAAACAGATATCTTTAAAAGGTATTTTTTTTATTTCAGTGTGTTGTAGCGATCAGGTATAATAGAATTAAATATTAAAATCCATACTTGCCTAAAGGACAGCAGGTGATTTTAGTCAAAAGGCATAAAACTGGTGTTAGGTCTCTGAGTGTTGTAGTAGAGTCTGATAGCAAAGCTGCAACTGGTAGTGAGCGTACTGGAAGAGTGAAGAGGAGTGCTCTGGAGATAGATGAGGAGCAACAGAGGAGACGATCCAGGAGATACTTATGTCACCCACAGATGAAGATTCCTTTGAAGGATTTTCTGAGAGTGAAATGAGTGAGGAGGAGGAAGGAGATACAGTGGATGTGAATAGGGGAACTAAGAGGGTTACTCGGGAGCAGGAATCAGATGAGGAGCGACAGAGAAAAAAGATTCGAGACATACTTACTGCTCCCACAGAAGAGGAGGATTTCATGGGTTTCTCTGGGAATGATGGGTCGGGGAATGATGGGGATGAGGATGAATCACTTGATTGGTCTAAGGTGCAAAAGGTTCGGGATGTGTGTACTCAACCAACATCTAGTGACACGTTTGCAGGGTTTTCTGGTGGTGGGGATTGGCAATCGGGAGATACTGCGGATTCTTGGAGAGAACTAAGTGTTGACAAGAGGTGGAGGAGTTGGAGAAATGGGCGTTCCGTTCAGGTGAAGAAGCTAAGCCAGCTGTAAATGATGATGACGGGGTGGAGGGCAGCTCATCATCGGATGATGAGTTGTAAGATAAAAGTAGGCACTGAAATAATAGAACTTTGCAGTAGGCAAAGTGTTGGTTTCGTGTCTTGGGTCTTGTCGCTGCTGCTTTTGTGTTGGGCTTGGGTCCTGGATCTGCAGGTTACTGTTTACCTACATGTTACAACTCGGCTTGGATTCTCGTGAGTGCGGATTTCCCTTTTCCTTGACTTCAGACTGCTTTTGACGACAACGCTGTCTCCTGGACTTTGGAACCTCGCAACTTTGGACTCCGCTTTCTTCTACTTCAGACTTCATTTGACCACGGCTCTTTCTTCATGGCTCTTTGTTTGATCGTCCTTTGCTTGCTGTGTGATTTTGTGGGATTTTGCAAGTACTTGAGTTTAATCGGGATCTTTTTCCTGGATAATCCGGATTATTGCTTTAGTTTGCTTTTCAAGCTAAAAATACAGCTACTTTTGAGTTTTTGACCAGAGACACTGAAGCAAGTGTCTCTGAGTCTCGTTTGCTTTGTATTCATAAACTATTATTTTGGACATATTCCTGAGTCTGGCTCTTTAAGGCGTCTGGGTTTCGACACTGAGGGCCCTTCCACATAGCCATATAGCCCAAAATATCAAGGCAGAAAATCCCACAATATCTGCTTTTAACTGGGTTATCTGAGTCTACACTGCCATGTATTCCAGTTCAAAGCAGATAATGTGGGATTGTGTTCAACTGTGTGGAAGGGCCTGAGTTAAATGTAGTCTAAAAGTCCCAAGTGAAAAGATCCTGATAGACTGTATCCTAAGATCCTCAATAGAGCACACCTATTTAAAATTGCTGAATGATTCTAGGCTTGCAAAATCCTAGAAGCATAATTTTAAAACTATAACCTGCCAGCATTCATATATATCACTATAACATCTGCTGCATTTGTTAAATTTTCTTTATGGATAGATGAGAGAAAGCTAGTAAGAAAAGTACATAAATCTCAACGCCCAAATGAAGTTACAGTTTTCATCTGATTGGATTCTGAAAGAGCTGTGATACTTAAGAATTAAATGATTGGGAAAATTATTTATTTCTCCTGCTGAGGAAATTTCCCGTGATCTATCCATATAAATATGCCTCATAAATGTTTCATAAATGTTTCACTTAAAAGGAATGGCTGCATTTTCACTAAAAGCACAGCACAGCATAACTTTGGATAAGAACCCTTATGAAATGCCTACTTAAAAAGGCCATGTTTTATAAATAAATGATACCTTTTTCCTTTGAAATAGCACAAATTACAGTGACTGCAAAATACGAAAGGCTCTGAAGATGTTTACAGAGACCTTCAATTTGTCTGTAAAGTTCCCCACATGCTATGATTCTTTTCAGGTTTAAAAGGAACAGGAGCAGTTACTGAAAACGAAGGAGTTGGGCCCAGATTTGGACACATGCCACTAGACTCATAAAAGTGGCTATCCTCAATTCAAAGCCAATATTGTGGGATTTTTGCCATGATATTCTGAGTTATATGATTGTGTGGAAGGGCCCAAAGAGAATACTGTTAAAACTCCCCGAGTTTTCAATAACTGCCCCTGCTATTCAGGAATATGGCCATACAGCCCAGAAAACCCACAGTGATTCCAGCCACGAAAGCCTTTTGACAACACAATCCTGTTAAAGCTTTAATGCAAGTGAACCAAACAGTGAGTCCTTAACAATGGTGTGGAAATGACTTTCATGGACAGAGCTAGGTGGGCTTCACAATTTCTAGCAAATGCATATTAATCTATGATTATTCATACAATTCATGTTTCTGAAACATATCTTTTTCTGGCTTAAAACAGGCCAGCAGAGAAGATCATGGCTCCATCTACACTGACACTATAATTTGCCTTTGAGATTACTTGAAACCACGGCAGCCACAAAATACATGCCACCAATGTGTTCTGCACATGCATCAAAAGGGATACAGTGTATTTAAAAATGTCACAGAAATGTCGGAATTCAGCCAAATAATGCAGTGCAGCAGCTGACAATGTATCCCAGATCCAGGGTGAAATTGACTCCACAAAATTATAGACACTCATCCTGTTAAAGCACAGGAAAGAAACCAGAATGGGGCTGCTGAAAACAGCCCCAAGAACATAGCTGGGCAACAGGGAACTAATTGATCCCATGGGGAAACTAATTGATTACCTCTGCTCTTACCTCTCCCTTTCCCTTTTTCCCCACCACCTACACCACCACTGATGCACATCTCTGCAGGAAATGAAGAAGAAGAAAAAACAGTATAGCAAAACCAATTCCAGACCTGCCAATCTAATCATCCACTCAAGTAAACCAGTCCCAAGCTACATTAAAATGACAGTGTAGATGTACCCTATATTTTAATTGTATATCTTTTGAGAGTTGTGTGTTGTTTTGTTTTGTTTTTATTATTTTGCAAGAGGGGAAAAGATCAGGACTGACCAGGCAAGGTTCAAGGGAGGACAAAATGGCCCTCAGGTCCTTTATTGACCTATTGCTATTACAGCCATTCCTTGAGAGTGACCCAATGCTATTAGCAAAAAGCTTTAAACTTTGATGATTAACCTGGCATCCCAACTGAATAACCCAGAACAATCCTGAAGGTGGATAGTGAAGGTGAAAGGGGGACTGGACAAAATAATGACGTATGGGGCTATCAGTGTGTCTCTGTATATCAGGGGAGCAGGGTCCGAGGGTGCTGTAACTGGTGTGTTTCCATAGGCAAGTGATTGATGACTGAGACTGCTGAGCTAGGTAGGCTCTTGTCCAGATTCAATGGGGCTCTTCCTACATTTTCTGCCATCAGCCAGGAGACCAAGATTCTTCCTAGGAGGGACATCTGAGCAAAGGTGACACAAACGTGATGCCTTTGATAGGTCAGTGAAATAGCCCCCATTCTGACAGAAGAGATGCAAATTTTGATTGACTCCCCACTTTAATCCAGAAATAAAGCTTAATTCTATTACCCCTTGCCCTAAGGAATGGAGAACAGAAGCAAAGCACTCCCTCAGACAAAGAACTAAAGGATACTGGTGTGTGTGTACAAATATATGTGTATGCACGTGTGGGTGTGGAGGGAAGAAGGAGTGGATGTGTTGTCAAGGCCGGTTTATTGTTCATAAGACACATAATAATTTGATTGACAAATGGTATCAACATAATCAATTTTATTATAAGTAACATACTTTCTAATTACTAATTAGCAATGTATGCAGTTCAGAGCTATTACAGGATGAGAGCTTCAGGAAGATGAAACATTTGTATAGGTAGTGAGGAGACTTAGCAAGGGATACTAAGCTAGAATGCATCAATTATATTTTAATATTTATCCTTTTAATGTTTTAATTGTATTTCTTTCCAGCCACTTTGTGTCCCAATCCTGGGCAAAAAAAAAGTGGGAGGAGGAAGAGTATAGATCCTATAAATGAAGCTATATAGTCTCAGACTGAAATATGAGCAACTATTTAGCCAAAGACTTTAAAATCCATTAGGTAACTTTGTTGGAGTTCCTTGGCCATATCAGAAATAATCCAGAAATATCTAAATCTAATTTCAAACTCATGTGTGTGATAGAGAGTGGGGGAGAGGGAGAGAGATTGAGATTTACCGTATATACTCAACTATAAGCCGAGTTTTTCATCCTTTTTTTCAGGCTGAAAAACCTCCCTGCCGCTGCCAAGGAAGGCGCACATGGGGCATGGGAGGAGAGAAAGGCACGCACCTTTCCCTTCTCCCTCACATGTCTTTCCTGCCCCCGCCGTCGAAGAAGGGGCATGCGCGGCTTTTCTATTTCCTCCCGCCGCTGCCCCCACCATTGCTGCTGCGCATGGGACAAGGAAGAAGGAGAGCAAGCCTGCGGAAAAGCCTGCCGCAGGGGCTCCTCTCCTCCTCTACCACCGCTGAGGAAAGCTCATGCTCCGCAAGGGGGGAGGGAATGACAGAAAGACTGGGTAGCCATCTGTCAAATTGACCAGTAGCGGCTGCATTTCTCACCCTCGGCTTATACTTGAGTCAATAAGATTTCCCAGTTTTTTGTGGTAAAATTAGGTGCCTTGGCTTAAATTTAGGTCAGCTTATACTCGAGTATATACGGTAGTTGAATTGTTCTGTATTAGAAAAGAGGCTAATGCCCAGAGAGACTGTTAGATGACCAAGCTTTTCATTAACTTGGACTTAAGAAGGCTCAGTATCCAATAGTTGTTGGGGCAGTAATGAACAACAGCTAATTGCTTCTGATGATAAAAAGTAAAAGGTACAGGGTCTCAGGAAATCACACTGTGAGTATTATAACAGGAAAAGTATTGCAAAAACATTATGGCCACAATCCAACATTAATTTAAGCCAATTTGGCTTAAGACAATTTGATTTGAATGGGTTTCAGCACACCTAGTTTTATGATGGATGGTTGTTAACATATTTCTGGAAAACCCTTAGGAAGAAGACATTGTACCATTTTTCCAGACGCCGAAATCACAAATAGGGTATAGTAGTGTTGCCTATTGTTAATCCTAGTGTGATATTCAGAGGTATCTCTGACCACAACAGATTCTGAACATCTGAGTATCTTGGAACATGGAGTTTTAAAAACTATAATAACTTACAGCACAAACTTATATATCTATTCTGCTGCAATTCACATTGATTTCAGTGAGGCTACTGCGAAATCGTGGATATCAGATTGCAGACATATTGATTTTGCTCCGAAACAATTTTTACTCTTAACGGTTCTCTCAAAACATGTAGACAGACTAAGAAAGTCTGTAAACAACACATTTTAATTTTTTTAAGTTTATCCAAAAACACCAAATTAAATGTAACCATGCAGTATATCAGATTACTAATAGGACCTTGATGGCAAATGCATGCAACTAATTCTTGAATCCAAGGAATATTTCATTCTGTTTTTTGAACAGCCTCCTCATGCCATGTTGCAAGCTACTTCAGAAATTGGGGGTCATGTCACAAGTAGCTTTGGAAACCCATACCATTTAACACAGGGGTGGGCAGCTGTGGGAGGGTAGTGGGTTCCATTAGTTTCATAGGAGATCTGGGGGCAAACTTGTTCCAGCAAATAAAAAATCAAATATTTTTACTCCTCCCAATTGCTTTGAGAGAACATGGGGACATTTTAATCATGTTTAGAAGCCTGCTTGTATGCATCATGTTTAGAAGCCTGCTTGTAACAACAGAAAACTGTCACTTCCAGTTCATGTCCTTATTTTATAAAAAGACCTCTCTGGAGACCTAAATTGGTCCTGTCCCCACCTTCCAAAATTGGTGGAAATTGCCCCCACAGCTCCATTTTAGGGCATTTTAAAGCAAAAACAGTTTTTTGAAATTTTATGCATACGTATTAGGCAGGCGAGAATGCCCTCTATATTTCCTAAAACTCATTTTGGAGCAAAGACATTTCACCCCAGATCACTCTAAGGGCCACAAAAATGGCCTTGAGGACCACATGTAGCCTAGAGCACACACTTTGCCCATCCTAAACTGTGTCTATAGTATTTTTACAATAAGAAATCCTATAGATTATGGATTATAGAAATATTTTATCATAATGTAAGCCTAGACATTTATTATCAGTTCAAATGTGTGCTCTTCCAGCAGTCACCGGCCAATCCCTCTCCAATGCCAGAAATACAGCTTGATGGTGTAACATTAGAAAATGTTGACCATTTCCGCTACCTTGGCAGCCACCTCTCCACAAAAGTCAATATTGACACTGAAATTCAACACCGCCTGAGCTCTGTGAGTGCAGCATTTTTCTGAAGAAAGCAGAGAGTGTTTGAGGACCGGGACATCCATAGGGATACCAAAGTGCTTGTTTATAAAGCTTTTGTCCTCTCAACCCTGCTATATGCCTGCGAAACGTGGACTGTCTACAGATGTCACATGCAATTCCTGGAACGATTCCATCAGCACTGCCTCTGAAAAATCCTGCAAATCTCTTGGGAAGACAAGCGGACAAATGTCAGCGTGCTGGAAGTAAAGACCACCAGCATTGAAGTGATGGTCCTCCGCTATCAACTCCGCTGGACTGGCCACGTTGTCCAGATGCCCGACCACCATCTCCCAAAGCAGTTGCTCTATTCCGAACTCAAGAATGGAAAACAGAATGTTGGAGGACAGGAAAAGAGATTTAAAGATGGGCTCAAACCAACCTTAAAAACTCTGGCATAGACACTGAGAACTGGGAAGCCCTGGCCCTTGAGTGCTCCAGTTGGAGGTCAGCTGTGACCAGCAGTGCTTCAGAATTTGAAGAGGCACGACTGGAGGGCGAAAGAGAGAAACGTGCCAAGAGGAAGGCATGTCAAGCCAATTCCAACCGGGACCACCTTCCACCTGGAAACCAATGCCCTCACTGTGGGAGAAGATGCAGATCAAGAATAGGGTTCCACAGTCACCTACAGACCCACCGCCAGGATACTGCACTTGGAGGACCATCATCTTTGGACTACGAGGGATCGCCTAAGTAAGTAAGTAAGATACTATTTTGTTTTCAATAAAAACATAAAATAAAAAAAACATAAAGCAAGCTAAGCCATGGAAACTGAAGTAGTTATTACAATCAGTATGGTGTAGTGGAGTAATTGTTAGTCATGGACTCCATAAACCAGGGTTGAATCCTTGTGCAGCCATGGAGAGCCACTGGGTAACCTTGTGCATTTCACACTCTCTCAGCCATACAGGAAAGCAGTGGTGAACCTCACTGCAATACATCTTGTTTAGGAAGCCTAATGAAATAGTTGCTGTAAGTCACAGTCTGCTTGAAGGAACATAATCATAACAAACAGGTGGCAATTCTGAATCATCACATTGATCAGTAGTTGTGAACTTTATGATTTCATGACCAGAAAGGAAATCCAATAAATGCAAGTTGTTCTCTTTTGGGGGCATGCTATGCTTCCTAATGGCTCTGATGTGATAGACTCTGACACATTTCCGGAGTGCCCTATCTTAGCTGCAGCTGCTTAGTGCAATGCCCATGCTAAATGACTAAGATGAACAATAGCTTCATTGTCTGGTGACGGGATCATTGAAGCAGCTGCAAAGCCATGGGAATGCATGTCTTCCCAAATTTGGACCTCAAACAAAATATTTTCTGAGACCAAATGTAAGGACTCTAGATGAAGTGTTTGTAAGTGTTATAAAAACATAATTCCATGATTACTGCACTGAAAGCAGACATGAATAAATCAAGAAATTGCCATAGCTGAGAGTATTAGCTATGGCTGCTTTAGAAACCTTTTAATATTTCCACTATAAATGTAATATAATGACACCTTGTTAATTTTTCTTTTCTCACTTGTCAAGAACGTTATGATGGAAATACTGGCAGAGATCCAGAGTGCCCCTTAACCCCATGCAAAGGAATTATGCCAGCCCTGTGGAATTTTCACCCTTTCCCCCCTATTCCAGCAGTTGAGTTTTATGCCATATCAAAAATCATGAATTACAAATTTATATAAATAATGAAATATTTTAAAGAGAATAATGAGAAGAACTATTAAAATCAATGTTTACTATGTGCACAGAAGCAATATCCAATGTATGAGTAGGCTTCCATGCATACAATGAGACCTTTTTTCTCTCTTCCTCCATTTCCTAATCCTCCTCATCTTTCACCATGTCTACTTTGGAAGGTCCTCCAAACCTTTGGGACAAATTATATTCTTATTAGGCTACATGAAGAAGAACAGTCCATCTGTTCTGTTGACAGATAGACACCTTGGGGTGAAATTCAATGAAATTATTGGGAATTCTGAAGCAAACCATTTATCAACAATATTGCTTGTCTCCTCTACAAAGTTCTACTATGTCAACCTATTATAGCTTGAAGATGACCTAAAAATCTACACAAGTTCTGCCACATCCTATTAAGTGGATAAGGCTTTGGGTATAACTCTAGTGGCAGACTGTTTGTTTTCCACCTGAAAACCAGTCTAACTCTAGAGAGGCTCTAGATTGATCATCTACTGCAGCTATGAGTACAATAGCAGCTTTGGATGATTATGAGCCACTGGTGGTGGGACAACCCTGCCACAGTGAAATCATGCAATATTTCAGTAGCTAACCCTGACTCAATAGATTCAGAAGACATTTTCAATCTTTTGAGCACTTGAGGAAACATTATTATTTATCTATTCACATTCTTTACAGATTCATTCATATTACATTTTTTTATTATTTTTTTCTCCCACCTCCTCCCACTACCCTTCCCTACCCCTCCCATCTCTTTTCTCTCTGTATCTATATCTTTATATTTAACCACGAACACAACCTTTTAAATCTTTGTACAATATCTATGCTGGCTTCACCTTCTTCTACCCATTTCATATAAATTGCCCATTTCTCTTTAATTTCTTCTGTTTTGTCCTCCTGTGAACCTTCTTGGGTTATACATGTAATAATATCAGATTGGACTTGCTCAAATATATAGTTATTCCAATTTTCCAGATTCCATGCCTAGCTTGCTTTATGTGACACAAAGTAAAGGTAAAGGGAGTCCTGTTACAAGGGAGATGAAGCAATCAACATATTGAGAAAACAATCAACATATTGAGAAAAGGGACCCTGAAGGAAAAAAGAAGAGGAGAAAGAGCAGGAGAAGCAAGGAGGAGATACTTAGGATCTCGTCACACGTGCAGCAGTGGCGGCACTGGTCTTAATGGAGGAGGGAGAGGCTGTTGTTTCACCTCACCTCCTTTCACCACGTTTTGCTAGTTGGCCTGACAATCATATGGAGGGAAGTGAGGCTTCCCGTGTTGCCAGCTCTAGGCCTGGGTGGCAGAGGGAAGTCACATGCACTGCACATGCACCTCACTTCCCTCCATATGATCATTAGGCCAACCGGCAAAAGAGGCAAAAGGAGGTGAAGTAATATGACTGCCTCTGCCTCCTCCATTAAGAACAGTATCACTGCCACTGCCGCACATGTGAGAAAGTCCTTATAGACATTGCTGCATACCTGAAGCAGGATAGTTGTGTTCTATATTGGAGTGTCAGGGAGGGTAGTTAAGAAAGAAAAACCCATTTCAGATGTTATGGCAATCACTCCTCAATTAACCACTGTGAGCATTAGGCCCCTTCTACACTTCCATTTAAAATTCAGATTATCTGCTTTGAACTGGATTCTATGACAGTGTAGACTCATATAATCCAGTTCGAAGCAGATAATGTGTATTATCTAGTTTGATAATCTGGATTATATGGCAGTGTAGAAGGGGAGCTTTCCACCATAATAATGTCTACCCTCTCCTGTGTGTTCATTGAACATATAAAGGAAAGCACTAACGACTTCTATAAGCTGCTTTTATGCCAGGGTTCCCTCCTTTAAGAACATTTCTGCCACTTTTCAATCATGGAGAGCTATGCATGACATCCAGAAGTAGTTTAACTTATGTGATGAGCTCAGTGCATCTCCATGCTTGAAAAGAGGTGGAAGTATCCTATGACTGGGAAATTTCTCAATGTGATAAGGTGGTATGTAAATGCAGAAAAAATATGCAGGGGGCACAAACATAAATACCTGCATGCATGCATACAGTCAAATAAATATACATACAGTAAAATAAAACAAAATCCTCAAAATAATAATATCTTGATGCATATAAAAATGGTCTGGATGGTCAAAAAATCCAGATAATATGCCCCACACCGCTATGGAAAATGGGAGCATTTGGTGTTAAAATTTGTTTGTTTTTGGCTGGGTTGCAGTGATGCTTGTGGAGATATTTTCTCATTTGCCCATTTGTAATATGTTGAAACTTTGTGGTTATGAGTGAATTGTGGGACTGAGAGTGTATGGCTTTTCTTGAAATGGCTTTGCTGAGCTCTGAGTGGTAGAACACCCAGAATGAATAGTCCTTATCCTTTTTCCTGTGGCACATTGCAAGTCTTTATGATGTCCCAATTTTCATTTAACTCTGTACAAGTAGCCATTAGGAGGCACCCTATAGAGTTCATGATTATGGCATCATTCACCTGCAGAAAAATAATCCAGTTATATATTCCTCTTTCCTCAGAAACATGCCCAGAGGTTTCAATTTGAATGGGGCTTGGGTATGTGTGTGTGTGTTGCAGACTGAATTAAATTTAACCAACTGAGATGGAATGCAAATGAAAAGTAAAGCAGTGATGGCTCAGTCCTACCACTTGGAAATGGAGGCAAATGTATTATTGAGGATGAGCTCGGCCCAAATGACATAAATCAATTATTTGTTCCTGTTGAGAACAAAAGCACTACAGAAAGAGATTATTCCCTAATTTCCCAAATACCTATGTGCCACTTTCCATCAAAATGATTCACAACATGACTTGTTACTTAAAAAGTAAAAATATGTTAGATGTAGCATGGAAATAATCTGATAAGAAGTATTTCTATACTGCTGTCTTTGTGGTTACACACATCATTTTTCAATCAACCTCTGGCTTTGAGAAGAAAATTAGATTCTTTATTATCTAAGATCCTTGATACGGAACAAAGTGACAAAGTGTAAAAAGAGGTAAAACGATCAATAAAAGGATATTATTCATAAGCAATTCCAACATTCTCAGCTTTGAATACATAAAGATATTTTCCTGGTTGTTCTATATTCATTAATATGTTTCATAATCCTATTAAATGTAATACCGAGAACTATCTTCATTCTCATCATATTAGTTTCATATGTCTACCAAAACTATACCAGTGGCTTTGATATCATTATATTGAAATGACTATTTTATGAATTTTGTATGAAGAATGAAATGAAATAGAAGACACCAGGCTCCTCAAGCCCTATCACCGTCCTCCCCTCATGTTGATTCATGTAGGAACCAATGATACTGCAAGGCATACGTTTCAAAAGATCACAAATGATTTTCGAGCTCTAGGAGCAAAGCTAAAAGAATGTAATGTACAGGTGGTCTTTTCATCCCTCCTCCCTGTTGTAAGACACGGACCCACAAGACCCAGAAAAATAGTACAGGTCAATGACTGGCTTAGAAAATGGTGTCAGGAGGAACGCTTTGGCTTCCTCGACCATGGCCTGCTTTTCCAGGAGGATGGCCTACTGGCAAGGGATGGGGTGCATCTCACACAAGTAGGAAAACACCTTTTTGCTCACAGACTCGAAAACCTCATTAGACGCACTTTAAACTAGGTCCACCGGGGGAGGGGGACAACAGCCTTGCGAACACTACTTTACCCACAATATCTGGGAATCGCCAGAAGGCTAAATGGAGGGCTGCACAAACACAACAAGGACCAAGTACCCAAAGCACAATAATCCCAATTAAACAGCTCAGGGGAAGATCTCAGGGGCTCACATGTCTTTACACTAATGCACAGAGCATGGGAAATAAACAAGACGAACTCCAACTTTTAGCACAACACCACAAACATGATATCATAGGGATCACTGAAACCTGGTGGGATGACTCCTATCGCTGGAATGTAGATATCGAGGGGTATAACCTCTTTCACAGAAACCGAACAAAGGGGAGAGGAGGCGGAGTAGCCTTATATGTCAAAAACTCTTATGCTACAGAAGAGATTCAAGACAGCAATCTGGGAAACCAGCTTGAAATCATCTGGATAAGAATCAAGGGAACTGGGACTCAAAAAGATGTCGTTGTCGGCGTCTACTACAGACCCCCAAGCCAGGAGGAAGAACTTGATGAAGTCTTCTACCAACAGTTGACCAAACAGGCACAGAGAAGAGATGTAGTAGTCATGGGCGATTTCAACTATCCCGATATTTGCTGGAAAACAAACTCGGCCAAGAGTACAAGGTCCAACAAATTCCTCGCTTGCCTTGCAGACAATTTCATGGTCCAGAAGGTAGAAGAAGCAACAAGGGGATTGACTACTCTTGATCTCATCTTAACAAATGCGGAGGACCTGATCGATGCGGTCGAAGTGGTAGGATCCTTAGGGGCAAGTGACCATGTGCTCCTGCAATTTGAGGTACAAAGGAAGGCCGAAACTAAGACAAGTCAAACCCGCATTTTGGACTTTAGGAGAGCTGATTTCCAAAAAATGAAGGAAACGCTGAGCAGCATTCCGTGGACACAGATACTAAAAGACAAGGGAGTTACGGATGGATGGGAATTTCTCAAGAGTGAAATACTCAAGGCGCAATTGCAAACTGTGCCAACAAAGAGAAAAAATAGGACAAGTGCAAAGAAGCCAGAATGGATGTCCAAAGAACTTCTAACTGTGCTAAGACACAAAAGAGACATGCACAAGAAGTGGAAAAAGGGAGAAATCACCAAAGAAGAATTCAAACAAATAGCCAACACCTGTAGGGAAAAGGTCCGCAAGGCTAAAGCAAAAAACGAGCTCAGACTTGCCAGGGACATTAAAAACAATAAAAAGGGCTTCTATTCTTATGTCAGTAGAAAAAGGAAAAACAAGGAGGCGATAGGACCTCTTCGAGGAGAAGATGGGGCAATGCTGACAGGGGATAGGGAAAAGGCAGAACTACTTAATGCCTTCTTTGCCTCGGTCTTCTCACAAAAAGAGAGTCTTCAACCTCAGCAAGATGGAGTGGATGAGGGTTTGGAGGACATCCAACCCCAAATTGGGAAAGAAGTCGTCCAGGAATACCTGGCCGCTCTTAATGAGTTCAAGTCCCCAGGGCCAGATCAACTACACCCCAGAGTATTGAAGGAACTAGCGGAAGTCATTTCGGAACCATTGGCAACCATCTTTGAGAGTTCTTGGAGAACGGGAGAAGTTCCAGCAGATTGGAGGAGGGCCAATGTGGTCCCAATCTTCAAGAAGGGAAAAAAGGATGACCCAAACAACTACCGTCCGGTCAGCCTCACGTCGATACCGGGCAAGATTCTGGAAAAGATTGTTAAGGAAGTGGTCTGCAAACACTTAGAAACAAATGCAGTCATCGCTAATAGTCAACATGGATTTATCAAAAACAAGTCATGTCAGACTAATCTGATCTCTTTCTTCGATAGAGCTACAAGCTGGGTAGATGCAGGGAATGCCGTGGATGTAGCGTACCTGGATTTCAGTAAGGCCTTCGACAAGGTCCCCCATGACCTTCTGGCAAGGAAACTAGTCCAATGTGGGCTAGGCAAAACTACGGTGAGGTGGATCTGGAATTGGTTAAGTGGACGAACACAGAGAGTGCTCACTAATGCTTCCTCTTCATCTTGGAAAGAAGTGACAAGTGGAGTGCCGCAGGGTTCCGTCCTGGGCCCGGTCCTGTTCAACATCTTTATTAATGACTTAGATGAAGGGCTAGAAGGCATGATCATCAAGTTTGCAGACGACACCAAATTGGGAGGGATAGCCAATAGTCCAGAGGACAGGAGCAGAATTCAAAACGATCTTGACAGATTAGAGAGATGGGCCAAAACTAACAAAATGAAGTTCAACAGTGACAAATGCAAGATACTCCACTTTGGCAGAAAAAACGAAATGCAAAGATACAGAATGGGTGACGCCTGGCTCGAGAGCAGTACGTGTGAAAAAGATCTTGGAGTCCTCGTGGACAACAAGTTAAACATGAGCCAACAATGTGACGTGGCGGCAAAAAAAGCCAATGGGATTTTGGCCTGCATCAAGAGGAGCATAGTGTCTAGATCTAAGGAAGTAATGCTACCCCTCTATTCTGCTTTGGTTAGACCACACCTGGAATATTGTGTCCAATTCTGGGCGCCACAATTCAAGAGAGATATTGACAAGCTGGAATGTGTCCAGAGGAGGGCGACTAAAATGATCAAGGGTCTGGAGAACAAGCCCTATGAGGAGCGGCTTAGGGAACTGGGCATGTTTAGCCTGAAGAAGAGAAGGCTGAGAGGAGATATGATAGCCATGTATAAATATGTGAGAGGAAGCCACAGGGAGGAGGGAGCAAGCTTGTTTTCTGCTTCCTTGGAGACTAGGACGCGGAACAATGGCTTCAAACTACAAGAAAGGAGATTCCATCTGAACATGAGGAAGAACTTCCTGACTGTGAGAGCCGTTCAGCAGTGGAACTCTCTGCCCCGGAGTGTGGTGGAGGCTCCTTCTTTGGAAGCTTTTAAACAGAGGCTGGATGGCCATCTGTCAGGGGTGATTTGAATGCAATATTCCTGCTTCTTGGCAGGGGGTTGGACTGGATGGCCCATGAGGTCTCTTCCAACTCTTTGATTCTATGATTCTATGATTCTATGATTCTATGATTCTAATAAGCTTTCTGAAACTGCAAGAGGCAGATTCATCTCCCCTACCCCCTGAAACACTGCCTGACTTTCCAAAAATCTCACACTTATCATTGGGGAAACAACTGTTTTTAGAGCCCCAATTCTCTGTAGAATTGTCTGTATAATCAATAAAAATTACTGTGGTGTATAGGGGGGTTATCAAGCAGATGTTAGGGAAGAAGGTGAGTTTTATATGCAGTGTAGAGTAATGCAACTCAGAGTGGTGGTCCAAGGACCCATGCCAACCCATGAAATATTGGCTGTCAGGAAGGAAAGAAACAGTAATACTGCCTCAGGCCACTCTTGAGAAAGTGAATAATGGGAGCTTCTCAGTATTTCTTCATACCAACTGCATCCTCTCAGTATCTGCACATATTGATACCTGGTGCTGATATGGTTCTAGAAACACTGAGAGGTGAAGGAGACAGGGGCGGAAGATACCAGATAGATGTGATGGCATGCCAAAGCCTTTGGGAAAAGCTATAGTGTCTGGCTTTACTCGGGCAGCTAAGACTGAGACCCTTAACACATAGAGGCACTTTAGGCAAGGTGAAAATATAACCAAAATGAGTTTATTGAAAACAAAATGGATAAAGGGTTAACTCCACCCAGGACTATTATAAAGTAACTTAAAAACAGTACACTACAAAAATGAGCCTTTTCTGGCTGCAGTCATCTCTCTGGAGTCTTCTGCCTCTGCTGCAAAGTGATGGTTTACAAGCTGTTGCTTATAAACTGTCTCAATCCTCTTTCTTCTGGAGCTTAAGCTAATCAAAAGCTTCTGTTGTCACTGGGACTGCTGGTATACTTATGAATGCAGGTGCTAAGGATGCCTGTTTTTTGGGTTGCTTCAGCCTAGGGTTACCAGACAATACTCAAGGCTCTATTCTCTGTAGCTCTGCTGCAGGAAAAGGAGGAGTACAGCAAAGGAGCTCTATACAGGCAAATGCAATAGCCCAACTAACGCTGGCCTCTAGGGGTTTTTATGCTCCACCCAAAACTAATACAAAGGAAGGTATCTACTAGGGTTGGGCGGTTTCATTCGTTAATTTTGTAATTCGTTATTAATTCGTATTTAAATTAGCTTACGATCCGATATTGAGCCATGCAGGAGTAATTAAAAATCGAAACGAATTTTTTCAATTTATTTCATAATTGTTTCGTAATTGTTTCGAAATTGTTTCATAATTGTTTCGTAATTGTTTTGTAATTATTTCCGTATGTCTGGTGCAAGTTTTAGGGTTGTTGTTTGTTTTATCAGTGATAAAAAATAAATTATCACACCAACAGTCAACAACAGAAGGAGAGGGAAGCTTCAGAAGTTCCCCCTGTCCCATTTGGAGGGTTTTTTAGCATATTGCGCAATCGCGTCCGCCATTAATGAATCGATTCGTAATTGTTTCGAAATTGTTTCGTAATTGTTTCGTAATTTTACGAAATTTTGTATATTTCGAACTTTTTTAAAGGAAAATTTCGGAATTCTTTTAAAAAACGAAACGCAAAAACCCCCTAAAAACGAATCGAGTTTAGAAACAAATTTTTCTGTGGTTACCCAGCCCTAGTATCTACACTTTTGGGAAAACCTGTAAACAGGAGAAGCTGAAGCAGAAGAGAGGAAAAGGCAGAGCTAAGACTTCACAATAGACACTCTGAATCAGCCTACAGCAGTGGCCCGAAGTGCACTCTTTTTAAAACTTTTTTCAAGGCAATGCTCTTGCCTTACAATTCACAGAAAAGAGTTCATGTCATGTCTTGTCCCTCCACCGGAACAGTTCATCTTCCTTAGAAGATGAGGAAGACTTTTGTCAACCAAGTCCTTAATGCAGCATGAAGAACAACTAAGCCCTCCTCCAGTTCATCAATATGCTAACCTTACAAAGAAATACACAGCCAGGTTAACTGAAATCAATACTTCTGGTGTTTAGATTGAACACAGACTTGTTAACAGCTTCCTCCTGATTGTTGGCTCTTGCATATGATTAATTTTTACTGTTCTTTATTGCTATTTGGAAACCCTAGTAACACCATTCAGCATAGAAGTGGGTATGACCATACTAGTGTTTGTCTACATCACATAATATACCTGGATAGATCTGCACAAGGTACTTCTCTGCAGATGTTTAGGCTTCCTTGCCTTTGAGGAGAGGGAGAAGCCAGTTTCTGAGACAGCGACAACAGTGTCTTGTGTAATCTTTATTATATTTTAACATTAGCTTTCCTCAATAACATTCTATTTCCATAGATTGAGTATACTTTGCCCATTTGTGTTTTGAATGGCAGTGACAGTCTATTTCCTCAAATGCTCTATGCATTAGTTTACAAGGACTTTGTTCTCACTTTACAATCAGATAGATCCACTCACTCTCTGCTGCAATAATTGAATTGCATTAAGAACAGTAAAGTGTGTGAAGCATTTTCTTAAGTATCACGTTGCTTTCTTTGTTGGCAAATAGGATAAAAGGCAAAAGTCTGTTTTGGGACTTGTTCCTGAGATATATTGGTCACATGAAAAGCCCAAGCTAATCATAAAACGAACCACACTGTGTGAAGTTCATTACCCAATTGACTGATTTTCACAAGAGATTGACTTATTGATATAGCATTGTGCTGAATATCATCTTCCAGATATCATTACATTCTATAGGGAAGGAAGAATAAATTTGCTGCACGTTAAGACAGTTTCCATTTATGTGAATGCCTTCAAAATGGCTCCCCTGCAGTAGTCTCAGCATTCTCCTGCCAGACAATACCCATTTGCTGCTTCATTTATTCATACGCAATAGAAGTTGTGAATTTGTACCATCCCAGTGAATCTCAAATAGCAATTCATAGTTTCTTTTAGATGTTCAAAATCTACAGCCATTGAAACCAAGTAAACCCCAAAGGATACCCTAACATGTACCATTTGGAAATACCAATAATAAAGGCATGATGAGCTGTAATGAGAAAGCTAAATTTAATGCTACAAAGCTATATGGTACATTGAATGTGGAGAAAGCATAAAGTATCTCAGCAAATAGGGTTTTTTTTTAAAAAAAAAATAGTGCCATTAAGCTGCTATAATTACACAATATTAGGCCAGATGGCATGTAATTTCTGAAGTCACACCAGGTGTTCCAAGATGCACAGCTAATCACAAAGCTGATGACTGTGGCGAAACTAATTAAAAATGTGTAGCAGAAGCAGTGTGGGTCTGCACTGGGGAGACTGACCAAATAATAACAAGATGGCTGGGAGAATCTGATAGACACTACCCATGCAGATTTAAAAATAGAAAGCAAAACAGATAAAATTGAATTAATTTAACTCATCAAAAATATGAAAGCACCTCACTAAATTTCTGCAGATTGTAATCTGGTGCAGACTTATTTTTAAACTGGTGTAATGAAAGCAATTTGTATGGTAATAATTAAATAGGCTAGAAAAAAAGAACCTAAAATAGCAGTATAATTCAAAATAGGAGAATGTGAGAATGGCTTTGTGGAACTCCTAGGTGTAAAATATAAAAATAAAAGATCCATTAAGATATTTGCAGCAGAGAATGTTAATTCTGCATGGAAAGGCAACTCCTCAAATTATAGACACAGAATTCCTGGTCTAATTAAAGCACTTCTTCGTTACTCTACATGGCTACCTGTAACTTACACAGTCAGCTCCTCATTATTCTACTCCAGAATTGTCAGTATTTTCTACCAAGTCCTCTAAACAGATGCTATTGTTTCTTAAGTCATTGAATATTGCTCAGTAATGTCAGGATTTGGAAATGACCTGGCATGTTCTAAGTGACAGCAGAGTTAATACCTCTGGCCCAACCACCTGTAAAAGAGGTAAGCCACTAGAATAAGCGTATGATGGTTAATGCAATATAGGTTATAGCAATACTGAGTATGTTTGGTGCGGGACAGATGGCAATTTGGAGAGTGCATTGGAGAACTGTGGCTGTGAGTTGTGAGGAAGAGAGTGCATTGGAGAACTGTGGCTGTGAGTTGTGAGGAAGAAGAAGCTGTAAAGTTTGCATATTTTGTATATACTTTGTATACTGCTGCAGCAAAGGAGAAAGAAAAGCCTTCCTGCTTATTTGAGAAAGAACAAAAGTCTCTGTGTGTTTTGCTGGTTGAGTAGATGACTACTCCTACTGTGTTTTTTGATACCTGGTTCCTTAACCAGAAGTAATAGAGTCACTTCTGCAAGAACAGTAGTTTTATGACTGGACAGAACCCTTGAAAAGCAAGGGCCTATCTACATAGGACAAATGAGCAGGTCTTGGGTGAATAGACTCTGCGGTGTCCACATGACACAAGGGGTCCATTCGCCTTAATGTAGCCTTGTTCTTCTCTTTAAAAAGTTACAGGATCCTCCATATCTTCTGAAGCTCCAAAGCTCGCCCACACTTTATACTATTGTTCATACAACCATGCCACTTTCCCTTGGTTTTGGGCAACCTGGGAACATGGGGTGGCACTGACTTTCCCCCTAACAATCTGGCATTAGGGACAACCACCAAGGTTGAAACTAGAGGCAGTTATTGTTCAGTGCCTGGAGTGATACTAGCCATAAAAGGTCCTTTTATGAATAACAAGTGGTTAAAGACTAGGGCAGAGAAGAATAACAAGGGCTGTTCACACCATAAAAGCAGAAAACCCTGAAGTATTTTATCAGGAAACAATGTTTTTTACATTATTTGTAAATTATGGAATTACTGTTGAGCAATCAAGTGATCAGGTTTTCAGAGAGCACCACGTTCTTCAGGGTACTAAAACAAAACAAAAAAGGACAACAAAGCTCCAAAACACTCCAATCTGGAAGAACATTCAAATAGTAAATGCAGGGCAACATAAGTAAGTGTGAGCAATCCTAAGGGGGCTGAGGTTTCTAACCAAAGCTGGATCTTCCATGAGCTATTTGCCTCAGACATTGGAATGCTAGCAGTGGCGAACTGAACTCCACCACTAGTCCAGAGACCTTTGTTCTCTGAATAATACTGAACCTGAAGCTACTGTCTCTATGGCCCCTTCTGGGCCTCCTAGTGGCGCAGTGGGTTAAGCACTGAGCTCCTGAACTTGCTGACCAAAAGGTTGGTGGTTCGAATCCAGGGAGCGAGATGAGCCCTCACTGTTAGGCCCAGCTTCTGCCAAACTAGTAGTTTGAAAACATGCAAAATGTGAGTAGATCAATAGGTACCGACTTGGCGGGAAGATAATGGTGCTCCACGAAGTCAGGATGGCCACATGACCTAGGGGGTATCTACAGACAGAAGTATTCACAATGGAAGAGGTACCCTGGGAGATTGTGTTTGCAAGATTGCCTATGCCTACCAACATACATCATAGACTATTCTCAGGACATATAACTCAAGACTGTCTGGCTCTAAGAACGGACAAGTCAAAGCTAACCATATGAAGGATAAGGATATGAGTGAACACTAGTAATTATGATTATATGTTGCTTTCAAGAATTAGTGGCAGACTAGGAACATCAGAGAGAGGGCGGATCCAGACAGCCTTTTATCCCACAAGCATCAGTGTTTTAAAAAAGCAGATGTTTGTAGAAGGCTATCTATACCCACCCCAGAAAGCACACACTTTCTGGGGTGGGTGTCCAGGTGTTCTGCCAGGACTGACCTGCAGAATATCTGGGGACCCTCCCCACCCCTCCCCCAAAGCACTCAAACCAATTTTAAAAAGTGAAATAAACTTTCCCAGCCTTCATTAGAGACTTGCTGGAGCTCTCTTGGTGTATAAAAATGATGCACCAGGAGAGCGGGAGCAGGGGGGAAGGGAGCATCAATTTTACTTGCCAGGAGAGATCCAGCACAGCTCGAATGAAGGCTGGGTAAGTTTATTTCACTTTTTAAAGCAGTTTGAGGACCTTGGGGGAGGTGGGTGGGATTCCCACAGTTTACTGGGCTTATTTAGCCGGGTAACCTGTGGGAATGGTGTCTGGACTGTAGTCCAGACACCAGAAATAGTGGATTTATCCCGCACCTTCCAAGAAGGTGTGGAATAAATCCACTATCTAATTAATTCGGTACAAACCAGGGTTTTCCTGGTTTGTGCCGAATTAATTGCAGGTTGCCAGAATGTCGTCTGGACAGGCTCCTTTTTATTGCAGAAGTTTCCACAATAAAGGGGCTGTCTGGATGGGCCAAGAGAAAGAGCTCAAGTGCCAGCTGTGAACTCTACAGAAATACCTGGTTGGGCATTATGGGACAGAATCCTAGAGACAGACTTTTGGCCTGATCTTTTTATGTTCTTGAGAGTTAGAATAGATAAGGATAGTGTTCAGCATGAGCTCTTTGGCAGATTTCCTTTCAAACATATTGTCAAAGAATCAGAAATCAGTTCATATAAATGGCAAACACCTGCTCATTCCATAAAACTTAAATATAGATAATGAAAGCTTAACAGAAAAGGAAAAGAAAATGGAATCATGACAGCTAATCTGTTAGCTAATGAAGCTCATTGAGCAGTGAGCCAGCATTCATGTTTCAGAGAATCCAATGGATATAATCAGCTCTCCATATCCATGGAATTTGCATCCACAAATTCAACCATCTATGGCTTAAAAATATCCCCTCCCTCCCAAATCCTAATTTACTATTTTTATATAAGGAATTCCATTTTACTACACCATTGTTTATAATGAGGCTTGAGTATTTTAGTATCCACAGGGGGGTCCTGATACCAAAACATAGCAGATACCAATGATATGATTCTAATAGTATTTGAATCCCCCCTCGATGGACTGTCACCTTGTCGTGGTGAGGGGGCTTGCGTGTTCCGATGAACCTGTGGGCACAACAACTGGAGTCCTGCACTCCCAGGAGTGGCTGCGGGGGAGGTCCCAGACCAAGCACAGTCCGAAGACCCAAAGACCTCAACGGTGGAGCAGGCGGAGGATAAAATGACACATGTTACAATGGCTGCGAAGGTGGAAGAAGGCTGCAACAGACTGAGAAGCCATGGTCATTGTGTTAAACTACATCACCAGTGGAACCTCACTCTGTGAAGACTGTGTGTTGATCAGTTGTGCACTGACCTCCACACATTAAAAAACCCATGCACAGGCGTCTTCCAAAGAAAATAAAAAACAAACCAACAAAAGTCCCATGGCGATCAGCAAGTGGCGACGGGGGCAGGACTGTGAAATCTGGAAGCCCCTAGTCACAGACTGGCACATGGGCGGTGGGTACGGACTCAGTCGTTCTACCTCATGGTCCGAGGCAGTTGAGTAGTTCGGCAACTGTATCCGCGACTGAGCAGCCCTTTTTAGGACCCACTCTGCTCACCCCACATGGGGAGGGGGCTAGAAAAGGTGCCCTAAACATAGTCTGCCTCTCTTTTCCCTGACTGGACTGCCACGTCCAGTGGGGTCACCATCCTGCGGCCAAAAAAGAAAAATGAACTTCGGTACGTGGAACGTACGGACACTGATGGACAACAGTGACAGTGAACGCCCCGAACGCAGAACTGCCATCATTGCAAAGGAGCTGGGACGCTTTAACATTGACATAGCAGCACTTCAGGAGACCCAGAGAGCAGGAGAGGGACAGCTGAAAGAAGAAAAAGGAGGCTACACCTTCTTCTGGAAGGGACTGCCCAAAGAAGACCAAAGAATGCACGGAGTTGGCTTTGCTATAAGAAATGATCTGATGAAACATCTGTCCGAAGCACCCACTGGCATCAACGAACGACTCTCCACCCTCCGAATTGATCTTGCGAAAAACCAACGGGCAACCATCATAAGTGCCTATGTACCAACACTAGATGCTGATGAAGACATCAAGGAGAAATTCTACTGTCAGCTGGACACCGCCCTATCGGGGATACCTAAGGAGGACAAAATCATCCTCCTGGGGGACTTCAATGCAAGAGTCGGGCGAGACTTCGACCTGTGGCCAGGCACCATAGGAAAAGACGGGATTGGAAACAGCAACTCGAATGGCATCCTGCTTCTCACCAAATGTGCGGAGCACAACCTTGTCATCACCAACACACTCTTCCGCCAGAAAAACAAGTTCAAGACATCATGGAAGCACCCCCGGTCAAAGCATTGGCACCTCTTAGACTATGTAATCACACGTGCCAGAGATCGCCTGATGTGCTCCTCACAAGAGCCATGACAGGTGCTGACAACTGCTGGACCGACCACAGGCTAATCCGATCCACGATGGCTATCAATATCGCCCCCAAGCACAGACTCCAAGGAAGAAAGACGAGGCGCAAAATGAACACCCAAGCCCTTCAGGAGCCCTCCAGATAAGCCCATCTCCAAACAGCACTCAAGGACCATCTACCCACAGTACACCCCGAAAATGTTGAGGAACATTGGAACAAACTGAAGACCTCCATCATCCAAACCTGCGAAGAAACTATTTGATACCAAGCCAAGAAACATCAAGATTGGTTTGACGAAAATGACATCGAGATCCAACAGCTAATTGACAAGAAAAGGAAAGCCTTCCAAAC
Source organism: Anolis sagrei (assembly GCF_037176765.1). NCBI lineage: Eukaryota > Metazoa > Chordata > Lepidosauria > Squamata > Anolidae > Anolis > Anolis sagrei. The sequence continues at coordinate 106,964,229 of NC_090023.1, forward strand.
ATGGCAGAGAGACATCAACTGGGCTGCTAAGAAAAATATCTATGCCAGTGCAAAAGCTGAGGTCCAAAGAAGGACAAGAGAACTTAAGAACATCTGGTGGACAAAGAAGGCTGAAGAAATCCAACACCTGGCAGATACCCATAATGCTCAAGGATTTTTCAAAGCCACAAAGGTCATCTATGGACCAAGAAACCATGGCATACAGCCTCTACGCTCATCAGACGGAACCAAACTCCTGAAGGACCAAAAGTCAATTGCACTACATTGGAAAGAACACTACCAAAGCCTCCTAAACCGCAGCTCCAATGTGGCCGAAAAGGTCCTCTCACAAACCCCGCAACAACAAACCAGGGATGAGCTTGCAGAACTGCCTAGTTTGGAAGAAGTCAGCAATGCCATCAGCCAACAAAAGAATAACAAAGCCAGCGGACCGGATGGGATCCCTGCTGAAATCTTTAAAGAGGGAGGACCCGAGCTGACACACCAACTCCACCAGCTCATAGAAAAAGTGTGGGTGACCGAGAAAATCCCAGCAGACTTCAAGGATGCCACCATCATCACCCTCTTCAAAAAAGGGGAAAGAACAAACTGTGGAAACTATCGAGGTATCTCCCTTCTAACCTCCGCTGGGAAAATCCTCGCAAGAATCCTTGCAAACCGCCTTCTGCCCCTCTCAGAAGACACCCTCCCAGGATCCCAGAACGGCTTCTGCCCCTCCAGAGGTACCGTGGACATGATCTTCACTGCACGACAGCTCCAAGAACAATGCAGAGAACAAAATCAACCTCTGTACATGGCATTCCTCGACCTTGCAAAGGCATTCGACACAGTGAACCTCAGCGCTCTCTGGACCATCCTCCAAAAAATCGGGTGCTCAAACAAATTTGTGAACATCTTGCGGTTCCTCCATGATGACATGATGGCAACAGTCTTGGACAGCAATGGCTCCAAAGTGACCCATTTAAGGTGGAATCGGGTGTCAAACAGGGATGTGTTATTGCCCCAACTTTATTCTCCATCTTCATTGCTATGATACTTCACCTTGTTGATGGGAAGCTTCCCACCGTAGTAGAAATCATCTATCGGACAGATGGCAAGCTGTTTAACCTCAGCAGACTGAAAGCCAAAAGTTACAACAACATCTGTTATAGAACTCCAGTATGCTGATGACAATGTCTGTGCGCATACAGAAGAAGATCTACAAGCCACTCTCAACACCTTTGCAGAAGCATACACGAAGCTTGGCCTGTCACTGAACATCGAGAAAACCAAAGTGCTGTTCCAGCAGTCACCAGCCATCCCCTCTCCAATGCCAGAGATACAGCTTAATGGTGTAACTTTAGAAAATGTGGACCATTTCCGCTACCTTGGCAGCCACCTCTCCACCAAAGTTAACATCGACGCCGAAATACAACACCGCCTGAGCTCTGCAAGTGCAGCATTTTCCCGAATGAAGCAGAGAGTGTTTGAGGACCAGGACATCCGTAGGGATACGAAGGTGCTTGTCTATAAAGCTATTGTCCTCCCAACCCTGCTATATGCCTGTGAAACATGGACTGTCTACAGACGTCACATGCAGCTCCTGGATCGATTCCATCAGCGCTGCCTCCGGAAAATCCTGCAAATCTCCTGGGAAGACAAGCGGACAAACGTCAGTGTGCTGGAAGAAGCAAAGACCACCAGCATTGAAGCGATGGTCCTCCAACATCAACTCCGCTGGGCTGGCCACGTTGTCCGGATGCCTGACCACCGTCTCCCAAAGCAGTTGCTCTACTCTGAACTTAAGAACGGAAAACGGAACGTTGGTGGACAGGAAAAGAGATTTAAAGATGGGCTCAAAGCCAACCTTAAAAACTCTGGCATAGACACTGAGAACTGGGAAGCCCTGGCCCTTGAGCGCTCCAGCTGGAGGTCAGCTGTGACCAGCAGTGCTGCAGAATTCAAGGAGGCATGACTGGAGGGTGAAAGAGAAAAACGTGCCAGGAGGAAGGCGCATCAAGACAACCCCAACCGGGACCGCCTTCCACCTGGAAACCAATGCCCTCACTGCGGAAGAAGATGCAGAGCAAGAATAAGGCTCCACAGCCACTTACGGACCCACAAGGAAACTCATGATGGAAGACCATCTTACTCGTCCAACGAGGGATCGCCTAAGTAGTAAGTAAGTATTTGAATAACATTTTATGGGCATTAAATAATTTTATGCCTTTTAAATACAGACATATTTGCTCCCAAAAACAGGTCCATTCCCAACTTCAGGATTTTCTATTCAAGAACATATTGCCTTCCTTGGAAAACAATAGAATAGTAGGATAACTCTTAAATTATGAATTGTTCCAAAAACTGCAATTTTCTAGGACTTTCTCACAATGAAAAGAAAATTGCTTTAATAACTCATCATTTCCTTTGAGAATAAAATTAGTGATGAATTATCTCCATCATGACTGCTGATCTTGGAACTGAGTATGTGGCTCAGTAGCAAACCTAGAAGCAATCTTGCTTCAGAAAGAAAAGCTGAAATATACACAAGGTTGGCGAACCATGCTGTTTAGGAGCAATCAGATTACGGTTTTAATTTTAATATTTTGACATTTTAATGAGGGCTGTCTGCTTTCCCCTGACACAAAGGCCCTTTAAATTGTATTTTTAAAATTGTGAGCATCCAAGGAAGCTCAAAAGAGAAACAAAAGTAATTTTTCAAAATGCTGGAAATCTGGCCTGCTTATTAATTAAAAGGCCTGGTGTATTAGGGCCTATGGGTGCTCTTAAGAACTTCTTTGGGAAGATTTAAATTTCAGAAATTTCGGAGACATTTACTCCTAGTAAATGGTTTTGGAGTTCCTGGCTCAGGAATTTCTATTCAAAGTGGCCCCTCTGAAAAAGGCCTTAAGAGCATCCATAAACAGACAATTTCTTGTGCATCCTGGCATATATTTTTTAGTCCTCTCTTTAAATTTCATAACAAACTACTTCCAAAACTCCTCAGAGTCCTCAGATGAACTCTGCCTTTGCAAATACTCCAATAGTTCCCTCTTCTGCCACTTTCTTCCTTTGTTGTCAGTTTACTTTCATTGGTGCACAGTACCTTTTGGCATCTTGGCCTCACTCTGATGCTGCTTGACCACACTCATTCCAGTTTTCATCAGTAAAATGTCGGAGAACAAACTAGATAGGCTCTTGTCCTATCTCTTCATATTGCAGTTTCCAGGAACCAGTCTAACCTTGATTCAAGAACTCATTGATGATCTAAACTCAAAATGGCTTTTTCCAAAACAGCCATTAGCCTTGTAGGAAAGATCATATGGTACCATATGGGTGAACAGTTGGTATTGCAAGGAATTTCATAGATTTCCTTGAAATCTAAAAGTTTTTTTTTACACTTGTACACTAATGATCCTAAACATTGTGTTTCTAAAGGGATTGTAGACTGTGTAGGGACTGAATTCAGGCTCCTGAAATTCAGAGTTTGATTGAGAATTTTGCTCATGGGAGAGGAAACCTTTGAAATGCAATTCCTTTTTCCCCCTGCTATTTCTCTAAAAATTTCATTCAGAAGATTGGAGGCTTTCAAGATTAGCTTTAGAGATGATAATCTTCAGCAGGCCCCTACTATGGTTCTGTGCCACCATGATGATCCTACGACTATTACATGGAGACATTTTAGCTGCAAAGGAGAAAGTGTGATTGAAATGAGCAAGAAATGCTTGTTTTAATAGGGTTTTCCCAGTTTGCTCCTTTTGCTCTAGCAAAAAACCACAAGAACCAATTAAAAGTTGGAAGTTGAGTCTTACTTCAATGGCTTGCAGTGATTTGCAAACTGAAATTTGGCAGTCCATTTCCAAGGTGCTTGGGTGGATACCTGCAGTGCCAACTTTAGGAGTTGGTGTAATCGAGCTGCAGGAGAATGGAGAAATGGGTAGAAAATTGCTTGTCGAAACTCCATGAGGTCCAAGCACTACTATGAGTAGAACAACATCCAGCCCAATGACATGAAATTTATACAGACTGATTAGCAGCCAGGAACTCAGAGCACTACATATATGCACGTAAGATCTTATAATCAGAGGCAAAACTGCTTGTTTTCAGCTCATAAAAACACTTATGTCAACCAGATGCTGTTTGCTTTCTGCCTCCCATATAAATGATCTGCCAGTGTTTACTCCAGTAGGTGCTTGCTCTTTTTTACAAGATGACAAAGGAAGGAGTGGCATTCTCTTAAAACAAAAATACCAAGTGAAAATGTAGCACTGCCTAAAACTTCAAAATAATAACAGAAAGGAAATAAAAACCAGCAGTTGAGTGTAATTGGTTGGGAAATGATTAACAAAAGCCAACATAAAATGACCATTTGTTGGTGTTCTGCGGTGTTGTTTGTCTACAGAGGGTATGAAAGTCAAAACAATTCAGGCAAAAAGGGATAAAATTAATTAACTAGAATATCAGAATGGCCTTTCCATAAGACTGCCATTTATGGGTATGTGTATTTCTAAGAAAAACAACACAAAATGACTAATTATACAATCCATGAGACTATACTGCACTCTCCCCTTATGCCTCTTATTTTTCTGTTTCTTATCTAATTTGCAAGATGCTCATCATCATGATAGCTGCAGGAATGTGCATGGCTTTCATACTGGAAGAGTTATCATTATTTTTCCCCACTGGAATTAATGACATCCATTCACCTGTAAGGAGTCCCAGGTGGTGCAATGCATTAAGCCCTTGTGCTGGCAGGACTCAAGACTGACAGGTCAGAGGTTCAAATCTGGGGACAATGTGGATGAGCTCCCTTTGTCAACTCCAGCTCCCCATGTGGGGGGACATGAGAGAAGCCTCCCACAAGGATGGTAAAACATCAATAAAAGTAATTAAAGGACTACACAATCGCACATTACTATGGTACAAGCTAACCAGGTCCTCTCTACAAACTATAGGCATTAAGAATGAGAATTAAACCAATTAACATAGCTTCACTGCTTCATTTTTCATAGTTTTCATGGCTTCTATTTTTGGCCACAAAGGAATGTTTAACATGTGAAAGAGAATGTTGGCAACTGGAAACTGCTAGTTATGAATACTGATGACAAAATGCTTGTGATTGTGGTAAGCTGCGCATGCATGTGTGTGTGATAATGGGCTTTTCCATTATCAAGGCAACACAGCTTTGTGGTATAGTCTCTCCTCCAGGTAAATGAAGGGTTTATGGTATGGAGGTTTTAAATTATATTTATTGGGGGTCAGCAATAGGAAATAGATCATGAGATGACCAGTTTGGGGACAAGTGTGTAAACTTTTAGTTAACTCCAACTGAGGGCTCTTCCAGACAGGCCCAATATTTATTTATTTATTGTACTTATATACTGCTTTTCTCACTCCTTGGGAACTCAAAACGGATCCCAACATAATAAATGGCAAAATTCAATGCCTTACATGTATAAAACAACACATATCAAATCAACAACAAACCTGATCCCAGATTTTCTGCTTTGAACTGGATTATATGAATCTACACTGCCAGTTCATCTGGGATAAATGGGAAACCTGGGATCAGATCCTGTGATATAGGGCCTGTCTGGAAGGGCCCTGAGGGATTATAAAAACATGAGTCACCTGCCTCACTCTCCCTAGGGAAGCTTGGGGCCAATTCACACAGCCATATAACCCAGAATATCAAGGTGGCTAATCTACAATATCTGCTTTGAACTGGGTTATCTGAGTCCATACTGCCATACAATCCAGTTCAATGTGGATTTTATATAACTGTGTGGAAGAGGCCTTGGTCATAGGCTGGGCAAAGGATTCTGGATGCCAAGCTCCCCAGGAACATCCATGACTAAGACCACCATCTTGTGAGTAGAATAGGAATGTTCAGTATTTACTCAATGGATTAAAACTACAGGAAAAGTGATTCCACCTAAACGTAGTGCACCAGGTGGGAGGCCTCTCGGGCGATGGCTTGTCATTCACGAAGGAGTTAGAGTTTTCAACACTGTAACACTACCAAAGAGTATGGTGGGGTCTCTTTTCTTTCTTTATTTTCTTTCTTTTCCTTTCCTTTTTTTGGGGAGTGGAGGTTGGGTAGGGGGTTAAGGAGAGGCTGGGATGCCTATCTGCTGGAAGTTGGTACCTTCCAACTTTGTGATTCTATGATTCAGCTAGTTGTGTTAGGACTTATGCTTCTTCTAACCTTGGATAACCTTAGGCTGATTTGTAACTTTGGAACAAATACCCCTTTGTTAATGTAGGATTGCTTAATTAAAATAAAAATATTTCTTTAAAGATCTCCTCTTTTCCATGCTCTCTTCACATGCCCTTGCATATAGGTATAGGGGGAGGGAAAAGGCTCTGCGGAAGTAGAGGTGGGGAAAGTTCAGGACCCTTCTACGCTGCCATATAATCCAGATTATCAAATCAGATAATTCACATTATCTGCTTTAAACTGAGTGATATGAGTCTAAACTACCATATCCAGTTCAAAGCAGATAATTTAAATGTAGAAAGGGATTTAAATTAAACCTCTCCGTCCCCTTCCTCATAGTTGAATAAAACCCCACATTTTCTGCTTTGAACTGGAATATATGGCAGTGTGGACTCAGATAACCCAGTTCAAAGCAGATGTTGTGGGATTTTCTGCCTTGATATTCTGGATGATATGGCTGTATGGAAGGGCCCACAGTAACTTCTCACTAGAATACAGTCATGCTGGTGGCAGCCAGATAGTCTTCAGTGGCCCCCTCTCCTACTCAAGAAAAGGAAATGAAGCCAGAGAATTGATACCCCCCCCCCCCAAGGATTTCTGTAGCCCATCACCATGCTGTGTCTGTGCAAAAAGAAATGTCACACTGTGTATACTGCTTTACATTTGAAAATGAAGCCTGTCTCTCTCTGAGCATGTCCACATTTTCATCCATCCATCTGAAAGCCCAGAGCCGTTCTGGCTGGGCTATCTCTTTAAATAATTTGGCATACCTGCACAATTAATTTTGAATTTCTGTCAACATTTTCCATGTTCTCTTGCAGCCAATTACAGATTATCTACAAGATCTGTGACTGGATTACCCAAAATCCATTCCCCACCACAAGCCCCCTCCCTGCAACTCATTTCATTCAAAAAGTAGCTGCACTGCAAGATATTGGTTTTATCTTTACTGTCCCATAGTAAATAGCTACATGTTGAGCAGTATATATATGTGTGATTTTTCACTCAGGAATTGGTGCAGTAATACTAACAGTCCTCTCCTGATGCATAGCCCCAATCTAAATTGCTCACCCGCCATCACCATTATGGCTTTTAGTGAAAAGGAAAAGGTACTGAGGTATCCATTTGGGGATCACTCATGTGGTTTAGCCGTTGAGTTATAATCATACAGGTTCCAATTACCAGGCAGATTCCAGCTGGCTCATATTGTTTAAACTGATCCATTGCACACATAAGGAGTTTTGCCCAGCCTTTGGGGAATTCTTCATGCAAATGGAAAACTTCAGTCACCAAACAATGACAGCAACAGCTGTTGTGACCATCTTTGACTAATCCCTTGATGCCGACTACTTTGGGAGACTTTTTTTGGCAGCTGCAATGCAAAGCAGACTGCAGGGTAAAACTTTGTGCAAGGAACAAACCTGTAACCCAACTTTTTCTCTAATAGAAGAAGCAAAGAAGCATTGATGGGGAATTTACTGAGACCAGATGCTCCAGAGCACAGGAGTTTTCCATTTGACGACAACAATTAATATGGAAGCGGTGACCAATAGAATAGTTTTAGCTTTTGGGTGAGCCCCTGGTGGTGCAATAGGTTAAATCCTTATGCCAGCAGGACTGAAGACCGACAGGTCAGAGGTTCAAATCCAGGAAGAGTGTGGTTGAGATCCCTCTGTCAGCTCCAGCTCCCCATGTGAGCACATGAGAGAAGCCTCCAACAAGGATGGTCAGACATCAAAATATCTGGGTGTCCCCTGGGCAACATCATTGCAGACGACCAATTCTCTCACACCAGAAGCGACTTGCAGTTTCTCAAGTCACTCCTGATACACACACAAAAAAAGCTTTTGGATCATGATGGTGCAATCAATGTCTAGTTAAATGACTGCCTATACCTTTATGAAGACTAGTGTGGAATTTCTGCAGTTATTCTGCTGTTTTCAACCATAACTCCCAGCATCCTTCAACCTTGGCTACATGGAATACTATTGGGTACTGCAGTTCCACAGCATCTGAAGGGATGCATGATTTCCACAACTGATGAAGATAGCCACCTGTGTTATTACTATCCACAATCAATATTTTTGCTCAGGTTTTGTGGCAACAATGAATATGGGTGTTGCCTGCACTCAAAACATGTAGTGGTGGTAGCTATAGGAGGAGCCTATTTATGACATCCAAAACATGCTCTTCAAAATCAGTCAATAGGGTTTGTAATTCTATCTGGCAGTGATGATTTTACACAGACTTAATACATGTGTAAAAATAATTTACCGCAAATGGCATATATAACAAAGCTGTTGCAGGGGAATTTAGTACCCTATCACAAATGTCAGCCTGAGAGAATACTGTGCAATATAAAAAGTAAAAATGTATGAGAAGATAAATGTCACAACTGAAGACGTAGAAGTAGCAGATTGTACCAGTGCAGGCATGAAGAAGTGGGGAGGGAAGACAAAAGAAGGGCATTACTCCTTCAAATAAAACTCTGTCCTCCTCCGCATGAAAGTTTGCATCAGACCTGAAATTTATAGCCTCGAAGAGAGTGATAAATCATCTATACCTAGAAGCATTATGTTTGTGTATTCACATTCTATTAATAATTTTGCACACTCATTTTCTTTGGATGCCTAAACTGTATTTTGAAAGGTTCACCTGAAGTTACTGTAATATTGGTAATTTGGGGAATGAAGGAAAAGTAAATTTGAAGGGGCATGAACTCTGATTTGGAGGAGCAATGCATTTATTTTGCCTACCCGCACCTGAAAATCCTTGAAAGGATTCTGAAATATGTCATTTTGAAGAAAATCATGGATTGTGTTGTCAAAGGCTTTCATGGCCAGAATCACTGGGGTGCTTTTAGTTTTCTGGGCTGTATGGCATTCTCTCCTGACATTTCGCCCACATCTATAGCAGACGTTGTGAGATCTGCGATGGATCATGGATGGCTTTCTAAATATGAATAAACCCTTAGAGGATTTTAATTAGAGTTACATAAAACTACTTTTTTGGACTGTATCTCCAAGAATCCTACAGTCAATATAGCCAGTGGCCATTTTGGCTGGTGGTTTCTTGAAGTATTGTCTCAACTGTGAAGCTGAGCTCTCAGTGACGCAGTGGCTTAAACCCTTGTGCCAGCAGGACTAAAGACAGGCAGGTTGGAGGTTTGAATCCAAAGAGAGCATGGACAAGCTCCCTCTGTCAGCTCCAGCTTCCAATGCAAGGACATGAGAGAAGCCTCCCACAAGGATGATAAAACTTCAAAACATCTAAGCGTCTCCTTGACAACATCCTTGCAGACGGCTAATTCTCTCACACCAGAAGTGACTTGTAGTTTCTCAAGTCACTCCTGACTTGGAAAAAAAACTTGTGGGCAAGTTAGGTAGAAAGAAGTACAAATGGAAAAGCAGAGGAAAACAAATGCATTGTATCTGATTCTGACTCAAGTGATATGTAAAATGACAGATAGACAGAGTTGTGTGTGTTAGAGATGTGTGCAAAATTTGCTCTTATCATTTCTTCCATGTGTTCCGTTTATTCGGAAGCACAAAATGAGAAGCCCCCTCCACATGAAACTCAGCTCAATACGAAAGCCTGCTCCTCCCTGCTTTCGTGTGGAGCCAAAATTCTGTGTGAGTGTGCTTCTTCTCTTCCTCCTCCTCCCTCTCTCCATCCCTCACACCCACAATGAATTGCATTCACTCATGGGAGTCATGACCAGGCAGCCCCACATCCGTACCTCAGCATCGTGGTGGAAGGAACCACTGCCCCTCCCCACCTTTTCGTGCGTGTGTGTGACTGTGCAAACACTAGGCTTCAGGCAGGAATTGACAGGCACACATGCACTTTCCAGGACTTCCTGCACCCTGCCATACACACTCTCTTTCAAGGGAGAGTGTGTGTGTGGCGTGGAGTGTGTAGGCAGGCCTGGAAAGGTTGCACACGCCTGTCAGTGCCTGCCTGCAGCCAAGCACCTGCATAGTCATATACCCCACTACACACAGATGCCCCACCATCCGCTACACTCTGGGTGGAAAGGAGGGAGGGGAGGTGGTTCCTTCCGCCCTGATAAAGCATGCTTGCTGAAGTCTGGATGTGGGGCTGCGCGGGTGTGACTCCCATGAGTGGGTGCAAGGGAGGAAGGGAGGGAGAGAGGAGGAAGAAAAGAAGAAGCACAGTGCGCACACGCATGTGCCCGCCAATGACTGCCAGGCAGTCGAGTACCTCAGGAAGGGGAGCCAGTGGGTGGGAAGCAGCCCCCTCCATAATGGGCTGATTTTTGGGGAACATTCTTGGGCCCTGCAATGAAAGCCCAGAAACGAAATGGGACAAGCTTTTACCCCTGTGTGTGTGTGTATAAAACTTGTAATTATCTTTCAAGATTATCAAGCCATTCTTGTTTCTGTCTGAATCTTTTTCCTATTACTGAAAAATTAGTTACATGTTGTCATGCATTTTTAATTCTTATTATTACTGGCCTTTGTGCTCTTGATAGCAGCTTGCTCTTCAGGGTGGAAAACATAAAACCAAAGGATAACCCTTTCCCTCCATTCTCCATCCTGGAGAAAGTTTCCATCAGCTACTTTCTTTATGTTCGAGTTGTGGAACAGAAGCAGGGTGGCTAATTTAACCTGACTCATTGGCAATCCAATGCAACTCTGGTGTCTTGGTAATGCATGCAGTGCTGTTTCCTTCCTCCTGCACCTCTACTATGACTGAAAAATGAAACTATAATAAATGAGCCTCTACCTATCGGGAAGATAAAAAGGTGGCAATTAACTATATGTAACTAATTTTGAATTGATCTGCTGAAGTCGTGTGAAGAGATAAAAGCTCCCATGTGTCTGCAGGAGCCAAAAAGGGATGATTTATCAAGCACTAAGAATAACAAGCATGTTTACAAGCCTGCTATTATGTTTTAACTGCCAATTTCTCGTCTCCAACTAAAGCAGTTCACTTTTACTATTATCTAAGCTAATTGGAGCTTTCTTGGGGTCCTGAATACAAAGCAGGTTTAACAGGAACTACTCTCCAACAAGATTAGCCTCAAGACATTTTCACATTAGAGAACATCAGAATGACTCATTTGCACCTTTTCTCTGAATTTAAAAAATATCTAGAAGGTTGTATACATTTGTTGTTGGAAAACAAGAAAAGGTTCTATGGCATGTGAAATCTAAAATGTCTATCGCATGAGCATTTGTGGACTACAGCTCACATTAACCAAAGTATTGGGTGTTCAAGAGAATTTCTGGCCCTCCGGGTGTTTTGGACTCCTACTCCCACAATTCCTAACAGCCAACCAGCTATTAGGAATTGTGGGACTTGAAGTCCAAAACACCTGGAGGGCTACAGTTTGCCCATGCCTGTTATAGATGGTGAGGTCTGTGGGAATCAAATCCAGATTTCTTACCACATTTGTGTTTATATGACTTATTTATGGAAAGAAGGAGAAGGAGCTGGATTATAAAGCTGTCTCTACTATTGAGGTTGGGTCTCCACCATTGTTTCTCAGACTATCTGATGAGGAAGACTAGCATTTTTCCAATAATATTTCAGGGATAGGTACCTTAATTGTGCCCATTGGCTATAGTTGTTTCGTTTTTAGAAATTCTCTGCACGCCTGCAGTTATTTTTTGCTTCCCTTTCCCTGCCCATTGCTTTCTTCCTAACCAATTTTGCAGCTTTTTTTTTTCTTTTCTTATGTCATCTATTGGAGCACTGTCCTCTTTTCATAGTTACAGAGGGATCTGCTGATTACCTTTTAAAGATAAAGTATTTAACAATATGTTGTTGAAGGCTTTCATGACCAGAATCATTGGGTTTCTGTGAGTATTCCGGGTCGTATGGCCATGTTCCAGAAACATTCTCTCCTGATGTTTCGCCTACATCTATGGCAGGTATCCTCAGTGGGGTCTGTTGGAAACTAGGCAAGTGAGGTTTATATATCTGTGGAATGTCCAGGGTGGGACTCTTGTCTGTTTGAGGCAAGTGTGAATGTTGCAATTGGCCACTTTTATTAACATTGAATGTCCTTGCAGCTTTAACAATAGTGCAATATGTGTTCCCATTTGACTTTCAATTGTCCATCCTTCAAACCATTAGAACAGTGTTTCTCAACCTGGAGGTCGGGACCCCTGGGTGGGGGGGGAGAGGACCGGGTTCACCAAAAACCATCAGAAAATACAGTATTTTCTGTTGGACATGGGGGTTCTGTGTGGGAAGTTTGGCCCAATTCTATCACTGGTGGGGTTCAGAATGCTCTTTGATTGTAGATGAACTATAAATCCCAGCAACTATAACTCCCAAATGACAATATCAATCCCCTCCAAACCCCACCAGTATTCAGATTTGTGCATATCAGGTATTTGTGCCAAATTTGGTCTAGTAAATGAAAGTACATCCTGCATATCAGATATGTATATTACTGTTGAAGGCTTTCATGGCCAGAATCACTGGGTTGTTGTAGGTTTTTTGGGCATCCTCAGAAGTTGTGAGGTTTGTGGGCAACTAGAAAAATTGGGTTTGTATATCTGTGGAATGTACAGGGTGGGAGAAAGAACTCTTTGTCTGTTGGAGCTAGGTGTGAATATTTCAATTGGCCACCTGGCTTTGCATTTGATGCCCTTACAGTTTTTAGATGTGGCTTGTTACTGCCTGGGAAATTCCTTTGTTGAGAAGTAATTAGGTCTTCCTAGTTGTTTCTTGTCTGAAGTTTCCCCGTGTTTGAGGGGTTTTTTTATAAACTGTTATAATTTTAGATTTTTTTTCAGTACTGGTAACCAGATTTTGTTCATTTTCATGATTTCTTCCTTTCTGTTGAAATTGTCCACATGCTTGTGGATTTCAGTGGCTTCTCAGTGTAGCCTGACATGGTAGTTGTTAGAGTGGTCCAGCATTTCTGTGTTCTCAAATAATATGCTATGTCCTGGTCGGTTCATCAGGTGCTCTGCTATGGCTGACTTCTCTAATTGAAGTAGTCTGCGGTGCCTTTCATGTTCCTTGATTTCTGTTTAGGCAATGCTGCATTTGGTGGTCTCTATGTAGACTTGTCCATAGCTGCATGGTATATGGTAGATTCCTGCAGAGGTGAAAGGATCCCTCTTGTCCTTTCCTGAACGTAGCAACAAATGCCTTCCACAGGTATATAAACCCTATTTTCCTAGTTTCCAACAAACCTCACAACCTCTGAGGATGCTTGCCACAGATGCAGGTGAAACATCAGGAAAGAACACCAACCCAGTATTTACATTACAATTCATAACAGTTGCAAAATAACAGTTATGAAGTAGCAAGTAAAATAATTTTATGGTTGGGTCACCACAGCATGAAGAACTGTATTAAGGGGTCACATCATTAGGAAGGTTGAGAAACACTGCATTAGAACAATTTGTAAATCTAATAATTTAATGACACAAAAACTTAAGGTATCCTTCTCAACCTGGTGCTCCCTAGAAGTTGTAAATGACATCTCCCATTGGCATGGCCAGCATTGAGAACATTGGGAGTTCAAAAGATGTGGAAAATACTAGTTGCTCTGTTCTAAAAGGTATGAGTTTTCAATATAGAGTACCTTTACAGGAATGTGAATGATGAAGTATTGTATGTCACTGATACTCAGTCCTTCTTACAAGACAGTATTTTCACAGAAGCTTAATATGGTTTAGCAATAACACATCTGTTATAAAACCTATATAAAGACTACTTCTATCCACAGAAAGACCTACATAATTCAGATTTAGGAGTTAATTGCATTCATTAGAATAATGGAAGAAAGCAGAAGTGCTCCTCCTACTCAGTAGTCTTATAAATTATAAATTAAATTCAATTTGCTATAACCCCATGGAGAAGACAGTGCCCTTAATCTTCAAATGGATTTCAAATTTGAGTTTTCATTAATCAGAAGGGGAAAGGGTTCTTTCTGTTGTATTTCATATTTTAGCAAGAAGGTGACAGCACATTTAGGTGAGGAATAAAAAATAAAATCTTTCTGGGGGGAAAAGCCCACAGAAAGTGGCTGTAGATTACTTTAGAGACTTTCAGTAATTTAATAATATTCTGTGTCAAGAACAGCCTTAAGCCAATGGTTCACATCTCATTATTTTAGATGAGATGCTGCCAATCGTAGTTATGCTTTGGGATTCAAATATGAGGGAAAGAAAAAAATTGTACTTCACTGTTGTGATTACTTACCAGGCGGAGGAGACACCATGATCATGAAAGCAAGATCACCTTTTGTAAAGCAAATAATGTATGACATCTGCACTTATTGGACAGTGAGTCTCAATGAATTTGTTGCCATTGCTTGAAACAAATGCACACAGTCCTCACAACCTCTGAGGATGCCTGCCATAGATGTGGGTGAAATGTCAGGAGAGAATGCTTCTGGAACATGGCCATATAGCCCAGAAAACTCACAGCAACCCACTGATTCCGGCCATGAAAGCCTTCGACAACAAATATCCACAGAAATGCTGTGCTCCTTACACATCACTCCACTGACATGTCTAGGGAGTAGAAAAGGCTACAGTTCTTAAAAACAGCTCCAAATGGTATGTCCTGGGTTACACTTCACTTTCACCTGCTAGCATTTTTGTAGAGCCATCTGACATCACTTCTAGCCATCAAGACATTGGAAACTTGGGATTCCAGTGAAATCCACAATAGAGCCATTTGTAAAGAATTCCCCCTTTCTGAAAACATAGAATCCTGCAGAAATCATGACATGCCAGACAGAGTGATCCCTGTGTCTGAGCAGAAAGATCTGCAGCCCTCAAAAGCTATAGAGTTATTTCTGTACGTTTCCCTGGAAAATGTGAAATGGCTGTTCACATTCCCGTAGGGGAAGAGATCATGTGCTTCAATCCCCTGCGACCAGGCATTACAGTATTTCCTGGCAGTTCCATCACACTCTTCATCTCCCTCTTCTTTAGCATTGCAGCCCTCTTTTCTCTCTGTTGGTCTCCTCCCCTTCAGTCCTGCTGCTGCAAAACCCATCTAATGACACATATATATACAAAATTTCAAAGAAATTATCTCCCTCCTGGGGGGATTAATACCTCCCCCCCCCCCCGAACCCTCCTACTGAGCACTTTGTTTTACATTTGTGTTGCATTTTTTTGCATTCATTCTACCAGGCATGAATTCAGGGGGGAAATGCATTTTGTTGTTGGGAGTTTGTGCTCTTTCGATGGAGGTATTTCAAATGCAACTGAATGTCTTCTTTGTCTATTTTTCCCTTCACAGCAACAGTTAAGGGGCAATTGAGCTGTTCATGCATCTGAATGGCTCAAGTTCATAGCATTCGATGCTTGTTATTGTTTTGTAGCATTGCTTCGCAATTTATCTTCCCAAGAACTATCCCTCTTTTCCTCGCAGAGTGGAGGCAGTGTTGATGGTGGGTAATGATGAAAGAGATACAATTTAAAAAGAAAAGAAAATGCTACATAGCACTTTCTTCAAATATAAATGTGAATACTGTAAATAGAAAACAATGTGTTATTATGTGCATTATTTGTGAACCAAATCTGCTGGTGGAAAATAACTATCTGGTATGATTTCTGCAGGATATATTAAGAAAATGCTATGAAATGTATGGGGTCACCATAAGTTAACAGCTGACTTGAAGGCACATACACGCCTGATTGCTTTGTGGATAGCAGAACAGAAGAGAACACCTGACTTGCCAAAACATGTAAGGTAGATTTATAGTTTTTTATGTGTGCGGGTGCATAGAGAGCCACTTGAGAAACAGAGACATGCGAGGGGGGGGGGGTATTGTCTAATTTGTATGTGCTGACTCACCACACATACAAATTAGACTATATAGCCATGTTCCCAAGTTCCCAAGTTTAAATATTGGATCATAAATACAAGAGACCAGGTTTCAAAAACTGCATGATAAGGTCAACAGAAAATGGAGTTAATAATAATAATAATAATAATAATAATAATAATAATAATAATAATAATGTGAATATATCCAAAGAGTCAGAAAGGTTTAGAAGAGCAAATTAAATGGCAGAAATATGATCAAGGCTATCAACACCTGGGCCATTCCTATCATTAGATACACTGCTGGAATTGTGAACTGGACACAAGCAGAGCTGGATGATCTGGACAGAAAAACAAGAAAACTGATGACAATCCACTACTCATTACACCCGCATAGTGATGTCGACAGGCTTTACCTGCCCAGAAAATCAGGAGGCAGAGGGCTTCTGCAAGTGAAACAAACAGTAGAAGAGAAAGATGTACTGGCAGATTATGTGAAAGGCAGTCAAGAAACAACATTAAGGGAAGTCAATAGGAGTAAACTGCTTAAAGTGCAAAAGACAAAGAGTGAATACCGTAAAAACACCATCCAGAGCAGAAGAGAAAACTGGCCAAAGAAGGCTCTCCATGGACAGTTCCTGGGGAAAACTGAGAGCCAAATTGATAAAGGAAAAAACATGGTTGTGGCTCACAAATGGAACTTTGAAAAAGGAGAAAGAGGGCCTGATTCTGGCAGCCCAAGAACAAGCCATTAGAACAAATGCCATCAAAGCCAGAATTGAAAAGTCGATAACAGATCCCAAGTGTAGACTCTGCAAGGAAGCAGATGAAACAATAGATCACATCCTCAGCTGCTGCAAGAAGATCTCTCAGACAGACTACAAGCTGAGGCATAGCACCATTGCTCAGATGATCCAATGTTGCAATCCCGGGTGACAGCAGAATTGACAAGAAGAAACTGGAAAAGCTTACATGATATGAGGATTTAAATATCGAACTGCAAATACCCTGACACAAGCCAGTAAAGGCGGTCCCAGTGTTGATTTGCACACTAGGTGCAGTAACAGAACAAACACAAACACAAACACAAAACAATCTATGTAAAAAGAAAGTATAATATCCAAAGAGCAAATATTATACAATTTACCAAAATCCCCAGTACACGGCTTAATTCTTTGGCATAACACAAAATGAAAAGGAGCAGCCGCTCTCAAACATAACAGTTCTAGGTCTGAATATGGCTTCCATTGTATATAGGCTTCAGGGATACATGCAATGAGAAAAATTATTTAAACTAAATAAGCGATGAGTCATGAGGCTATATGTGAACTGAAGAAAATAATGAAGATGGAGCATCACTCTCAAAAAAAATCTTCATGGGTAAAATCCAAGTCAAGTCCAGTGATAACGGAGCACTACTCTCAAAAAACATCTACATAAGAAAAGTCCAAATAGCATCCAACAGGGGTGCCTGGCTATTTTTGTACCCTGTTTCAGGGAAAGAAATCCCCTTCTTCAGGAGTTTTTTTTTTTTGTACCCTGTTACGGGTGCAGTGCCTAAAGACCTTGGTTTGCACTTAAAAACAATCAGCACTGACAATATTACTATCTGTCAGCTGCAAAAGACCACCCAACTTGTATCTGCACGCATTATTTGCCAATACATCACAGAGTCCTAGACACTTGGGATGTGTTCAATATATGATCCAGTACAAAAGCCAGCATAGTGATCTTGTTTGCTGTGTGCTAATCTTGTTGTGTATCAAATAATAATAATTTTATTTCTTACCTGCCTTTCCTCATGGCTCAAGGTGGGTTACAACATTGCTTAAAACACACAGTCATTTAAAAACGTTCTACATAATACACATATTAAAATATTCTACAAAAGACATATTAAAATACATAGAACAAAGATTAAACATATGATGCAAGTGTAAAATTTGTGATTAATACTGATTGGGTAGGCCTACCTGATGAGATCGGTCTTTAGATAGTTTTTAAATTCTGACAAATCATTTAGCTGTCAGAATCAAAGTTGACTTGAAGTCATACAGTATAACTATAAGGCTTGATCCATGTATGAGCCTGACATGATTAATCCATCCCTTCATAATAGTACCTATATTTGCTTTTTTAATGCACCTACAACCATTTTAGAAATACTTTCAGAACACTATATGCGCTTTATTCTTGTTATTTAATTACTTGAGAGCATTAACATGTTTTGCAAAAAGCACTGCGCTGGGAAAAATGCATTCCAATGTTGCTCTAACATATAGTCTACTGACCTACCCTGAAATGCCAGAGAAATGGGAAAAGAATTCTTCTCTCACCAATTCAAGAGGAAGAGGAGAAACCGCAAGGCAAACAAACAAGTGGGCAGGCAAATTGAGAGAATGGAATTTGAAGTAGAGTGTAGATGGCTGAGGAGGAAGGAAAAAGGGAGGATCTGACTTCTATTATATATCACAGATCAATATCCAAGACAAAGGAGAGCGCTGATCATTGCAATGCTTGCCTTGTGTAATGTGGACACAAGTCAAGCATTCCAGCTTTCAGTGTTCTCCTCTGGCTTGGCTATTAATTATGAGTTGCCAAGGTCATCTCCTGAGCAAAGAATAACGAAACTCAGATCCTAGTAAGGTTCAAAGGATATGTTTGTGTATCTTCTATCAATCTTCAATAGTGGACTACCATTTTCCACTATGATCTTGAAATATTGGTTAGGGAACTCGTTTAATGAAATCTTTAAAATGCAAAAGGCAGCCTGTACTCTTGGGGCTCCAATTCTTTGACTCAGCTGCAAGCCTTCAGGAAAACTCTATCATCTTTTGTAACAGTAGACATTTATAAACTATTCATACTGAAATCCCCTGCTTGCATCTCCTTGCTGTCATATTCTCCGAATGTATCCATTTGCTCCATGGCTTGCAACTCTACTACTCCTGCCCTCTTCCTCCTCTTTTATTTTTTAATGTTTAAAACTCCCTAAAACACAATTTGGTATGTGCCAATCTCTGTTTCAGATCATAAAACCAACACAAATAATTTAGCTTGGATTGGAAAGCCTGTACCTTGCTGTTCACCAGAAGAGCCAGCTCTTGATCCATATTTCATAGAAATCTACATTTTTAATGAAATAAGGAAGAGTATTCTACTTAGATATGAAACAAAATTAAGATGCTGCTCTTTTAAAAGAGTGAGTGCTTACCCCTTCCAATTCAAGTCTTCTTTTTAAAGTTTCTTTTCCTTTTTTTATAGTTCCTGTGACTTGGCTTCAGAACAGAAGAACCTATGCATCTTCCCAAGAGTATGGGGTGGAAAGGACTACTATTGCAGTGATCATGGATATGCAGCAGTTGTTCTACCTTCGTCCACAGGTGAAATCTGTCTCCATATATGATAGCAGAATAGCAATCTCTTTCTAGCTATATAATCTTCTGAATCAGATTCAACATCTAAT
The DNA here is from genome assembly GCF_037176765.1 of Anolis sagrei. Classification (NCBI taxonomy): domain Eukaryota; kingdom Metazoa; phylum Chordata; class Lepidosauria; order Squamata; family Anolidae; genus Anolis; species Anolis sagrei. The sequence continues at coordinate 106,983,668 of NC_090023.1, forward strand.
TTACCTATAGATTTCTTTGTCATGTGACATAATGTTGAAAACTTTTGATTCAATCTAGGAAAGTGGTTTGTGCATGAAATTATTTATTTACTTACTGTAAATAAATTTATTTACTTTCTCCCCACAAGGACTGAAGGCAGCTAACAATCACACCCTCAGAATTGGACAGAACTTGGCTCCCATAGATACCAGCATCCATAGAAGCTGAAGTCCCATTGAATACAATGCCATAATAAAATTGTGTCCCCCATTTACAACAGCAAGCAATTCAAATGAGTGCTGGAGAGAGTCTGAGAATATATGAAATAGCAAGAAGCTACAACGGCCTATGCCTACGTATCATAATGCAAAATCAGTTTTTTGGAATATTTCTTCCCAAATATTTCTAAGCCATAGTTTGTTGAATCCATATTGCAGTCCTGTGCATATGGAGAGCCAACTGTATCCTCTCCTAATTGGCTTCACTGTTTGTGCTCACAGACAGACATCCATGCATGTGTAGTGTATATTTTCGGACTGAAAACTGGAGATCATTTCTCCATTTGAAAAGCTGTTTCTCCCCAGCTCACTGTACACCTTGCATGTGTAAGACCTTTTGGTCTGCATGCAGAAATGTATACATGGGTCGCCCTTCTAGATCACGGCCACTACTGCCTAGCCCTTGCTTAGAGTAAACATATTATTCAGAATGAAGGAATCCTTTCTGGGAATATAAGTGTTTTTTTTCGTCACTACCTTTTCCCATTTTCCCATTTATTTATTTAAAAAATATTATAACTACTCAGGCATAAATAAATAGGATTTGAGAAGAAAATTATAGCTGACTGTGCATAACAAGAGAGGGAGGTTTACAAAATTAAGGTAATTATCTGTCTGTTCTTTGCTTATGCTTCGCATTTGGGAAAGAACAGTGCTAAATCGATGAAACTGGCAAATAGGAGAGGGGAAACGAACTGCGGATGCCATTGGCATACCTCTCTAGAGGAGAGAGATGGGGAGGGGGGAAATCTCCTTTCATAAGAGTTGCACAAATATGCAGCCAACCATTTCCTAAAAGGAATAAGGGTGGAATTATCCAAAAAACTGGCAGGTTGCCATGTTGCTAGAAGGATTACTATACTGTATGTGGAGATACTGCAGTCATATTTTTATTCTCAAACAGCTGCTGCTGGTGGTCCTCTTCCTCCTCAGTCACCAAAGTCAAGCCTCATTAGAAGGAAAATGTGAAGGAGCTTCAGTGTTTTAAAAAAGGCAATTTGTAGAAGCCACTCAAAGAAGAAAGACAAATCACAGATGCCATCCAGAGTTTCAGCTAATGAAGGAAGGCCCTTCCATGAATCATAGAATCACTGAGTTGGAAGAGACTTTGTGCGCCATCCAGTCCAACCCCCTGCCAAGAAGCAGGAAAATCACATTCAAAGCACCCCTGACAAATGGCCATCCAGCCTCTGCTTAAAAGCCTCCAGAGAGGGAGCCTCTACCACACTCTGGGGCAGAGAGTTCCACTGCTGAACAGCTCTCACAGCTAAGAAGTTCTTCCTCATTTTCAGGTGGAATCTCCTGAAATGGGATTGTTTTTATAAACCTTTTAATTGGTTAATTGGTTAAATCAAGGCAAGATCAACCCCCTAAACCCTGCATCCCTTTTTGATAAATGAGCTCAGAAAGTACTAACAGAAGGCTTATACTCAGTATATGGTGTCTAGTTCTAGGTGTGTGTGTGGAGGGAAGATGCTGGAAGAAATACCTTGATTTACCTCTAAATTGTTTTGAAATTTGAGTGATGCAACCTTCAACTTAAAATAGATCTTTCTTCTCTCAATCTTTCAACCCCAACTTTCAGGAAATTGTTTTCCTATAGTACCCTCTACTGGATGGAGAGTGTCAGGAACAGACTGAAAAAGCAATCATTCTCTACTTGGCCATTGTCCCTCAGAGACTAATAAAGGTATTGGATTTGACAGCGAGGGTTTAACTGTATCGATTGGGATTCAAATTAGTTCGATTCAGTCAACTCCAAGCAGGCATCTTCACTGTCAGGCTGGCCTTTCATCTGGTAACTCAGACAAATGTAAGAAGTGCAAACACTTTGATCAAAAAATTCATAAACAGGCTAATTTCTACGAGACCTAAGTGGGGAAAAACACAGCTTTCCTGCATTGTTAATCTGTTTGAGAATATTGTGTTGATTATTACTCACCCTCCAATATTTATAGATGGAATTAAAAGCCATCTGTTGATTTGTCACTTCCATGGCAATGACCCTGCCTGTTTTTGGAAGCTAAGCATGTCAAACTTAGTTTATACTTGGTTGAGAGACCATTGAGGGGCAATAGAAATCTTCGAGATATGAAAGAATCTTGTTTGAAAAGCTAAATATCCACCGACAAAGTCACCAGTACTGGCTTATGACTTAATCACACTAGAGAAAAAATCCATTTAAAATCCAGTTTCTACCTCCTGCAGAATTCTGGGGTTTGTAGTTTAGTGAGGTTGTTAAAGCCTCCTCACTAAACTACAAACTCCATAATTCTACAGGAATCAGAAACTGGATTTTGAGTGGATTTTTTTCTTTAGTGTGATGATGGTCTTAGAAGAGGCAATAGCCACAGAGACATGGAATCATAGCAGTGGAAGAGACCACAAGCGCCATCCAGTTCATCTTCCTGCCATGCAAGAACACACAATTAAAGAATTCTTGACAGATGGCCATCCAGCCTCTATTTAAAAGCTCCCAAAGAAGGCGCCTCCACCCACACAGAAGCAATCCACACTGAAGAGAGAATGTAGCTGGAACATGGCTATACAGCCCAAAAAACTTACAACAACCCAATCTATTCCACTGTTGAACAGCTCTTACCATTAGAAGTTTTTTGTAATATTAAGTTGGAATCTCTTTTCTTGCAGTTTGAATCCAGTTTAAACCATTATTTCCAGAGAGAGATTGTCAGATTTTCTGAGTCATGTACCAAAATAGCCTGGCTGTTTCAGTAACTATGTGGGGAAGGGGAAAGACAACTTTTGCTGCTCCGCTTCAGGCGACAAAATGTATGAGGACTGAATGTGTACTGAATGTGTACAGAGCAATCATAATAAAGAGACAAACATTGTTTCCTTCTTTTGTTGCTTGCAATGGATTTTAATTATAGTATGCCTTGGAAGTCAATCTTGCCTGGAAAAGGAGTATAAATATACTTAAAAGGGCTCAATTATACACCAAAAAGACTGGAGACAACAATTTTGCTTTGCGCTATGGACACGTACCCCCATTAAATTAAATGCCAAAAGATAAATTGGATTGAAAATAAATTTTTGTTTTACTTTTTCCAAAGAAGCCTTCACATAAGCATAGAACGGGAATGTAAAAAAAGGTTGTCAGGCCCAGCGATAATTGGAATTGATGTCTAAATGGTGTGTGGTTATCCAGTCTAAAAACTCAATTGGAGTAGCTCTTGTTTCAGGCTTCCACATCAGTTGTGTCTTCATTAATTTGAGTCACAGGAAGTAACAATGCAGAGCAGCAGCCAAACCAATTATTTACAGCAGGCTGACAAAGATCTCCTGTGCAAAGGCATGCAGGGAAACAGGCATTTACAGGAGGTGAGTCACAGGCCTTTTCCTGGAAAGTGTAACTTTATTGTGTAGACCCTTTCAAAAGGTTGTGACAGGGTTACTGATTTAAAGTCAAAATACATATGGAATGATGTAATTAAAAGGTTCTTCGCTGACTTTCAGGTATTGCCCATAAAAGAAATCCCGTTCACCAGCTAATGAAACACAAGTGTTAGTTAATGTCTCTTGCAATTACCATTTTCATTATTATATAAAGCATACAACACATTGTTCACACAGGGACTAAACTCTACAAGCAAACAAGGATTTGCAGTCCCCATTCACTACCAGGGAGTTTCGTATAAGTTAAATCATCTAACAATCTCTTGCAGTTATTGTTCACATTTCTTTTTAAACCACAATTTTATCCCCAGTCAGGGAGCAACATCTAAAGCACTGCTTCTTAAACTGTAGGTCCAGACCCCAAATGCAGTCCCCTTAGTTCAGTGTTTTTCAGCCTTCCTAATGCTGCGACCTCTTAATACAGCTATTTGCATCCCAACCATGCTATATGCCTGCAAAACATGGACTAGATGTCACATGTAACTCCTGTAATGATTTCATCAGCATTGCCTCTCAAAAATCCTGCAAATCTCTTGGGAAGACAAGATGTCAGCATGCTGGAAGAAGCAAAGACCACCAGCATTGAAGTGATGGTCCTCTGCCATCAACTCCGCTGGATCAGCTACATTGTCCGAATGCCTGATCACCGTCTCCCAAAGCAGTTGATCTACTCCGAATTCTAGAATGGAAAATGGAATGTTGGAATGAAAGAGATTTAAAGATGGGTGCAAAGCCAATCTTAAAAACTGTGGCATAGACACCAAGAACTGGGAAGATCTGGCCCTTGACTGCTCTAGCTGGAGGTCAGCTATGGCCAGCAGTGCTGTAGAATTTGAAGAGGCGCGAATGGAGGATGAAAGAGAGAAACGTGTCAGGAGGAAGGCACATCAAGCCAACCCCGACCAGGACCACCTTCCACCTGGAAACCGATGTCCTCACTGCAGGAGAACATGAGGGTCAAGAATAGGGCTCCACTGTCACCTACGGACTCACCACCAGGACACCACACTTGGAGGACAATCTTACTCAGACAATGAGGAATCACCGAAGTAAATAAGTAAGTAAGTAAGTAAGTAATACAGTTCCTCGTGTGTGGTGACCCCCAACCATAACATTATTTTTGTTGCTACTTCATAACTATAATTTTGCTACTTTCATGAATTGTAATGTAAATATCTGATATGCAGGATGTGTTTTCATTCACTGGACCAAATTTGGCACAAATATCCAATATGCCCAAATTTGAATACTGGTGGGGTTGGGGGGATTGATTTTGTCATTCGGGAGTTATCGTTGCTGGGATTTATAGTTAACCTACAATCAGAGAGCATTCCTTACTCCACCAACAATGGAGTTGAACCAAACTTGGCACACAGAACTCCCATGACCAACAGAAAATACTGGAAGGGTTTCATGGACATTGACCTTGAGTTTGAGAGTTGTAGTTCACCTACATCCAGAGACAATTGTGGACTCAAACTGTCAAGACCCAGAAGCCTTGGTAAAGCCAAATACAAAGGAAAAGGTTCAAACACAGTTTTATTGTACAAAAAGAAGTCTGTTAAGCACTTAAATTCAGTGCAGTAAGCTCTGGCAGTAAATAGGCATCAAAAACAAGATGATACGAGTAACTCAAATATAACCCGGATTATACTGCTGTTTAATCCAGGTTAACAAAAATATTCAGCAATCCACTCCAAAATTCACACAGTTCAAAAGCACAAGAACATGAGGCACAAAACAAAGTCCAAAAAACGTTGCAAGGACAAAACACGAAGTTAACAGGTTGTTAAAGTCCAGATAGAAAAAGCGTGGTCAAACCAGTCCAAAGTCAAGCCGTTGAGTTGAGGTAAACACGGGAACTCAGGAACGCAGGAATCTGTAGTCCAAGGACTCAAGCTTGAGAGTTGGCAGTAACAAAGATTCACATCCCAAAAGAGTCACTTTGCCTTCTGCAAAGAGCCATACAATCAAAACCCACTTTTATCCTACGGCTCCTCATTAGAGGATGATGAGCTCCCCACCCTTTCCTCATCGCTCTCAGCTGCCTCCATCCCCGCAGCTGAACCCGAGCGCCCATCCCTCCACCTCTGCCAGCATCTGTCAAGACTTAGGTCTTGCCAAGTGCTCCCTGGTTGCCAATCGCCTGTGAACCCCTCAAATTCATCACTGGAGGTGGGTTGGTTACAAACGTCCCTAATCTCCTGAACATGGGTCCAATCCAGCTCATCCTCCTCCTCCACATCATTCCCAGACCCATCACTCCTTTCAAACCCCATGAAGTCCTCATCCTCTGTAGGAGCGCTAAGTATTTCCCAAATACGCTTCCTCTGAAGCTCTTTGTCAAACCCGCTTTACTCTCCTGCTCTCCTCCCCATCCCCCATTTCACAATCAGAGAAGCCCTCAAACGTCTCAGAATCACTTGGAGCCATGATTATCTCCCTAATCCATTTTCGCTGCTATTCCTCTTCCAACTCCTGCGCAGACCTCTTCTCCCTTCTACCTGTAGTAGTAACGTTATCATCACGCTGAACTACAACACAAACAGTGATGGATTTGGACCAAACACAAATTCTCAATATGCCCAAATGTGAACACTGATGGAGTTTGGGAAAAATAGACCTTGACATTTGGGACATTTGAGTTGCTGGGATTTATAGTTCACCTACAAACAAAGAGCATTCAGGACCCCCATGACCAATAGAAAATATTGTGTTTTCTGATGGTTTTTGATGACCCCCTGACACCCCCCCCCCACGATCCCCCCTCCAGGGGTCCTGACTTCCAAGTTGAGAAACACAGGGGTCTCAAAAAACTGGGCAACAGGGTAAGTTTTCTGAATGTCACCTAGTGGCTGTTTTAGACATCTATACAAATCTGTTATGCATCATTTACCGTGAATTCTGTAGAAGATGCTTCAGCTATACTCATTACAAAGGATGTTGCAGCTTTGGTTTAATGAGGCAAAGGGGGGTGGGCACATAAAATAAATGGAATGAATGCCCTCTGAAAATGTGAATTGTTTTACCTATAAATGTATTGTGCAGCTATTCATTCCTGAGATATGACAGTGTCAGTTTTACTATGATCAATCTGTTATCCTTAATAGCTTCTAGACTTTGAGAGCTTTGTTTCCCAAATTAGAATTTGCCTGTACATGACCATTGCCTTTGTACATGAAGAGATCTTACTTCAGCCTTATCTACACTGCCATATACAATCCAGATTATCTGCTTTGAACTGGATTATATTGCGGTGTAGACTCATATATCCAATTCAAAGAAAATAATCTGGATTATCTCATTTAATAATCTGGATTATATGGCAGTGTAGATCCAGCCTTAGGCCTCTTCTACAATGCTATACAAAATCCAGATTAACTAACAGATGAGAAACCATGTGCTGTCCCTTTATTCCAAATTAGCTGCTTGAAGTTGTCATCTCACATTGCTTAATGGTAGAGCCACTTCTATCCAACAACCTAGAAACAGCTTTATGGAGTAAACCAATTCTATTATCTGTATACCAGAGCCCCATTGATGCAATGGGTTAAACCAGTGGTTCCCAACCTATGGGTCCCCAGGTGTTTTGCCTACAACTCCCAGAAACCCCAGCCAGTTTACTAGTTGTTAGGGTTTTTGGGAGTTGAAGGCCAAACATCTGGGGACCCATAGGTTGAGAACCACTGGGTTAAACCCTTGTGCTGGCTGGACTGAAGACCTGCCAGCAGAGGTTCAAATCCGGGGAGAGCATGGATGTGTTCCCTCTGTCGGCTCCAGCTTCGCATACGGGGACATGAGGGAAGCCTCCCACAAGGATGGTAAAACATCAAAACAGGTTAAACACCAATAATCCACTTATAAAGATAACATAATGAATAAGTCCAACAAATAGGTAAATTGTGAAACTTAGACTGTTCAATTCACAGTAGTCACAAAATTAAGCAATATAAAATAAGTTCTGTACAGTCTTTTAGTGATGTCGTTGTATGTTCATGAATCAGCCTCCCACGACCGGTTTCGGCCTTTGCTTTAGGCCTTCTTCGGGTGGTCTGTAATTTTACATACATAAATACATTTTACAATTGTATAGGTTGAACATAATGAAATAGAATGCATTTAGAAATACTTACAAAGTTCAGTCTTTTATATATGTTCTCATAAGAGATACTTAAGTTTTTTTGCAATGGGATCTAGGTAAAAGGAACAAATTGTGGCTATTAACATTTAAACGTTACATATATCAAAATAAATGTTTTACCAATATATTTCACCAAATAGGTGTATACTCACAAGATACTCTGCTTCTAAGTTTGATTCTAATTGCGAGTATGAACAGGATCTGGGGGTTTCCTCTATTTAAAGAGGAAAATGCACATCAGATGTAGAGGAGACAGAGAAGTTAATTAAAGGCTCATTTAAAGTTATAGGTGTGGAGGAAGTCACCACTAGATGGCGTTGTGAGTAATGTACTCCCCAGGGATGTGTAGTATACAAGGGATAATACAAAAAATCTCAAGGTTATATATAGCAACTGTATGAATTGTATTCATTAAGACCGTGTGGGTGTTCCGTCCGTAATCTGAAGATCCAATATGTTTCCCTTTGTAGGAGTTTAATGTTAAAGTCCACCCCCATTAATAGCATATAAAAGAACCAAGAGCATCGGGGATTTTTTGGTACATTCAGATTTAACACATAATGTTCGGACCATGAAATCAAATCTGACTGGCAATTATCGGTGCCACCATTGCTCAGTGTGTAACCAATTGGTGGAGACAAAAAATTTTACACACCAACACCCACCATTGAAAATTAAATTCTCCCATTTTGCTACATGCACAACTAAAGGAGTTATCTACATGATTATTTGTGAATGCAATCTGATGTACGTTGGTCAAACTCGTCGAGAAGTGAAATCTAGGATTATAGAACACCGGAGCAAAATTAGAACTAATTCTAGAGACTCCATACTGTATAAACATTTTGATGATCTACGGCACAATCCTGAATCTTTTAAATACCACATATTAGAAGTAGTCACACAATCCAAACACATGGACTTTAACATTAAACTCCTACAAAGGGAAACATATTAGATCTTCAGATTACGGACGGAACACCCACACAGTCTTAATGAATACAATTCATACAGTTGCTATATATAACCTTGAGATTTTTTGTATTAACCCTTGTATACTACACATCCCTGGGGAGTACATTACTCACAACGCCATCTAGTGGTGACTTCCTCCACACCTATAACTTTAAATGAGCCTTTAATTAACTTCTCTGTCTCCTCTACATCTGATGTGCATTTTCCTCTTTAAATAGAGGAAACCCCCAGATCCTGTTCATACTCGCAATTAGAATCAAACTTAGAAGCAGAGTATCTTGTGAGTATACACCTATTTGGTGAAATATATTGGTAAAACATTTATTTTGATATATGTAACGTTTAAATGTTAATAGCCACAATTTGTTCCTTTTACCTAGATCCCATTGCAAAAAAACTTAAGTATCTCTTATGAGAACATATATAAAAGACTGAACTTTGTAAGTATTTCTAAATGCATTCTATTTCATTATGTTCAACCTATACAATTGTAAAATGTATTTATGTATGTAAAATTACAGACCACCCGAAGAAGGCCTAAAGCAAAGGCCGAAACCGGTCGTGGGAGGCTGATTCATGAACATACAACGACATCACTAAAAGACTGTACAGAACTTATTTTATATTGCTTAATTTTGTGACTACTGTGAATTGAACAGTCTAAGTTTCACAATTTACCTATTTGTTGGACTTATTCATTATGTTATCTTTATAAGTGGATTATTGGTGTTTAACCTGTCTACTAAGGAACCCATTCATATTGTATTGTTCCAAAACATCAAAACAACCAGGCGTCCCTTGGACAACTTCCTTGCAGATGACCAATTCTCTCACACCAGAAGTGACTTGCAATTTCCCAAGTCACTCCTGACACAAAAAAAATCTGTATACCATAGATATAAGATTGCGATTTAAAGGTGCTTGTCCTCTTAAAACTACCAGTGGTGGAAGAAGGGAGATTTTAAATAGCTATCTTCTAATTTAGTCCCTTATCTACCACAATGACTTTCCCAAAAGCAGTATGACAATTACTCTAATAATCTAGAAGTATTCTAATAAAGGTATTATTAACTCTGATGGAAAAGGACCTCTTGACACTTCAAAATGCGTGATCAAAAAGAAATCATCAGCTTCCCCCCCCCCCCCCACACACACACACACATGTTTAAGGGAAAGTACAGTTTCTACAGTATGCATTACATAGATCATTTGTGTCCAATCTCAGGTTCTGCACAGAAGACATTTTTGCACAAATGAGATATTTGTGAAAATACCCCAAATGTGCCTGCAAAATTTACCCACACAATGACACTGGCTGGAGAAGTCTAAGATTTGTCCAAAAAACAACATTTTTGAGCCATGCTTCAGTCTCAAACAATTAGGACATTTGACATGGTAAGAATTTGCAGGCATATGTTCTAGCATGCATGTGATAGAGAGGGGTTTTTTTTTGCCATTACTTGTGTATTCCTTCCATATAAATATAACACATGCCACACAGGCATAGTTGTCTCATATAGAATACTATTAGCCTCATATAGAATACTATTGTGTAAGTACAATTTCAGGTCTAACCTCTGTGATTTTAGAATGCCTTACTGAGAAGAAATTCCTATTGTGTTTGACAGGATTTATTCCCATGCTAAAGATGCATAGGAGTAAAACATTTACGTGTTCCATTTAAGGCCTTACTTTTGAGTATATTTAGGCTCACGGTGCCAACATAAAAACCAAGGGTTTGAATCATATAGCTCTCTATGTTGTTGCTTTACTATTCTCACCTTTGCTCATTATTAGCTTTGATGGCTATGGCTGCTACAATTTCCAATAACATCTGGAGGCTATAGTCATAAACCATACAGTTTTTCTTCCTTTTCTTTTTACTCAGATTGAAATTTCTACCTTGCTTAAATGCTACCAGCAGGTGGCACTATGTTACCTGTTTACTAACATGTGTACCATGTCCTCTTTCTGTTACTTTGTTCAGGGTGTCTAAGAACTATATGTACTCTCTTGTCTAACTCAGGGATTATATTTGATGGGATGGTTTATAATAAAAGTGGAATCCTCTAATCTTCCTAGTGCATAGCATATATGGTGAAAGGTTTATGTAGCTATGTCTCAGATTGATTTTTGGCTGAAAGAGAAGAGCAAACTGAGATTTAATAACAGTGCTATGGCAGCACAGTAAAACAGAACAATGCGTTATAATAATATACAACACAGTAAGCTACTCCACTGAAATCTTATGTCGGTTATGTGCACTGTTCTCTTAGCCTTCTATATGTAGTTTTAGTTGTGTGGCAAATAATTCAACCATTTAAATAGCCATGTGCACTGAACTGAAATCTCCTTTTCTATCCATCATATTTCTCATTTCTATGTATGATTGTAAAAGATGCAAAATCAAGAAAGAAAGCTGATAAGAAGAAAATCAATCCATTTGCAATGTGGTGCTGGAGAAGACTTCTGTGAGTATCATGGACTGCTTAGAAGACACATAAATAGGTCCTAAAACAACTTCTCAGGTTTCCTTAGTAATTGTATGTCAGAGGAGTGCAATAAAGATTTCTAAGTACACTAACAAACTACAAACACCAGGATTCAATAGGATGGAATACAGATAGTCAAAATTGGTATGAAACTGATACAACTGTAACTGGAATACCATATGCTCTTCTCATATGTGTAAGCATATATGTAAACATAGTTGTTATGGTGCTATGTACTGAATATGTGCCCCACCACTACCTCCAATTCACATATAACAGACCAATGTTTGATATGGGTCTGTTCCACTTTGTTCAGGAAGCAGCTAACCACCATTTCTATCTCCTCCTCTGAGCCATGTGTGTAGCATTTCCCTGTTGTGCCTGACATCACTCAGGAGGCCAATTCTTCCTACGCTGGCTGCTGCACAGTAGGTGGAGATTGAAGTCTTTCCTAGTCCCTGCATATTTATGGAGGGACCATGAACACATAATAATCACATGCCTTTATCTCCAAATTATTTATTTGTACTTATGATACAGGATTCCAGTCCATATAGCACAAAGATAACCCTGGAGACCTTTGAAAATTTCCCTTTGGTCTTTCAGCAAAGTTTCAGAGTAACTCCAACTATGCATGCCTAGCTTCACCAGTCTCCCTTTCCCCCCAGTCACATTCTCCTCCAACCACCCTCACTTTGCTGGCCCTGCAATATGGAAAACACCCAGACATCTGCTTTTCCATTTCATCTCTTTACCCCCCTGGGCTCTGAACCCTCTCTGGAGTCTTCAGCTCATTGAACTGATGGCATCCTGTAAGTATGCAGATGTTCCTGTTGGGGCGATTTGCATGAGAATGGGACTTCCAAATGTCACACTGTCAAACAATGCAAAAGACTCCACAAAAGCCAGACCATCTCCTCTGAGGAAAGGAATGAACAGAGATTTTATTCCATGGGCATTTTCTTCAAAACAGAGCTCATTGTACATTTGTCAAAGAAAAAAAGAATGTGTTAATTACAGAAGTTTTAAAAAGTAGAATACTTTACAAAATCTCAATTATTCTTTTTTAAAATTAAAAACAAAGAAAAACAGCCATGAAAGCATACATTCATGTCACACAAATATGGAAGAGTTTGAGACCACAGAGATCACATCCTGTGACCAAAATAGCATCACCGTATGAAAAGAGGAGGGGACATTCCAGCTGACTTAGAAAATGTTCATTGTTTACAGAAATATGAAAATGTGTCATTCCAAGAGGCAATTCCCTTTTCTCCATCTACTCGAGAAATGGGAATGGAAAAACCAGTTTGGAATAGGAAGTGAACTCTTAGGAATCCTTAACAAAATCCTCTTACAGAACTTAAACCACTATACCATGCTGGCTCTCTTTTTAAAGTTAGTGACTGTTCATTTCTTCCTTAAGACCACACCATCATAAAACACTTTGCATAACAGCAGAGGTGTCTGGGAGCAAAACATTAGTGAAAGTCATCTCCTTACCATGGCCACTGTGAAAATTTCATCTAAACAAAGAAGGAACATGGAAGCATGGCACTGGGCAGTGTAGCAGCCATGTCATCATCCCTGTTGATCAAAAAGTCCTGGTATTTGAACCCTGTGAAAATTGAATGCACTATAGTTTTGTACATGATTCAATATCCTATGAATTCATACGTAACGCCACTATAAACTCATGGAGCAAAGGATTTTGTCTGCCTGGACAATGGGAGGAGGAGCAAGGCTGGAGTCCAACTTGTCTGACCAAGTTTTATCCTGCCACTGGATCTAGATCAGGGCTCAAAGCCTCTTTCACTCTACATGGTTATAACTGCTATGGCAGCATCCTGCGGAGTCCTGGGATGTGCAGTTTAGGTCGGGGCATTTAGAATTTTCAGCCACAGAGCCCAGGATTCCATAGGCTATTGCCATGCCAATGAAAATGACAATGCACATGTGACACACAAGAAGACTCCAGTAATGTCAGCCAGTGTGTTGGAGGCTAGGATAGTGTCCCATGCTTGGAACTCAAAGCCAGCTCAGACTGTAACCCTTGGTTAAAAATATACCATTAAGTTTAGGATCACTTTACCTTTTATATACAAGTAAACCATACAGCCCTGTTTGGATAAGGGCCATCACACCCGGTTGAGTGAGGTTCAAACCCCTTTTCTCCCAGCCAGCTTTAATTTCAAATATTTTTTTTTTTGAAAATTCTACAAATCCCTGATGAGAAAAATGAAAGACATGGCCGTTAATAGTTGTTTCTTCTTTTTTATTTGGCCAGTTTTGCAGGCAGTGGAAATCTATTTGTGCTTCAGAAAACACAAGATCCACTCCTTTCCCCATCCTAAGTAAAGGTAAAGGTTTTCACCTGACATTAAGTCTAGTCATGTCCAACTCTGAAGAGGGATACTCATCTCCATTCCTGTTGAAACCTCCAAGGTCATGTGACCAGCATGACTGCATGGAGCAACGTTACCTTCCTGCTGAAGCAGTACCTATTGATCTACTCACATTTGCATGTTTTTGAAGTGCTAGGGTTGGCAGAAGCTGGGGCTAACAGTGGGAGCTCATCCTGCTCCCCAGATTCAAACCACCAGCAATCCTAGTGGGAAGAAAAAACAAGTATCAAACAACTCTGAAGCAAGGCAAGATCAAGAGCTCACACAAAATCAACACCAAGTTGCCCCAAGTTTTTTTTCCTTTTCACAGAATATTTTCTTGCTGCAGTTGCTATACAAGTGCAAGCTCAAGATCTTTACATATTAACTGCAAAAAAGTAGAGCTTTACTAACCAGGTCATCCCAGATCTACCATCTGTCTAGCTAGCTATGCATTAAAAACTAATAACGTATTATGTTGTGAACATGCAGGTACTAGAGATCCCATTAACAAGGACACAAAATTCTATTTTCTGTGGTAGAATTTTTTTCCCTTCAGTTTCTAGCCCTCTGGATCCTAGCAGTTTCAGTATGCTTAGTATTCTTTCCCTTAAAAACCCAACAAACCATTCACATTAATAAAGAACAGCTTATATGCAAATATTGATGGACATTCTGAATCAATTATCGTTGAAGACATGTCATAAAGTGAAGGTATTTAAATTGTTACGGATGATCCTTTTAAAACTTGGATACACAATTCCCCCAGTTCAGTGAATAAAATGTTTGCACAACTGTTAATAAAGCAAAAGTGTATTTCTCTGACACAGTCCATTTATTTTGGCTATAAACCGATGAGAATCACCTTGAGGCAAACAAAGCAGATTGCACTGTGTTGCACCTTTCTGCAAAAAAAGGAAAGAAAAGAACTGACAGTTTTAATATCAAATACTCAACGTGACATTAAACAGCATTATAATGTCATGACAAATAGGGGAAAATATTTCCCCCTCTGTCAGAAAAACAAATATAAAAAATACATTGTCACCCCAAGAGTCCATAATTATGCCTAGGTGGGAAGGTAGGTAAATTGCAAGGCAAAAAGATAGCAGTGTAAAAGAGAAGTGGGGAATTTGTTGTTGTTTTTAGTGGAAGGCAATCAAACGGCATGCCTTACCTCCAAAGCAAAAGGAAACATGACTGTCATCTAAAGCAAAGCAGTAGGCAAATCCATGAAAAGAAGCAAACCTCAATTGGTAACCTAACTTGAGTTTCAGAGAACATCTGTGCTTACACAGACCTGAATGCTGTTGGTATGAATGCAGATGTGAATCTATATGCACATAAACTCTTGTTTCAATGAGAAGGCATCTCTTATTGAATTGGGGTGTATGGCATTCAAATTCATGATGGAATAACCATATTTGCTTTTCTAGGGTTCATCCAAGTTCATAGCTTTGATATTTTGCTAGAACAGCTGCCCTAATGCATATCATCTAAGCACATTTAAGGCAGTTAGTGGAGTCCTGGGCAAGCATCCATCCATTCATGTTCTGTTTTGTTTTGTGCTGCTCTTGTTGCTGCTTGCTCAATTGATTTCCAAGTTATCATATTTCTATCATCTTGTCTACCCAATGAAATGATCCTGCTCTTCTCTCTGTGTTTTCTCAGGCAATTTAACTTGGCTATATTGTCTTCTGGATCACTGCAACAACAAAAAAATGGAAACTGGGAGGAAAAACACTTTGAAAGAAATGAATTGAATCAAGAGTTCAAGAAAGAAAACACTGACTGACAGCCTAATTTTCTTTTTAAAAAAATCTTTGAATTCTGATTTAAATTATTTGTTTTCCTTAACTGACTTAATGCTCTATTTCATGCTGCCTGCAACATTTCTTGTGATAATTAGAATTACAGTGGCAGAAATCTTTATGATCATGACATTTATGTAGCCCTGTAACTACAGTGCTATGTAATGGATTCTGGACAGGTTCCCCAAATCCTTCTTATAACTAAGCATCCACTGGGATTGATGGGAACCTGTTCATGTCAAACTGAGAAACAGCTGCCTGATGGTTGACCCCAGTTCCATGAGCAATCTTCAAAACAACCACTAGAAAAAGGATCCCTGTTACAAATCACCTTTGTGCTGGAGACTGTGTGTGTAAGAAGGGTAGGGATGTCAGGCGACCAGACTGATTGACAAGGGAATAGACTCCAATTAATCCCAGTGGCGGATTCTTTGTAAGAGAGACTTGTGGGACTTTCATGATCCCTACCCTAGCTCACACTAAGAATCATGACTACATTCCAGTTACAAATGCAAATCTGTAGGTTATGTATTTGTTATTCCATCAACAGGATGTTGGCCATTGCTTCTGTGTACCTTCACATCAACTTCAACCTATAGCAAGCCATGGCAAAATTAAAGGCACATCCACACTCTAAAATAAAGCAGTTTTACAACACTTTAACTGCCATGGCTCATTGCTATGGAATACTGGGAGTTGTAGTTTGATAAGGCACCAGCACTCTTTGTCAGACAAGGCCAACGTTCATACACAGAAACTGTTTTATTTAAGTGTGTGGGAAGAAAATAATGTAAGTTGACAATCACAAATGCAGATAATTTGAAACAGAAGATATAAAATCAGCCTGGTTTTGCTGGTTACATGTTGTCTTCTAGAATACTGCTTTTGTGTTCTAGAATCTACCGTTTATTGTGAAGGAAAAAGTCTACTGCATTGATAGTCTCCAACTAGATGTTCCTGCGACAATTCCTGTAGAGTGAGTGAACTGTTGTTTTTTTATGGGAATCTGTGCTCAGATTTTTTTATAAAGTAAAAAAATACCAATTGGCAGGAAGTATTATTTTGTACAGACATATGCGATCCTTCATGTCTAATGTAGCTAGCAGATCATACAATTACTTAACTTTATAAGGTAAGGGTTGTTGTACAAAAGAACTTTAGAGATGCCTATTCAAAGACAAAGTCCAGGAAGTCTGTTTTTTCAGGTTGGCTGTCAGGCTGCCAAATGGAATAGATGCTGTAGGGAGCACTGTTGAGCTGCATCAGAGCACTGAGCTTTGTCTCAGGGCAGAATTCATCTTTTTCTCCACTTCCCTGCCCTTTATCATTAACAAAAGCACCCTGATGACAGGACCCAGAGAGATGAAAGAAAATCAAAGTGATTTTGCATGAGGAAAAAAACAAGTTGGCTTTCCTTTTGAAAATCAGGGATACTGATCTTTACTTCCACAAATGCATATGTGTGGGAGAGGATTTCTCCAAAGCTTCCTTTTCATTCCAGTTTCTGCTCTCACGGGAGGCCCCCGTACATCCACAATCTGTGGGATTGGCCACAGCTCTTCCCCAATTAAACTAGAGAGCTGGTGTTTCATGAAGCAAAGTGATCAGGGGCCCAAAATCAAATTGAAGGAAAAAAGCAGAATTGGCAGGTCAGGAACACATGACAGCAATGGTATGCAGAGTTGTGGGTGCAGTTGGCTACATTGGTTTCATGAAGTCTTTCAAGTCAAGTCAAATAAAGTCAAGGAGGACATTGTCAAGTTGGAATGTGTTCAGAGAAGGGCACTAAAAATGATGAAACATCTGGAAACCATATATTATGAAGACCTGGGTATATTTGGCCTGAAGGAGTGAACGTTAATAGGGGACATGAAAGCAGTGTTTAAGTATTTGCAAAGATGTTGCATTAAGAAGGGATCAAATTTGTTTTTTGTTGCTCCAAAGACCCTACACTGATCCTTTATGTGTCAAGCAAAACTCTACCCTTTAAGGTGTCTAGAGATATAACTGTGTGTTTGTATATATATGTATATGTATGTGTGTATGCTTGTATGGATATGTTTGTAGATAGATAGATATGCACGCACACATAAAGTTTCTCCCAAACTAATATTGCACACCCCCAAGAAATTTCCTGGATATACTTCTTGTATTTATTGTCTGGTTATTTTCTTTCCAGTTAAATTTGTGTTGAATTAAATTAAATGTGTTTTGATGAAAGCTCACAACCATATTCAAACTACCATTGCTCCAACCTGTAAGGGAGAGAGGAATATATCTATTATACCTTGCTCCAACATCTATTGCTAGACTTTTATCCCATATTCCAACTGCCATTATTCAACTGACATTTGAGAGAGAGAGAGAGAGAGAGAGCAGTACCATGGTACCTTGATGAAGGTCATCTCCCCCATAGTAACTGCCATTGCCCCAGCCTCTGAGGGAGACAAGATCAGCCAGCATCTGGTGGACTCATTCCCCACCAACACTTTTCCTTAGGCATCTTTCCTTATTTAGATTGTTGTCCTGGGAGTAATAAATAAATAAAATTAACAATTTCTAAGCAGTTCTGTGAGACTTTGTCTGAAGGCTAGAGTGTAAATACAATAAATAAAAAATGACATGTTTGGTTGTGCTTGATAACAATCTTCCAATTTTGGTGCCTCGCGGTATAGGTTGAGCCAACTGCGTTTGCAGCCAGTTATATTTTAATATTTGGAATGTTAGAATGATTTTTATTTCTAAAAAATCTAGTTCTAAAAGCTTCATAAGGAAATTCAAGATAACTTTGGCTGTTGCTGTCCATGGTGCTGACTATTTGAATATGATTTCTTGACTATAATGAGCAGAAAATATCACTGGTATGTTAGCATCTATTGGAAAACAAATAATCTATATGTATTATGATAAGACTTGTGTTTTCTCCTATCATATACTCTCAGTTTAATATCAAAATGTTTTTTCATTGTAATGTAGAGGAAGAAAAGCAGGCAGTGACTCACCAAGCTGGGAGGAAAACAAGACATAACTTTATTACATTTAGCAGACAGACAAAGTGTAGAAGACAGCAGTAGACATGATGTGTCAGAGTTTAGTAACCACTAAATCCCAGAAAAGTAGTAGGGGTCAAAGGAACATTTAAAGTGCAAAATAGGCAGAAGCACAGGGGCAGGGGTTGAATAAATGTTTCTCTTGCCTGCCTTCTGTACATCTGGCAGAAAACAATGAGGCTTCATGACTCTAAATAACTGTGTTACAAAGGAAATGGTTTCCAAAAAGAGGGTTAGTGGGAGAAAAGCACAGGGGTGCTCAGTTGCCTTCAGTCATCAACTTGTACTTTAGGATCAAAATCAAGGACACTCCAGATGTTTAAATGCAGTTTCCATTAACTATTGTCAGTACAGCTATTAGGGAGGCATACTGGGAACTGCACTTTCACAATATCAAAAGGTTCACATTATTCAAACCTGGCATAAATCCAGTTACAGGAACCTATCAAAATAGACTTATTGTATCAATAGCTAAATGGTAAAACAAAAACTATGTAACACATTTAATTCAATGGATTTACTCTAACTGGAACTAGCACTTGGATTTAAACCCAAATCTTCCCACTCCAAGTGCTCTGTTGGGTTTGTCAGGACCTGGACTATGTCTTGCTTTCTACCATATTTAGTTGTCTCTGAGAAATGATATCATATTGTCCAACTGCAAAGTGTCTGAGAAGGTGAATAATATTAGATAGATGTGGTGCTTCAGTACGTACTATCCTCCAGTCACCTGAGGCGAGTTTCAATTTCTTCCTGATACCAGTCCATTCAGGCTAGATATCTGAATTTAATTGTGGTTTCTAACTATATTATGTCCTGAAAGCAACCTCAGTGCATATTTTTATCCAGTGGATTGAGGACTGCTCAATCCTCTATTCTAACTCTAATAATAATAATAATAATAATAATAATAATAATAATAATAAAACTTTATTTTTGTACCCTGCCTCCATCTCCCTGAAGGGACTCGGGGCGGCTTACATGGGGCCAAACCCGATCAACACAATCTAAAATAACATATTAAAATACAAACAACAGTATAAAACAAACTAAAACAACATTATAACAATATATAAAACAAGCATCAAAACCAACAACCAATAACAAATTCAATTTAGTTCCTGTCTAGTCCCAGCTAGCATGTTCAGAAATGATGGCTGCTGAAGTTCAACATTTGGAAGACCTACAATTTGCCATTCAGGCATCTGATACAGTGCCATCTGATACTTTCGTACTTATTAAAGAGAAGGAGAAAAAATCTTGGCCTCAAATATCAGGAAGGGGTCCAAAACCTCCTTCTGTGATGTATTGGCCAAAAACTAGTTTTATCCTAAAGAAAAAAGACATCAGATATACTTCATGGAAAGAGAAGAATCATGTCAACAGTTGCACACTGATTTGTCTGATTAGAGATTTTCCCTTGGTGAAATAATTTGCAGCATAGCTTAGAAAATATATGTTACTTATACTACATATTCCAGATTTCCTTAACCAGCATTACCAAAAGCCTGTCAATCCATATACATTTTTGTATACATTTCTTCTACTATACTTATATCTCTATGCAGTTTGGCGTAAGGTATACATTTTAACAAGCAATTCTTCTAGAGACATGAACTTTTCATCTTTATTTTTTATTTTGTATTCATTTTCCCCTAATACATGGATTTGGTATGCATTTGTTGATTTGCAAATTCTATTGCAAAATTCAGAGAAGTATGTCTTTCATGGGGTGACTGAGGTTTTGCTTGTTTATTGGTTCAAATGTAGAAAAGTGTGTTTCCCAACAAATAGAATTAAATGTATTTCTCCCTCATCCTTAGTTATGACCATCGTAGAAGAGGGGATAAGAACATGAGACCACTCATGACAGCAAGAATCAAAATAAACAATCATGTATGTTCCACGTAGTCACTGGTACATATGGTTCCTGGAAATAACAACTTCAGCAAAACCTCCTGGGAATAACAGAAGTTCAGAGAGAAAAAATAAGTCCTCTTATCATATATGGTAAGTCCCAGCTGTTCCCCAATGTTCAAATATTGTTGTTGTTATCCCTGCTTTTCCCTCCCAACGTTTAGTGAGGAAAATGCCCACACAGTTATACAAATATTATTTAAATGGGTAAGATCCTTGTTCTAAAGACTGCATTACATCACAGGTCATCAAAAGTAACCCCAGACATTGTTCAGTAGCAGTTCAGGATTTACCGTTTGCATCAGTGCCCTTAAATGCTTTTTCAATGTATTTAAAGGCTAGATGCAGACTCAATGGGTCATATTTGGGTCACAGTAAAATCAATGTGAGAAGGAGCAGGGATTCAAGACCCACATATCTCCTTGGAAGAAACATCCAGAGAACAGATTCAAATAAGCAAGTGCAACAAATAGGCTGATAAATCCTAAACATGTTATACCAGAAGAGCAATGAGACAGCTCTATAAGCTCCACAATACTTTCATATCCATCACTGAGCACAGAAGTCAGGAGCATTTCAGATATCTCTTTTTTCTTTCCACATGATGAAAACATAAGAGCAGCTGATTAGGCCAGCTCCAGACCAGTGTGTAAAAGGTTTACTTTGGAAGACGCAACAAATATGTGCGGAATTTTTGACCAAGCAGATCCTGAGCAACTGGTTTTCCATACTCTATTCTAGTCAAAATCTGGGAAACAATCCAAGGCAGAGGAAGGGAGGGGTCTAACCAAACATATCTAGTCTTCATTCTAATTGTATAAGTGTTCATCAACCAATCTCTGGCTTTTATTACTTCTTTGTGTCGTTTTGTTGATTTGGATGTCTCATGCCTCAACCTTTTTGAATTGAATGACAACAAACATGAAAGTTTACAGTTTTCTTTAAAAGTCTAAAACTGGCAGTCTATGAGTTGGATGCAGTCCCAAGGCAACTTTATCTGGTCTCTGTCAAACATCACCCATCATACATACTTTATTATGGACTAAAATTTTTGACACAAAGTTGTTCTCAGAAATTTAAAAAGTTGTAGATGTCCCATGCTTCAATGTTAACATCTCTATTTGGTTTTTATATTTCTCAAGCATGCCCAACCATAACTAAAAACAAAGCAACTTGTTTTAAATTAGACAAATAAGGGTGTGATTACATTAGGTTAAATTAGAGTATATATTTTTGTGCTACTTTACTGATGGCAATGTTGATCTCAATCAGCAACAGCAGTAATAAAACACCAATATGTATACATTGCTTTGCATGTCTAAGGTCAAGATTCCCTCTGCAACAACCCTAAATATCAAACACAATAGATTGGATAGAAAATATCCATAACTTTATTGATTACAGCTGTAAACGGTATTGATTCACACATGGGTCTAGATCTAGACATCAACTAACCCAAGTGTAGATCTATGACCTTGCAGTCCTGCAGTCCAGCCAACTGCCAAATCCCATAAGAATGGCATGAAAGGGGCCAGCTGGACAGATTCCCAAACTTGGCCTCTCAGCCATCAGGGTGTGTAGTCAATGTGTTCCCCACTCCTGGGCAAGATACATACTGCAAATCCTTGGCAAGGGAACCCCCTACAAAACTAACGCCTTGTAGAGACTATGCACTCAATTCTGGTTCCATGACTCATGTCAACCACCTCAATAGAGTTGTGATAATAAACAAGGTGTACTTTTAATGAAGCCAAAATAGTGGAAGGGACGCAGCTCAGAGAGAAATGGACTAGCACTAACCACTGCTCCAGCTTTATACACATTCCTCTAAAAAGGGAGGGGGACAGGATAGCCAATTAGGGGCTGCTGACCATTTTAAATGTTCTGACTGGCACTGCACAGGGAGCCGGGGAATGAGAAACTCCTTCACCTGGCAGGCAGTAGCCACAGCTCCTGACCCAACACCTTGCTGCCTGTAAGTCGAACGGCCGATTTTCAGTTAGCATAACCAAATCAGTGTAACACCAGCAGCAAAATAACAAATCAATAAAGTGTTGCAAATAATTTAAATTTAAATCAAATATTGGAAAATAACAGAAGGTTTTCTAGCATTGACTTTTTGAACCACAATCTTTCTAAATGGTTAATGGTCGAGGCCTGGTTGAAAAAACCATGATATGAATAACAATCCTGATAGACTTGTACTTTGCCAACATTCCATGAACATTAGCTAGGCATACTTCAAGGCCTTGTAAGCTTTCAGTCCATCTATTTGAATGACACAAGGTCTCCCATGTTTTCTCATTACGTCTAACACAACTGGGTATGATGGCTTGACTATGTAGCTCCTGTGTATACATAATCAATTATGCACCACGCTGAAAAATGGTTTTGTAAAAAGGTTACAGCAGGGGAGAAACATACTGTTCTCATGCAATTTGTTTTAGGTTATAAAAGTGGAGGCTGCAATGCCGACATCATAATAAATCTATAAAAGCACGATGCATTAAAAAAAGAAAGGCAAATTTATGAAAACTAGTCAGTTTTATTGCCTTTCGGTCTCACCTTTTTTATGAGCACTTCTGTCTATGGCCCCTTTTAGTAGCTGCCTTAAAAGGATGAGATTGTAGAAGCCCCAGGAGCTATGTATAAGAGAGAGTTCCAATCTCAAGCAGTGTTATTATGAATTACAAAGCAGATTCAACCATTCATGTTTCATAGGTATGGTTCCTTATAACACACAAGACTGCAGAGATGCAAAGCAGTCCTGTGGCCAGCTGGCCTACACCAGCCTCAGATGACCCAGCCATTATGACAGCTAATCCACAGAAGTTGTCTGGGTTGGCCTCAGGTGTGGCATATGACAGAATGGATAGCAGATAAGAAAAGAGAGGGGGTTGTCCCCCGGTGAAGACCATCTTAAACCTGAAATCAGTTCCAACCTTACCAACTACAGTCAGGTAAGGAGTGAGATGTCACTGAGGGAACAGGGCTCCCATTATGATATCTCTTCTGCACTACAGTTATCATGTTGATTCATTAAGGCAAGGAGATCTCCTAGGCAACATCCACAAGCCAGTGGGAGAGCCAGTGTGATGTACAGTATTGGACCAGATCTTAGGAAATTGAGGGTTCTAGCTACTATAATGGACTTGGGCCAGTTACTCTTTTTTATCTTGACCTACTTTAAAGGGTTGTGGAGGGAATAAAATGTGGTGGTCTCAGCCCTTAGGCGACTAGAGTCTCAGCCCTTAGGTGACTCAGAGCGGTTTACAACAATTTAGGTATACACAATACAAAATCATTAAGCATTTAAAAGCAATAGCATCACAAATCATTAAACATCAATATCAATACATCACTACATCAATATTCCCTTGATCTCATTAGAGGAAAGGTGGGATATAAATATAAGTAATAAATAAACCATGGATTTCAAACAGCATGTCCAGCATTTCCAGTTCTTATCCTCATAGATGCTGCCAGCTTTGCGGAAGACCTAGGTGAGGTCTTCCTCAGGAGGGAGGTTCTACACACTATATATCCTATATTGTTGACTGTCCTTTTAACTTGTTTCTTTCTTTCTTTCTTTCTTTCTTTCTTTCTTTCTTTCTTTCTTTCTTTCTTTCTTTCACACAGTAGCATTGTTACTCCTTTTAGTTCTTCCCTGAACATTTTGTGTAATAGGGAAAATGCCATAATTTGACAGTTCAGCTTGGATTCTCACATCTCAATAGCTAGTTCGTGTGCAGTAATAAGCATAGTGCTAACTGCTGACCAACTTTCAAAGTGTAGCTATCACTGTTTGGATCTCCTTCAGGCTTCCCAAACCCAGGGTAGCAGTGAGATCACGCAATTGGATTCTACCCTAAAATGTATGGATACAATGAGGGTGACACAATAGTGAGTAGCTGGGTAATGGACTGTGCCCACCACCCCAATGGTGATTACAGTTGGCTGACATCATTATAATTCTTGCTCAGCAATTCTTCTTACCTGGGAGATTAGGGACAATCTACGTCACCTTGCAAGTTTAGAACTATCACAAATTGCAGCCAAATATTAGGCCCAATCTACACTGTCATATAATAAGTTTCAAACTGGAATATATGGCAGTGTAGATGGGGCATTAGTAATCCACCCTATCACTAATTGCTGGTCATAGGTCATGTTGCCAAATGTCACATTTTCCCCCTTCTCTTGGGATTGAGGGACTACCCAAAAAAGGCGGCTGGGGGATATATGGCCTGTGACACAGATACACAGAAACACAATGGCATTTCCATAAAAATAATCAGAAGGATCAGTAATAATTATACTATTTTATACTACATTGTACTGTATAGCATCAGTGGGTGATCTATAAAGCTAACAGTACAGACCTAACTATTGGTGATTACTGAGGCAGATATATTGATTTTTAATCTCTTTTCATTGGCAGTATTTCAGTGAGAAAAATTATTTAATTGTGTTTTAATATTATAACTTTTGGTTGATGTTGTGTACCTTCAAGTTGTTTATGAGCAATGACAATCCTAAAGCAAACCTATCACAGAGTTTTCTTGGCAAAATTTACTCAGAGGAAATTTGTTCTTGCCTTGAGGATAAGAGACAGTGATTTTACCAAGGCTCATGGCAAAGCTGGTATTCAAATCCTGGTCTCCATAGTCTCAAGCTAGTTCTACAGTGTAGAATTAATGCAGTTTGATACTATTGTAACTGTAGTGGCTCAAAGATATGGAATCCTGGGTTTTGTAGTTTGTCACTGCATGAGCACTTTTTGGCAGAGAAGCTTAAAGACCTCATAAAATTAAAATCTCAGGATTCTGTAGTCCTCAGTAATGGTTGTTAAAGTAGTGTCAAAGTGCATTGATTTGACAGTGTAGATGCATCCATAGTCCAAAACTTAAGTTACTGCTGCACATTGGCTAAATGTTACGACTTACTTCTTATCAATTTCTGTAGTATTTTAGTACCTTCTTTTAAAAAAATTTTTATAGTGAGCTGCATTAAGCTACAGTTTGGGGAAATTATTGTGATAAAAGTAAACAAAGAAACATCCACTCTGAATACACCTATTTAAACAAAAGCAGGGCCTTGTCTCAGGAGGATATTTTCCAATTGAGTGAAATATATTGTAACTATGGCTAAAGAGATTCAAATAGCTGCTTTGGGGGTGTCATTCATCACAAGTGTCCCACTCCAATTTACTTTAGTAACTATGGAGTCCCCAAAGAAATTATTCAGTCATTGCTTAGAAAAGCCACCTGTCTGGAATTGGAGCTAAGGGGGTAAATGAGTAGGAAATAGAAGATATATAGCAAGGAAATCAGTAACCACTTGATTACTTTGGGGGAAGAGGTGGTTACAATTGCACTCCTGCAGTCTTCAAGTCCCTTTGAGTTCATATATCATAGTGATAAGGTTTTTGCTCACAAACCCACTGAGGACAAATGAGATTTGCTTCACTTTCAGCATTTGGATAATAGCATTATAGTGAAGCATTTTATTTACTCTACAGAAAATAAACTGTGAAAACACCTCAACAAAAGTTGCCATCTGGCATGCTATTATTTCTTTTTCTAGAAAAGTTGTTCCCTAATCCACATTGCATCTCCTGTTAAAATATTATTGAGGAAAATATAAGATATTTGCATTTATTTACTTAGTAATAACATCTCTATTTCACTTTTCCTCCAAAGAACAACAAGCAACAGACAAGGTTCTCTTCTTTCATACTTCCTCTTCCCAAATGTCCCATGAAGAAGGGTAGGCTGGAAGTGAATAGCCCAAGGTCACACTGTGATTTCCACGAGAGTCTGTGTATTAGCAAAAACAGAGATGAATTTGAGATACTGCACTAAGCTAAAGTCAGTTAAGGGCCCTTCCACACATCCATATAACCCAGAATATCAAAGCAGAAAGTCACATAATATCTGCTTTGAATTGGGTTTATCGGAGTCCACATTCTAGTTCAAAGCAGATAATGTAGGATTTTATTCAGCTGTGTGGAAGGGGCCCCAGTCAAGTATTAGCTAATGATTGCAGAATTATGGAATCCTGAGTGAAAAGTATATCTTCAAGTGGTTGAAAATCTTCCTATGGTGGTACACTCCGCCTGTTGTGGTAATTTCCAAAGCACATTAAATACATACTGGTCCTTACTGACATTTTTTCAAAAGCAGTTACTGAAATCCATAGTTGGCCAATAATTGATGGAGTCCTCCCACAACAGAAGCCATGGAAGCCCACTGTAGTAAACAATCACAAGTCATTTATACCAAAAAGGAAAGAGAAATAATTCCAAGTACTCACCAAGACAGCACATCTCATCTGAGGCCTGGCAGAAGCACAGTTAATCGCAGCTAGAAAACTTTTTCACTTGGTGTTAGTTGGCTATTGATTATTTCAGTTGAAAAGCTACTGAAAGCCTACAATAATCGTCTAGTGAACAAAATGTCAGGACCAATGAAACAGGTAGGAGATACAAGACATTTGCTTCTGTGTGGTCTGGAGCAAGCTGGCAAAGCCCCTCCATACAGCAACTGACATGTTTTTTAGGGCTTGAAGTAGTGCACAGATTATTTCACTGTCATGACCCCTGAAGAAACATCTCATGTTAATAGCTGAGCAGAACAGCTTAGAAGAAGAAACATATTTTCTTTTGGTCCAGCTAACTGTGTCAAATGCCAAAAATCCATTTTGTTTTGAAATACAAATTTAGAATGCCCCACATTTTTTATGATTCTAAACTATCTATCTATCTATCTATCTAGAGAGAGAGAGAGAGAGAGAGAGAATTTTTTATTGTCCGCAAAGAGAACACGTTATTGTTTTTACATAAAAAGTGGGGGAACATTAGATTGAAAAGAAAGTAGGAAAAGAGAAAAGATCTTTAAAAAAACAGGTAAAAGGGTCCCATTGACTTCTATTCTGGGCCTCTGCCATTGTATTTTTCTTACTCTATAAATTCATATATAATAAAGAAAAATTAAAGATAAAAATCCCATATTTAAGTATTGTCTTTTTGGTTTTTTTCTCTCTTTCATATTTCTCAAAGGGATTCCAGTCTGTCCTTTTTATTAAACTTCCCAAGTTGTTCTTCAAAAAAAAAGTTAATTTGTCCATGTCTCTGATTTCTCTTAGTTTACGTATCCGATTATCAATGTCTGGTGGCTTATCCATTTCCATAGTTTCACATAGAAGATTCTCGCTGCCATGGACATATAAATAAAATGTCCTTGTTTTGGTCCAGAATTAGTTCTGAGTCTGTAATGCCTAGTAAGTAATATTCTGGTTTTCTTGGGAATGTCATTCTAAGTGTTTTTAAAACTCTTCATGTATAGATTCCCAGTATTTTTGGGCCTCTCTACAAGACCACCACATGTGGAAGAAACTCCCATCATAGTTGTGACATTTCCAGTATTTTTTTCCTACATTTTTTACATAAGGCCAAGTTTCTTAGGGGTGATATACCACCTATGAAACATCTTAAGCCAATTTTCCTGAAGGTCCATAGCATAGGTATATTTTAGTTTCTTGTTCCAGATTTGTTCCCATTTATTTAAATGGATGTGCCCTCTAAGATTTTCCGACCATCTAATCATGCAATTCTTTACCACTTCTGTTTCCATGGACCACTCCAGGAGCTTGTTATATATCTTGGTAATGAGTTTTTTCTATGTCTGAAGTATCCTAGATAGTTTCTAAACTATCTTGAGGGGTATGTTTTGTTTCAAATTTGGCATTCCAAAATTTTGTTAATATTTTATTTTGTTATTCTGCCCATTTTGCACCAGTGGGAACATTTCTGGGGCTCATTTCTCTGCCATTTTTATGGCTATCTGGATGAAACTTGTTATACTTGTAGGACACATTTACCACTGTGAGTCTCCCAAGTTTCAGAATGTTTTGTCCATCCTCTGAGTTTTGGGAATTTAAAAAGTTTTTATGAATAATTTTTATTAAAAAAAGAACTGTCTTTGAATTCCTCTAAAATATCACAACATAACCAGGGCATCATTCCTCCAAAGTTTCAGAAAGATTCACAGAACCACTGATTTTTAGGGAATTTCTTTCAATTACAGTACCTTGACCTAGTCACTCTCTCTCAGCCTCAGAGAACTTTGGGCTTTCCAATTTTTTTACATCTATCAGGATGAAACTTGCTAGTTGCCACACTTGCACTACACTAGTACAATTGATCCCAAAATATGACAAAGGAAAGTAACAGGTTGGTTAGTAGCCTAGAATTTTCAATTGACTCCAAAATATTTGTAATAGGACCCTGCAGTAGCACCCTGGCAGGGGATTTTCCTCCCAGAAAGCAGAAAATAAAGCAAGCACTTTGCAGAATTATATTTTTGAACTAATAATATATTTTTAATATGGGAAAGGAAAACAAAGAAAAAGGTTGGTAGTTGAAGTTGATACTTGGTAGTACTACAAGAAAATAAGGAAAGCAGCTTGTAGAATTAATTAATTTAAAATTAAAGAAATCCAAAGGGGAAAAAATGAAAAAAACAAAACAAAATGAATTCTTACTAAACAGACAACCCCCGAAATGAATCCTAAAAGGAAAACTCCCCTGCATACAAAGAAAAATGATCCTAAAAAGATTCTAAGCTCTGGCAGCAGTAAACTACTGGTTGGCTGGCTGATGTTAAAATGATCCCCAAAAGATCCTACGTTGCTAGGCTAAAAACGACTGCACATAAAAGCATTCAAGAATGGAGAAATTGAGCTCCTGCGCTACCCTTGATCTCCCTCCCAACTCGCACAATGGCAGCAGAGGCAGTTTGGCTCCCACATTTAAGGGCAATACCAGCAGCGCCTCCTCTCTTCCCCTCTCCCTCAACCCTGATAGGCTGAGGAGAGCATGTGACATAGCAAGTTTTGCTGCGCTTCCCAGGACTGTTTGCTTGTGTTAAAAAACAACCTGATTCACAGAGACTTATGAAAAAATAATGAACTTCTTATCAAACTTCATAAATGGGTGTTTTGATTCATTTGCGTTTGGCAGGAGTGCAGTTCTGGCTTCGTAAATCGGATCGTAAGTATGGATTTACCGAATCAGGACTTACGAACCGCATCCAAAATTTTTCACAGCTCTATTAACTTTTCATTGGCTACATTCCTTGGATTTACACATAAAATGTGTACTGAACAAAATGTCATTGCAGATAAGAAAAGATGAAATATGAAGTCATAGAAGAAGATACAAAAGAAGTCCCATTGTAGAAAAAAATAACAAAAAAGAAGAGCTGAAGAAATGCTCGAGTTTCCTCAGAAAACCGGGGTCATTTCAGGTGAGTAACAACTGGATCATCCTGCGAATCAACAAACATATATACATATAAATCTGCAGTATAAAGCAAAATTATCCCTTCCCTCCCACAAATTGGAAAACTACTACCATGTTTATAGAAGAAACTTCAAATGATTACATTGCTCATTTAACTAACTTTAGAACTCTTTTCTAGAGTACTTCTATGGCCTTTATTGTTATGGAGTATTACCAGGTAGGTTCTAACTTAACTAGTTCATTGTTTCTTGCTTCCCTTTTGAAGATGCCAGATGGCAAAATTATATGTTATAGACTCCATATGGAGGGACCCAAAAAGCTATGCCTGCATCATCTCATGCAATGGTGATAACATTTCAAGTGCCCTTATCTGTGTGAATCCTATCCACATATATTTCTTCAGAAGTATCACTATAATCAATAGTATTCTTAAGATTGCAATCTCAGTGCCCACACAATAGGAAAGCTGCTGTTTGATAAGATACTAGAAGAAAAATGTAGGGGAAGGGACAAAGATGTCCAGCTTTAATGGGTCATCTTGGATCAGAAGGTCGACATTAATGAACTGAAGAAAATTATCGGAGGCAGTTCGTTAAAATATGTAGAAATAGTTGCTGGAACAATACAGAATGTCTTTGGATTTAAAATAGTCATGAATACACTTGTTGTGGATTCTTTGAAAGTATTCAGAATTTCAGTTAAAACCATCACATTTTTGGTGTGGCCTATACAACTGGACACAAATCTCATTCTTTCTCAATTTACCAGGTGGTGTTATTCTGGTTTCCCAGTAGGTATATATATCTGAAGATAAAGCTCTCTCATTCCTTTAGTATTGTGTCTCATGTTTCATTTTCACCTTCATTTCTTTTTCCCTTCACCCCCCATCTCTCGCTCCCACATATCTGATCATGCTCTGCTGAGTCATCTCTGCCCCATAGTCCCTGTTTGTCCTGTGACGTGTTTCTCCAGGCTCTGACGGTCGTGGTCTCCTCACCCCACTCATTTATAATGGAAACTCTTCTTTTAATCTAATAAGCACCCAAATGAGCATGCACTTGACAGCCAGGGAAGGGAAGGAAGAAAAGTGGAGCTTTCCCTCACCTTGAGTTGTGAGCTAGAGAAACTGGAGCATCCAGGCCAAGGGCCTTCTGTTTTGCTGCTCCTGACTGCATCCAGAAGTAATTGATGATCCCTTGAGAGAGAAGCCCTAGATAATTTTCCCACTGGGGTTGGCTGGCTGACAGTTTGGCTGTATATATCCATAGTTATAGTCCAGAAGAACAATCAGGAATGGGTTCGAAAAGAAGAGGATATAGCATTTCTCAAGACTGGGAGGGAAATCCAGCTCCTTAGCTGACCTAGGGCTTCTTTTCTGCCCATCTCCCTAGATGTGTCTAGGCTAGTCTATGTGATGCTCTTGTAAGGTACTGGAGCTCTTTGCAAATGTGCCTGTCCCTTTAAAGACAGGAAAAGCTGCTTCTCACACTCTGCCTCTGTGGGTGAACACAAGGTGCGGAGATTGAGCTGCTTGATGCCAGATCAAGGGAAAGTAGAGCCGGAGTGCAGTGGAAGAAGGCAAAAGAGGAAACCTGCTGGAACAAGAGGTGAATTGGGGCAGGAATGGGGAGGAATGAAATAAAAGAGGGAGGTCATGGCAGGAGGGGGAGCTTTTGTCTAACAATACAGTGAACAATAACTGTCTTTGCTGGGTGTCAGTAATAAAAGGAATCCAACTTGTTACTGAAGCTACTCTGAGAGTTTTTAGAAACTCCCAATGTGAGCAGGAATATTTCCTCCAGATGCTTATTTTTTGCCTGAACTTTAAATAAAAACTGTTCATGAAATGTAAAGGCAACTTTCACTAAAGATGAAGCAGGAAAAAGAAATAATCGATCTTCGCTTGAGCGCTAGGATTTGGGGGAGATGCTTGGATAATACTGGACTCCAATTCTTAAAATATTTATGTAACAATTAGGATACCCTCTTGTTCCCTGGAAATAGATTGCTTATTTCCTGATGCAAAACTGTAAGCAATTTTTCAAAGGAAAAATAACAAGGGGAGCCAGGGTTACAATATATATTAATGTTTTGTATATATACTATATTTATATGTACGAACAGTTTCTACTCATTCATTTAGAGAGCAAGTGACAGTGTTGGATTCTATTTATGCCCTCAATGTTTTCCTGTATCAGTGAACCAAATGTTATTCTTACCAAATGAAAACAATATTGCAAAAGTGGCAGGTATTGCCTTTGCATTTCTGGTCTTTGTTCTTTTAACAATGGGGGTTGGCGAGGGGATGAAGGGGATATTTGTTCACTTACCTCCCAGAACAGTTGTATAAATGTTCACTGCTATGGAAGATTAAAACTGGTTTCCCATATTCTTGAAGTCTATGGAGAAACTTTTGATTCCAAACCCAAATTTATGTTCCACAAAACCAATTAATTCCAGAAAAAAAA
The DNA here is from genome assembly GCF_037176765.1 of Anolis sagrei. Lineage (NCBI taxonomy): Eukaryota > Metazoa > Chordata > Lepidosauria > Squamata > Anolidae > Anolis > Anolis sagrei. Next base: position 107,015,885 of record NC_090023.1, read on the forward strand.
TATTCCAATCAACTTGTCTTGCTGAAATTAATGAAAGCTAAAACAATGAGCCACACCCTTATTTTAAGACCAAAATGTTTACTCAGAAGTACTACAATTGCAGTGAATGACATATCGATTGTCTGAAAAGTAAGCACGATTATTTCTAAAAGAAAGCTATCATATGGTGATCAATGTTTAGTTTAAATAAAATGAATTTTTAAAATGAATTAGTATGATTTGGACTCAAAAGTCTGCATTTCCTGTCCAGCCAATGTATAATAATAAACTATTATCTTTTCTCCAGCTTTCATGGTAATGAAATAGCAATCCAGAAAATTGTTACACCTTCAAAATGTCATTCCACGTGGAGGGCCTGGTAGCTATCATTTTGTTTTACTTGGCCATCCTGTTGGTTGGAATATGGGCTGCTTGGAAAACCAGAAACAGCGGCAGCGGAGATCGTAGTGAAGCTATTATAGTAGGAGGAAGAGATATTGGCATGCTGGTGGGTGCATTTACCATGACTGGTATGTATGTACCTCTCTTTTTACTTTTTACTTGAGGGTGTCATTGGTTTCATGCCAATGTAAACACATCATTTGCAAAGGGTACAGGATGGGATCTACAGAATGATGCTTGAGTGTTAGTGATACTCTAAGCTGCACAAACAGTACTGCCAGAAAACCTTCAACAAGTTGCTTCTGAGGCCCCTTCTGCACTGCCATTTAATCCAGATTTATCTATTTATCATGTCAGAAGCAAACTGAGAGTACAGTTGTAATGTGCTTAAAACACAAAGTTAAAAACTTGGCATTTTACCACATTATCTGCTTTGAACCGGATTTTATAAGTCTACACTGCCATATAATCCAGGTCAAACCAGATAATGTATATTATGTTCTTTGATAATCTGTATTATATGGCAGTGTAGAAGGGGCTTGAGGATGCACATGGAGAAGAGTGTTTGTCTATGTTTTAGCGTTGGCTTTGAAAAATCACCCTGCTGGTCTTGTTAATTAATTCATCATTAGCAGTATGTGTCAATATGCAACTTAATAGTTCTCTTCACTATTTACATAGAATCTCGCTAATAATTAACTACAGTTCTCATGTTTAATATCAGAAGCAAGACTTTTGAATTTCCCTGTTCCTTCAGCATCTTGTTAAAGAAAGAATAAAGAAAAATCTGTCAATGATTTCCTGTACACATCATGAGAAATTTGTTTAATGGAGCATTTCATAATTTTTACTATTATCATTTCAAAACCTCTTTTACAATACTGAACTGGGTGAGAAAAATCCATATTCATACAGAGTGACATCAAAATATAATGTCATAAAGACCATTCTAGGTGCATTTCTTTAAATCTAAAGCATAAGTACCTGCTGACTTGATTAGAGCAGGACTGGCCTTATGACAATTTCAAGTCAATGATTCAGGACTTCACATCGTAGGCCCCTTCCACACTTCTAGATTATCTTCTTATCCTAGATTATCTAGCAGTGGAGACTCAGCCCCCTTCCACACAGCTGAATAAAATCCAAAATCTGCTTTGAACTGGGATATATGGCACTGTGGACTCAGATATTCCAATTCAAAGCAGATACTGTGGGTTATTCTGCCTTGATATTCTTCGTTATATGGCTGTGTGGAAGGGCTCTCATATATTCCAGTTTAAAGTAGATAACGTGGGATCATATCCTGGGGTATAGTTCAGCTGTAGTCTACAATGCAATGTAGCCCAGATGTAAGTCATTAAGACAAGTATAATCCAGTAATAATTGCAGTGCAATCCAATATATGGTTATTCAGAGGCCAGCCAACAGTATGATTCTATGATTTTAACTCGATCTGAGTAACAGGTCTTATATCCTGGGATAACGTGAATCAGTTCTTTCATAGAGCTGTGCCCTTAATAGTGTTGTGTGCACTCACAAAGAAAAGGGGGTTGCTAGATCAAGAGCTCTATTTTCCTTCCAGCCACTTTAATTCTGGGGTAACATCGAAAATGGCAAGGCGGTCAAGTGGTGAGTCACAATGCACCAAAATGCTTAAAGCATTCATGGATAGTCAATCATTTACAGGTGTTACCAAAATGTCACTTAGGAATAGTGGCAAAAAGGCTGTTAGATATGAAATGATTCCATACTATTTTCAAAAGGACTTAATTCTAGAGGTAGAATACAGATATTCAAACAATAATCTGTCTCAGACTCAAATGTTTTCTTTCACTGCTATCCTTAACCTTTAATTATTATTTTCAGTTCTGAAATATACAAAAATCAGTACAGACTTTGAAAAAATGTTCCTGTTGATTTCAATTTATGCTCCATCTACATTGCTATATCATTCAGTTTCAGAATGCAGATTAACTGCATTGAAATGGATTATATGACAGTTCAGACTCATATAATCCAGTTCAGTGTGGGTTCAATCTACATTATATGAGTTTACACTAAGCATTATAATGCAGTTCAAAGTAGATTATATGGCAGTGTAGATGAAACCTACATTTTCATTCTTATAAACAGGACAACTGGTCTATAAAAATAAAATTATCTAGCATGCCAGTTAACCTAAGGCAAATAGTATCTTTCTTCTCCTACACAACCAAAATTTAGGTTTTCATTTTCCCTTTTAATTTAAGGAGAGAGTCAAAGTGGTGTATTTGTTTGAGCATTGGACTATAACTCTGGAGAAGAGAGTTTGAAACCCTGCTCAGCCATGGAAACTCATTGGTTGACTTTGGGCAGGTCACACTCTCTCAGCCTCAGAGGAAGGCAAAGGAAAACCCCCTCTGACCCAAATCTTCCCAAGAAAAATCTGTTCTAAGTTGGAAATGACTTGAAGGTAAATTAGGTTGCCATTGTGTATCCATCAAGAGAAATAGCTCTTGTGATTTTATCACACCAGTTTAAACTATCAGATTTGACAAAAAATTCTGTGGTCACACCCACCTCCTAACGAATCCCATCAGATTGTGTCACATTAATTTCACACTAATATTTTGTATGCACATCTGGGACATGGAAAACAATTGCCAGTTAGTGTTTTATCAAGCAGGAGAAACAGTTTCTAAAATCGGAAAGTTGATCTCCATTTAATTCTATCGACAGAGCAGGCTACCGCTTCCAAAAGCAATCCAAATTTCACCAAGCAGCATCTGCTGCCTACTATGCATGATTATGTTCACTACTACGTATTTAGAAAGTGGCAACTGTAGTCTTCAAAAATGACTTTTATAAAATAATCAGATTCCTTTTTAAAGAAAATTAGATTACAGGGGGGAGGGAAATAAAGAAAAGGCAATAATAAATAATTTGTAATAAATAAATTGGGAAATAGGAAGAAATAACAGGCTTTATTTCAATTCAGAAATATATTTTCAGGAAAATCCTATGCATTACCATGTAGAAATAAGACTCCTTAAGTCCATGATCATCACTTTCAAATAGGTAGGATTGCATCTTTAGAGATATGGAGCAGCAAAATATATTTTAGTTTGTACTGGATTTCCAACTGGTACATTTTTCGTATTTAAAAAAAAACCAAATTTATGTTAAAATCTCACATCCTGGCTGCATTGAGATCCTGATTTTATCACATCCCAGTTGAATTTTATTTGTCTGTTTCTTGCTTTGTACCTATCATTTCAGCCACATAACTTGCACATCCAAAATTACTCAAGATCAGCTTTTTCCTTTCCTTTCTAGCTAGATGTATTCTAATTGTGTCACAAATTCATCCATAGTACACTAAGGATTATAATCTATAAGTATCCTTTTCTGCATAATTACCGTTCATGAGAAATTATTTTTAATTTCATTGCCTGGTATTATTTTATTTCAAAATAAAATTCCATATTTTTAAAAATCCTGATTTGGATTTTAAAAATGATCCTAAAAACCCTTTAAAAATGATCCTAAAAACAAAAGATTCAGATGCCTTGTGTATTTGGTAAGCTTTTGCTGAGAACCCCAAGTGCCAACTGAGAACACAACAAGAGGAGTAAAATATGAAATATGAAAATTAGTTGCTACATCTAAGAAATAATTATAGCTGACATATCAGTGTGCCTTTAGCAACATCTGTAACCAGGTGAGGGAGAAAACTGACTGATATTTTCAGTCTCTGAAGTGTGCAGTGCATAGATTTTAGAAATTGTTTTAGTGTCCTCAAATCGCATGACTATTTTACCTATTGCTGCTGGTTTTACTTTAATCTTGTCTAGGGCTATATTATTTGTGTTACTTTAATGTGTTTATTTGCTCATTATCAAACCTTAATTACTTGGTATCTTAGAAGTGTAATAAAAATAATTAATTGTAAAAGTACCATCAATTTGGTCAACAAGGGATAGATCGAGATAGCACATGGACTTCTGAAAAATGAACAGGCTAAATTTGTTTAAAGTGGGACTTTATTCATTCATGCTAATACTGATGTTTCCAGCATGGCAATGAGACTAAATGTGAACAGGTGTTTTTAATACACACACACACACATATATATAGAGCCATCCATTTTAAAAGCTGTTTTATGTCGAGGATCAGCACTTTTTTTTTAAGTTTCCCATTGGCTACAATTATTTCTTTGTTTCCTGGAAACTCTCCATGTTCTGTGAGCCAGTACTTTGAGCAACACTAAAGGACAATATGTTAATATGGGTGGGAGATGCTATACATTTTTGCAGTGCGGAGCTCTTTCGCTCAGCCATGCCTCATTCCAGGATATTCTCTCCCATTCCTTCATACTTTCCACCTATCACCACTAACAGTGTGCCCACTGAACATGTTCGGGACTGTTTGGCTTTGCACCAGCTATGAATATGGCAGTACATTGCCCCCCCCCCCCAATATGAATTCTGCCCCCCAATGAAATTTTCCTTTAGTTCTCAAATTTCCAGCATTGCAAAGAGTGAGATACTGGAAATATTTGAGATCCAGGACTCTTAGTTTTTCTGTGTTCACATTTTGATTACGTTGTCTCCCTCTTTTCTTTGGCTGTCTAAATGGTTATTTTAAAGATCAGATAACGTTTTAAGTTACTTTGATGCTAGAAATTTAGAGATTGAAGAAAAATATCATGGGTGGGGCAGAATTGTTAGTTTGGGAGGACAATATCCAGTCTTACAACTATGCCCCCATTTTTCCACAAATGGCTTTAGTATAGAGTCCACACTTATTTATATCTCTGCTTTGTTTGTAAACTGTGTTGTTTTGACAATCTGTAGAAGAAATCAATCTTAATATATCCAGTAATCTTAGCTTCCCTTTTAAAATGGATTTCCCATGTTAGAGCTGAACTTCAGTTAAATGAAATGTACCTGAAAAAGCAAAACTATCTGAACTTGTCTTTGCTAATTGATTGCAATCCCTTCACGTGTCATGTCTTTGTTTCTTCTGATAACATGAATGGCCTTAACTATTCCTTATGTGCCGTTGTGTCTTTTTTTTTACACACACACAACAACACTGCACACATGGCAGGTAAATCTGGTTATTGAATCAAAATAAAATAGTAAATAATAATAGAGAGGGGAAAACAATAATAAAATATAATCCAGAATCATCACAAGCAAAGCTGGTTATAATGTAAATGGAGTTTCACAGTTTTCTTGTAACCATGTCATGGTTGGCAAACTGGCAGCCTATTGCTGATTTTGAAGTGGTTATTTCCTTTTTGTAAGGAATGCTTTTTGATACAAGCTCCTTGCTAGACTTCCTTCATCTCGGTTATTCTAGTTAAAGGATGGTGAGCCTTTGACCCTCTAGGTCAAGGCTTCTTATACTTTTTCCATTTGCAGCTCCTTTCCTCCAGAGAATTTTTAATGTGACCCCAGGTATGTAAAATAGGTATAAACACTAGGCTTGTGCATTTCTGCTGAACCCCGATCCATTTCTGCTAGATGGATACTGGTGCACAGCCAGATGGCATTTTTGGACTTCAGCCAAAAAATACAGTTAGATCCGGCCCATTGGCGGCAATGAGGGGGCTCCCCAGTCTCCCCTTCCCTTCATTTTAGGCAATGACATTGTTTGTCCTAATATCCTTTATTAAGACCAGGATTTAAAAGCATCAGAGTTAAGATATCTCTCTTTCTGCTATCCTTTCCCTTTGGTCTGTAGAGGATACCTCAGTTTAATGGTTCCTTAAAGCTGTTTATACTCTAGAGGAGACAAGTGCTACAGGTGCTGTAAGTACGCTCTCTCCCCCTGCACACACCTTTCCAATACATTTTAAGGAGGCTTTCCACTTCCCAGGGAAGGAAGAGTAATGACTTGGAGCTATTCTGCCCTTGGTTTCCTTTAAAATGCTCTCTCTTTTCTCTTGAGTTGCACTGCAGGCCCTGCCTGGAGTCGTGCCTTTCCTCCCCTCACACCTTTCCGTTTAAGTTTTAATACTTCCTTAAAGCTATTTCTACTTTCTACTCTAGAGGAGAGGTAACTAGGTGGTAGTAGTTTCTTGAGAATGAGGCTTTTATTTTTGTTTGCTGGGATTACTCTTATTGATAATAATAATTCTTTTTAGAAGTATTTTTTTGAAGGAGAGGCGGGGAGGAGAAAAAGAAGCTAAAAGGTTGACTCTTCAAGTCCACAAACTCACGTGGGCACCCCACACTTCTATCCTTCATGTTCCCAACTCCCAGTCAGTCCCTCTTAATAAGAAGAATCAAGAAAATAAAGGAAAATCAAAAAGATTAAAGAGAGAGGTCAAGCCAAAAGCCAATCCAAAAATACACTGAAGCCAGGACACAACTGTGATGCCAAATAGGGGAGGAGGAGCCATGATCGGCTGCCACGTGGTCACATTATGGATGGGAAAACGTGACGGCTGGGCCCTTGCCATTACAGCCATCCAATAGAGCCAAAGAAGCCTTTGTGACTAAAACAGAACCTTCCACAAGCCTATAAACACAGGCTGGTTCCTTTAAAGTACAGCTGAAGCATTTTCTGTACAGGCCACTGTAAACACTGCAAGAAACCTACTTTTGCCATTTTTTTCTTCACCACAACACTGAGCTATGAAGACACCACTGGGGGACAGGACCCACAGTTTTAAGAAGCACTGATCTAGATGATTTTGACTATATCTGCAATAATTCAGTGTTATCAACTATGGGGGGTTTTTTCTGTTTCTGGTCCAAAACACTAGAAAATTATAGTTTCTCAAAACCTAAATTAGATAAAGATGCATGTTTATTTTTTATTTTACTTATACATGGCATCTCTTCTCCAAAACAAAAATCATTTAACATATAACTATTTATTAAACAATTATTAACAACTAAAAGCAAGTTGTGATATTAAAACAAAAACTAATTATAATATCCACAGTTTAATTAAAAGTAATTAAAAAGCAGATGCATTTCAAAAATGCAACACACACTCATTAAAAGCAACTACTCTGTATTTTTGTCACAGACCATCTGTTGTCTTCAGTAAAATCACAGTAAATATAATTAGCCACATCCATAATAATACCAAGGTTTTATTTCTTCAAAACATTAGTTTTTGGACTATAACTTCCAAAATTCTCAGAAAGCATGGCCAAACTCTACTTCCAAAACTCTACCTGGGGAGAGTGGATTGAGCTCCCTCTGTCAGCTCTAGCTCCCCGTGCAAGGACATGAGAGAAACCTCCCACAAGGATGGTAAAACATCAAATATCCAGGCATCCCCTGGGCAATGTTACAGACAGCCAATTCTCTCACACCAGAAGCACTTTGCAGATTCTCAAGTCGCTCCTGACATGAAAAAAAAAACTTCCAAAATCACTATTTTCTTTTAAAATCTTGTTGAGATCTCTATGCACCAGCACTATATTCTGTGTAAGGGATTCTTCTAAACCTTAAGACAAGCATCATAAATATTATAGTATTATTCATTAAAGATATCAAGAATGGCATTGTCTAGTCAAATACATCACTCCTGGGCCATATGAAACCAAATCAGATCTGATTTCCTGATACACTAAGTACAATGCCAGCACTGCCAAGATGTATGGGAAGCATTTTGCTGGAAAGGCAGGCCTAACAGTTAAGCCATGGAGAAATGCCAGAATTGAATACCATAGGGATACTTTTGTTATTTTAATGTTTTTAATTACTCATTCCCCCCCTCTGTAAAAGGAGTTTCTCAACCAGTTTATATAGCATGAAAACATCACTGAAAAGATGAGTTATTGAATCTCCATAATTGTCCATAAAAACACAATGGACTTCACTGGAAAGGATATGTTAGACTCCTTATATCAGCCATGGTGAGAGTGCCTAATGTTAGGTTGGCCCTATATTGGGTAGAGTGAGCCAGCCATATCGGGCAAAATTAAATTTGGGGCATGCTGAAAAAGCAGCAATTGTTTACTTACAAATGTATTATGACTCATGTTTACTGATGCTCCAGGATAGTTTGGTGGTCTACCTCAGGCAGCAAAATATATTGGGTCAATCTAGAATATACAGCTTAATCTTGCCTGTTCTAGTCTATAATGAACCCAAACGATGGTTCTTAAAGTGACAATTCACACCAACACTAATGCATCAGGTTCCATTAACTTGGCATCCATCTGGTTCCCATTCCTTTTGTAAGTAGCAAAACAGAGAGTACAGCATAACCTTACGTAGGATATCTTCACATTGAAGTTTTATGGTCCCTTTTCACTTTTTGGGAGGGGACCTGTCAAATGCCATCAAACAATGCTGGCCTGGCTACACTCCCATTTCTCTTGAAATGGAGGGGAAGTGTCGCAAGATGCTTCCTCCTCCATGACGGAGAGGAAAATTGAGCTACCTGAATTTTTTGCTCTTTCATCCATATAATAACAATATAAATATAACAAAACTTTACTTATATCCCACCATATCTCCCCATTGGGATTCAGGGTATTTTTCAATAAGTTGCGGCAAACATGAACTAACCGAAACCACCCAAATCATATCCAACATCCACATCAAAATAATAATAAAGACAGCACCAAACAATAGACAATGATGTAAAGTTATGTTTTCACAGGTAAACATTAATAACAGACTGGAGGATAAACACCAATAGAAATAAAAACTTTTTAAAGATTTAAAAGCCAATATAGCTAGAGTGGCAAGCCATTTCCATTCCATAGCATCTAAGCGTTGATCTTCTATGCCTCCCTATATGCTTCAGTGCATAAGAAAGTTTTAACTGTTTTTTAAAAGAGAGTAAGGAGGGGGCCATTTTGATCTCTTTTGGGAGTTCCAGAGGCAGGGAAAGGGCAATGCATCAATGCTGCTCTTTCACCCATATGATGGGAACAGGGGCAGAGAAGCAACACACCTTTTCCCATCCCCACAATAGAAGGTGGGAGGGCACACAGAGCATCACAAGGCACCCCATGCACATGCCCTTTTTTCCGGCAACTGCCAGCAAAATGGAACAATCCCAGGGGCTGTGTGAAGAGGTCCTTGGCAAACATATGGTCATTCTTCAAAGACAGAAACAATACAGGGGAAAAGGCAACAGGCTATGAGCCTGGTTGCCACCAGTAGTGCTTCTGAAGGCAGCCACACGTGTGAAAAAGGAATAACAACTTGATTTTTAAAAAATATAGTAATGCTCAAAGCTTTGGTTCCATGTGAAGAGTGTGACTGCTTCTAAATGAAGGATGATAGCACATTTGATAACAAGGACACCAGCAGGAGGCTGGATAAAATACTGGAGACAAAGCCAAGAATGGGAAGCAGTCATAGAAGATCAAAATTAGCACTTGATCAAGAAAATGTACTGATTTGACCTAGACGTGTTTCTGCCATTTAGACTGGGTAAAATGGGCCCAATAAGTAAGTGATAGGAGGAAAAACATTTCTCTCTCAGTTTTACTACCTGGGTTGCCTTATCACATGATTCTTAGCATAAAAACTATATGGTTCCCTAGAAGGCTACAAACTCAACCAATTCTCACCACACTTAAGTTGAAGGCTTAATTTATTTCATAGCCCAATCTTAATTTTCTAAAACCAGCTTTGAGATTTCATTGCTGGACAACAGAGATATTGATGTTATTGTATACCTTGTGGTTTCTTCTGAAGATAACACAGATACCCTGGACTAAGCATATGTGAGACTATGGATATCTGTATAGGTAGTCTCCAAGTTACAAATAAGTTCTTAAGTTGAATTTGTATGTAAGTAACTCCAGCCAAAAGTATATATTTTTAAGCTTTGGATAACATAGGAAAAGGTTAGTGTCCTTGTGGTGTTTATTTTGCTGTCCTTGCCCCTGTTCAGAATATTTCCCTTCACTTTCTGTCCCTGTGATAATTGGATTTTGAAAGGCATGGTGATAAAGCTTCAGTTTTCCTCATGATAATTCTTCCAGGAGTAATTTTCAAGAGGTAGATTTCAATTCAGGCCAACAAGGCAGGGCAGAATTCAACAATTGTTCATACAGCGCTGGACCATAGGTCCTAGCAACCCTGTCCAGCCTAGGCAACGGTGAGTACTGGTGAGAGCTATTCCCCACCCATTCTGTAGAAGGAGGATAACTTGACTTTTTTGTTGGAAATGTACAGGTTCCGTACATATGGATCGACAAAATGCTCACCGTTACAATATAATGTTGTGCCAATACTGTGACAGCATGAGATAGTGTCTTAGATATTATGATCATTGTCCCTTTCAAACAAAGAATCAGATTCTGACTTACCGTACAAACATATAGAACAAATCAGTTCAGATCAATGAGATTTAAGTGAACTGTCATAATTAATTTTCCCTGTTGATTTTATTCAGGCTGCTCTGATTCTGGCAATGCTGAAGTCCCACACTTCATGTTGGTTGCTTAAAAGATTTGCTACATTTATGTTTTAATAAAATTAAAAGGGGATACATAAAATAAATGGAGGTGCAAATTATTTTAGAAACTCCAAAATGGATCCATTGACAAGTATTCCAACAGGAAAAAAAGAAAGAAAAACTACTCCATCAAATGATTTCAATGGAAGTGTTTCCCAGCTTGAACTACAATGTTTCTGTAGGTGAGACATTTTAGATATTTCTACATTCTCTGCTTGACAGAGATGCTATTGAGCATCACCTCATTAGCCATACAGGACAAAGCTATACCACAAATGTTGCTGTTTCACAACTGAGTGAAGACAAAATGCTTATATAAAGACATAGTTGAATTTGGGAATTAATCTAAACAAACACAAGGCTAGGTTTTTGAAGGATGACATATTTTTAAATAGGTTGTAGAGCTTCTCTTCATGTTTTTTAATATAAAAAAGCATGGAAGATACGTTCCCAGATTTTGAATGGATATATGAAATCGTGACTACTAATAAACCCCATTGAAATGAAGAATACCATAGTCATGGCGGAGGACCTAGAAAATGCTTAGAGACATAAATAAAAATGCAGTCATTCTTCAAAATGGAAACTGGGCTTCCAGCACTTCCAAAATTTTGTCTTTGTGTTTTGGTATTTTTGGTAATCTTATAAGTTTTGCAGGGTTCCAAGAGCAGGAAATTGTCCTCTCAAATCCTCCACTGTTGTCCAATCTATTAGCAAAGAAAATGCATAATAAAGAACATGAAAGCAAATATGTTTAAGTGGGTGAGACAATTACATTTCTCTCTCTCTCTCATGATCTCAAATTCTCTCTAGTTCTTTAGAATGCATCTTCAACATGTAATGTACATAGGCATATTAAGGGCATGTCAACTAACAAATCTTTAGCTGAGACGCGGCTGCACACAATGTCACTCTCTATTATTCTGAATTAATACCACAGGTGAATTCTGTTGCGTTTCTTCTCCCATCTATCCTGCCCTTTAAAGTTCTTCTCTATTTCTTCTTCAGCCACCTGGGTTGGAGGTGGTTATATAAATGGAACGGCCGAGGCTGTGTATGTACCAGGCTTTGGACTCGCTTGGGCCCAGGCACCCATTGGATATTCTCTCAGCCTTATTGTTGGTAAGTGAAAGATGCAAAATTAACTGGTCAACACACATTTTGGTGCCTCAAATGTTAGTCCTGCTTTTGATTATATTTGATTTGCTGATTCCAAAAAATGAACCAGTTTTCTCCTATCAGCTCTAGTTTTTGAGATACAGAACATGTGACATCTACCAGTTGCCACCTGCTCACCCATAAAGAATCATAACCATATCTTAAAAAAACTAGAGCGAATGTGGTGTATCCAATGCAATTTTCTGAGTCAGCACCCCAGATAACCTCAGGAACAGGCCTAAAAACCAGGACACCAAGGGAAAAAAATGGTTTTGGTTGGGCTGTATTATCAATAATTCCAGTTGAAGTTTATCTTTCTATTCAGTCATCTTCAGCCATCGTGGTCTGGGATGTTATGAAAATTAGGGTTGCTAGATAGAATATGGGATAGGGCTCCTGATGCTTTTGAGCTGAAAGGAGTGGTGGATGTTAAATAAACCTTTATTTACTATCATCATTATTCTAATCATCAATCAGTGAGGTTTGCTGTGATGTCTCATCAGGAGGAATTACATCTTTCTAATCCACATTTTGGAGCCCCTGGTGGCACAAAGAGTTAAACCACTGAGCTGATAAACTTGCTGACTGAAAGGTCGGCGGTTCAAATCCGGGGAGCAGGGTGAGCTCGTGCTGTTAGCCCCAGTTTATGCCAACCTAGCAGTTTGAAAACATGCAAATGTGAGTAGATCAATAGGTACCACTCCAGCAGTAAGGTAACAATGCTCCATGCAGTCATGTCGGCCACATTACCTTGGAGATGTCTGACAAAGCTGGCTCTTCAGCTTAGAAATGGAGATGAGCACCAACTCCCAGAGTTGGACAGGACTAAATATCAGGGGAAACCTTTACTTTTACCTAATCCACATTTTAGCTGATGGACTCTCACACACATTCCTGTTTACTGGCTAGCAGAAAGGGGTGGATGGCAGCAACTGAGAACCATTCTGCTCTGTTCCTGTAGCTTGGATGCACAGCAATGACATCAGAGACCTATGGAGAAACCTGGAAGGTTGTGGAGGATACCCGTTGATGGGAATTATAATTCAAGTTGTGTTGATATCTATGATATTTCTGGGTTTTGGTGTTTCAGGTGGCTTGTTTTTTGCAAAGCCCATGCGTTCCAAAGGCTATGTGACCATGTTGGACCCCTTTCAGCAGATTTATGGGAAAAGGATGGGAGGGCTTATCTTTATACCTGCCGTGATGGGAGAGATGTTCTGGGCTGCTGCCATCTTCTCTGCATTAGGTAAGAAACACTAGTAGTAGTTTCATAGAATGATCATTAGCTGCTGGTATCTGGACAAATGTATGGGAAACTTTATTAATAAATTTATTTGTAGTCTGTCCTGGTTCTGATTAAATGGAAGTTGGCTATTTGTAGCACAGAGGAAACATCCAAAAGGAGAAGTGTATGATCACTGGTGTGCATGTACATGCAGTCACAAACACTTACTAATCCATTCAGAAATTCAAGGTAACAATGATACAGAGGTACATTGGTATCAGAAATCTGATTGTAGAACATTCTGCAGAAATGTCAGGTGTCCTTCTATTTATAGTAACGTTTGGGGAATTTCATCACGAATGGCTTTGACTTTACAGTTTGTTTTAACTTTAAGGAGATTTGAGGTGATTATGTTGCAACTGAAAATGTATTTGTTCATATTAAGCCATTTAATCTTCCTAGTAAAAACAGAAAGATCCGAACGCTGAGCAATAATATATCTCATTACTTGTGCTTGCAAGTTTAGAGGATCTAGGATTTCTTAAATATGTAATTATACTGTTGTGAACTATCTGATCAAATAACATAAAATGGAAAAGATGATAGATAGAGATGGCAATGTGAACACATACTTATGTCACAGACAAGGACTACAGTTGAGTGGGAAGATTCAACATTGTCAAGCATCTGATTATTAACTTATACAGCTCATGTGTAACTGAAAAGTCTAGACAAGTATGAACCTTTTGCTGGTCTCTAAGGTCGTTCCCCACCCCTCCCCATTTGAGGGAGGTTTGTTCTTAGCCAATAGGAGACCACTAGTGCTTCCCTCGATTCCAGTCTAGAATGGCGGCATTAAGATCAGATGTAGAGGGAAAACGTGATGTGAAAGAAGAAAACTAACTGCAGTTTTGAAATAATCATGACTAGTTAAGTCTAGAACAGCTAAAAAATCAAATTCTCAAGAATTACATTAAAAATTGCTTCCAGTGATCCAGTATCTGATCCCAGATTATCTGCTTTGATTATCTGGATTATATGAGATTACACTGCCATATAATTGTGTTTGAAGCAGATAATCTGGGATTGCAAACTGGATTATATGGCAATGTAGATCCAGCCTTTGTCATTTGACATCTCAGCCTTTGATGGAATTTAGTCTCCAAATGTTTTTTTTTTTTTCGCATTCTTGAGAGAGACTATAGTTTGATAGCACTTTTAGCTTCAAGGAAAACCCTTCAGAATAATTACTGTTAAGTGGTCTTTGCAATGTTTGCTAGTTGTTTTCCTTTTTTAAACACACACACACACAAAACTGCACATGCAAAGCTGTTTTTGCAGTAAAGACTTTTTTAAAATAAAATAATCAACCTGATCTCCAGCTGTGCTCTGATTAGCTAGAAAGCAATGGGGAGCTTTTTAAACATCATTTAATCGTACGTGCTGAAAAGTCTGAGAATATATTCCATGCTGAGGTGATGGAAACTGAATGAGTTCAACAATTTTCAGGAAATTTAAAATGCGCCCTCTCTTTTTACACACTGCTCTCTAAGTGGAAACTTTCTGAGGTGCTTCACAAGCAAGCAAGCAAATCAAATGCCTTTTAAGCCTGTTGTGCTCTCAAAAGAACAACTTGTAGACTGGGAATGAAGTGAGACCTGTTAATTATAGGCATGAGTGGGTCACATAAACTATGAGATCAGTATAGCAAAGTATGCAAGAATAGGTTCCTTGCAGGGAATGGAAACAGGACAGCCAGCTATGATGAGTACGGTGGGCGTGTTCTGCGAGTCGTTGTTGAAAAGTTTAATCTCTTCCAATCTCTAGCTCCTTATTTCCCCAAAGCCCTTCCAACAAGACAACAGTTAGGTAATGTTAGACCCTAGACTATGTGTTCTTATGACAGCTCCTCTCCCATGCCACCCACCCTTACAAATGAATCTGTCTTCATTCACATTCTTTAAAATAACAAATAGCATTACAAGCAAAACCTTTGCATCACCTCAAATGCAATGTTTAACTACAGTCACTTCATATCTGGCCAGCTGCTCATCCTCAACTTTATAGTTCTCAAATCTTGAGAACATCATGTATATAAGCAACAAGACTCCATATACATTATTTTGCCTCTTTTAAGCATCACAAACCTTCTACCTCTTTAGCAACCCATAACAACATATGTAACTATGAACTGATGAAACATATTTGATGAATGCATGTCTTTCTAAGATGGGCTTCTCCTCATTTCTCTCTCCAAATCATTTTGCAGGTGCCACTATAAGTGTGATCATTGATATCAATATGAATATTTCGGTTATTATTTCTGCCCTTATTGCAGTTCTGTACACATTGGTGGGGGGGCTTTACTCAGTTGCCTATACTGATGTTGTCCAGCTGTTCTGCATTTTCTTTGGACTGGTGAGTATCTTTCTATATTCCTGTATCTAACCCTATGGTGATCTTCCTGAGTGTGGAGGGCAGGAAGCAGTTGCTTTATTAAAACCTAGATTGTAAGAAAGTTTCTGAATGGCTATGACAAATGATGGCTCTAGTGGGTGGAATTGACAGTCTTCTCAATCAGACCTTACAGGTGCAGTTGTGCTTCTGGTACCTACTGGGTGTGTACACCCCACCAATCTACTCCGGACCTATTGATCAGAACTACAGCTGGAATGGGAAACCTTTGTCCTCCAGTGGTTTTGGACTACAAGCATACAAACATTTTCCATTGTCCAAGCTGGGAAGAATTGTTGGAATCCATACAATCAGAATTCCCTTGGTCCAAATTAAGGCAAAATATACTCTGTCCAACGTCTATGGAATTTTATTGCCATCCACATAAGATGCCCTGTTTTGTAAAGTCTGTTCTATTTTGCATAGGTTTTAACAAGATAAGAAATCTCAAAGGAGAGCAAATATCTGATGAAAGACTTACCTTTTGTGTCATATAGATTTACTTCGTATAATTCCAGCTAGTTTGGGCTGGACCTGGCCACCAGGAGGACCTGTTCTGTAGTGCTGTAGGGAAAACATGGCAACTCCCCATCTATATATTGTTGGATTGCAGTTTCCAGCAGATTTAAGAATGCTGGGAGTTCCAGTTCAACAATATTTAGAAACCTACACCATTGCTGCTCCCTCCTCTGCCTAAATTTAGTTCCTAGTCTCAACTAGAGAAGAGCTGTTGAATTAAAAGAATTTAACTGTTGTGTTGATTTACTTACTGTTTTTACCTAGATGCTCAGTTTGTAAAACACCGTGTCAGTAGTATGTTTATTTGATATTTCCAGAAAGGTTTTCTCCAGACCTATGTGGGATGTCAAATTTTCTTTAGGCTGAAAAAAAATCCTGATAATCAGAAAAGGTTATTCACTGCCTTTTCTAGGCAGAAATCTGTTTTTTGAAACAAGAACTGTCAGAACAATCAGTTATGAATTACTTCTTTGCTCTCTTTTTAATATTCATTTTAAAATTGCTTCTCTTTTGTGTTAGTGGATCAGTGTTCCATTTGCCATGTCTCATCCTGCTGTGACAGATATTGGCTACACGGCTGTACATGAAGTGTTTCAGGAACCTTGGCTTGGAACCATTAAAACACCTGACATCTTCATATGGGTGGACAATTTCTTGTTACTGGTAAGCACTCCTATGGAAAATTCTAGAAGTGCAAAAATGACTGAACAGAAGATGCTTAAGAATTTTACAACTGCCTGACCCTATCCTGAATATAACAGGTAGCTGATGTTAAGATAGCAACTATGGAAAATATTAGACTGAGTTTATTTGTTGAATGGGGAGCCTTGGTTGGGTGAATTACAAGTGGTACCACACAAGGCAGAAAGGGGTCTGTATGATCTTACTTTGAGGCCCAGAAGATGCCATTTTTAAAACAGGAAGTGAACTAGAAATCAAGACTATATATTCAGCTGAACTTAAGTGAGTTGCTCTTGGCCAGGAATTGTGGAACATCTTCTTCCTGTTATTTACAGATTCTAGGAGGAATCCCTTGGCAAGCGTATTTCCAACGAGTTCTTTCTTCTTCATCTGCTACATATGCTCAAGTGTTATCCCTCCTGGCGGCGTTTGGATGCCTTGTGATGGCATTACCTGCAATACTCATTGGTGCAATAGGAGCATCAACAGGTACGTTGAATCTCTTGTTCATGGTGACTTGAAAATGTTGATTTAGCAGGGTTGGCAAAGCTTTAGATGACCAAGTTCTGACCTGTAGCTGTCATTGCTATATGAGAATTATAGTCCAAAGCATCTGGAAGGCCTGAAGTTTTCCAACTCTACCCTAGGGAAAATGAATATTTCACCTTTGGTGACCATGCTGATCTCTCCTTTTCTCCCATGTTCCTTTTTCCTTGGTGTTTAATACACTTCTTGCCTTTTTAGTTTTAAACCTGTCTTTGGTTTAGGACATTTGAGAAAGGGGAGTTTTATTAAGTTGTCTGTTTACACACAAACATGTAAATATATATTTTTGCAATATGTATTGTTGTATATGTAATAGGCAATATGTTTTTTTTTCAATTAACGTGTTTCTATAATATTTAATCCTGCCATAAAGCAATAATACCTAATAGTCTATTGAAATGGAAATGGAGGGCCAAGCTGCATATGATTTCAAATATCTGATTGCATTGCATTTCACTTTTTAAAAGTGTGAAAGGTAAATACCAGATAAAATTTCAATCAGTAAAATGGAGGTGGGTTGGCTGAACAAGATGTCCAGAAAGCAGAGCTCTATTGTAAACCATTTGCTTCCCTGCACAACTAGCAAGAGAAAATGCTATTTGCATTTATTATTTATTTAAACATACATTTTGATTGTGTTTATTTATTTATTTATTTTCCTCCAAGGAATTCGAGGCAGTGAGCATGGTTTTCTCCCTCCTCAGTTTATCCTCACAAAAATCCTGTAAGGTGGATCAGAGGCTGAGTCCCCAAACTCACAGAATGAGCAAGAATTTACACCTAAGGGTGCACCTACATTGCTGGAGCCCCCAGTGGCACAGTGGGTTAAGCCCCTGTGCCAGCAGGACTGAAGACCAACAGGTCGCAGGTTTGAATCCGGGGAGAGGTGGATGAGCTCCCTCTATCAGCTCCAGTTCCTCATGTGGGGACATGAGAGGAGCCTCCCACACGGTTGATAAAAACATCAAATCATCTGGGCATTCCCTGGGCAATGTCCTTGCAGACGACCAATTCTCTCACACCAGAAGCAACTTGCAGTTTCTCAAGTCGCTCCTGACACGACAAAAAAAAAACCTACACTGCTGAATTATTGCAGTTTGACACCACTTTAACTGACATGGTTCAGTGCTCTGCAATTTCAGGAGATTTAGTTTTACAAGTTCTTTTTCTCTGCCCAAAATTGTTGGTGCTTCCCCAAATTACAACTCCTGCTGTCCCATAACATTGAGTAATGGCAATTAAAGTGGTGTCAAACTGCAGAAAGAGTACAGATGCACCCTAAGTTTTCTTAGCATTTTCCCTATCTGTCTGTAGATCTCTACCTATTAATTATTTTATCTTGTTCAGGTTTCAGAATTTAAGCTCACCATGGTGTTTAAACTTCCTTTTGCATAGAATCCATAATTATCTATGTATATTTGTATTACAGCTTGGAACCAGACTGCATACGACGGTCCAGATCCTAAGCTAAATAATGAAGCCGACATGATTTTACCTATTGTCCTTCAGTATCTTTGCCCAGTGTATATATCCTTCTTTGGCCTTGGCGCGGTGTCTGCTGCTGTAATGTCCTCTGCCGACTCTTCCATCTTATCAGCAAGCTCCATGTTTGCACGAAACATTTACCAACTTTCCTTTCGACAAAGTGTAAGAGTAATTTGCAACAACTTTTTTATGGGATACAGTAACACTATTACACTTGGTGGCTGGTTACAGGTTTCCTATATAGAAAAAAGAAAAAAGAAAGAGCACTCCATGAGTAAGCAGACTTTGAAATTGCTTATGGGATCTATTTTGAGTTTTACTAGATCCCCACAGTTCATTAATGAGAACCAGGTGGAAAACAGTAGGAGATCGGGGGCTACAGTGGAGTCAGCTGTCTCATGCAGTTCAGAAGTATTGTAGTATTGTATATTGGAATGCAAACCTGCGACTGGGTTACTGCACATCCAGGATTCTAGCACAAGAAATTAAGGTTTAGCAAAAGATAAGCACGAGACAAAGTCTGGCAGAAAATTCATTTTTCTTGTAATCATTGTACTATTAGAAGCCAGAACCCCTTGTTGATCTACTGCATGTCACTCAGAGGTGTACCAGGATATTGTGATGTACATTCAAACCATCCCAAAGTACTTAGTTGTTGTTGTTGATCCATGCAGACCTTTGAGACATTGACTTAGCTTCGCCCACATTTATAGCTTTACCTGCCCACTAACTCTAGGTAGTTTGCAAAAATCCCTTCCTAGACCCCCACCCACCCACTCAAGGAAAGGGAACAGAAAAGAAGTGCAATCTGAAATTATAGTGGCTTATGACTTCCACATTGATGGAGTAGTAAATGGTTCCATGTTTCAGTCTGACCTTTAAAAGAATTTTCCAAGGGTTGGTGGATGATGCTCCAGCACCATTTGGCAAAGAAGACCTGCAACTCCCATCCTTCTACAGCATTGTGCCGTAATAGTTAAAGTGATGTCAAACTGCATTAATACTACAATATAGATACACCCCAATGCCCTGACCCTTATTTCCAAAATAGGCTCCTCTGGATAACTACTCTGAGGTCCCAAAGGCAAATGCAGCTCCCAGATTTTGAGATGTATCCATCCTCTAAAATTATGACTGGGAAAATGAGTTACATGCACCCTGGATCGGTTCCAAGACCCCCAGAGGGTTACAATTGCTCCAATCATATTGTTTTGTCACAGCTACAGTAGATCTATTCAACAAATTGTTGAATGGAAAGTCAATACATCTCATTGATTTGGTGGGTCTAGTTTAGGTAGGACCACCAACAGAATTTAAGCCAAGGGTTGCCCATCCCTGCTGTAAAGGATAAGGCCATCCTTCATCTCTAAGAGTTCTTAGTGAATGGATGATGGGGGAAATGTACTTGCCAAATGGCAGTGACTTGAAATGTGTCCAGAGGAGGGTGACCAAAATAGTGAAAGGTCAGAAAGCTAAGCCCTTGAAGGAGTGGCTTGAGAAAGTGGATGTGTTTAGCCTGGAGAAAGGACTGTCAAGACATAACATGATAGCCATTTTTTTAATATTTGAAAGGATGTCACATTGAAAATGGGTCCAGCTTATTTTCTGCTACTACAGAGACTAGGACACAGAGCAATGGGTTCAAACTACAGGGAAAGGGATTCCACCGAAGCATTAGGAAGAACTGTTCAACAGTAGAATACACTACTTCAGAGTGGAATGGAGACACCTTCTTTGAAGATTTTTAAAAAGACTGGATGGCTATTTTTCAGGAGTGTTTTGATTATGTATTCCTGTATGATAGAGGCTTGGATGGGATTACCTTTGTGGTATCTTCCAACTCCATTTTAACAGGGCAGTTTGGTTACAAGACACAAATTCCTAGATTTGTGGTGAGGTTTTTTGTTAGAATTTTAGGAGACTTGGATCCATGTAATTCTCTTTTCTTTTTTGACATACTGTTTCTATGTCTTACAGGCATCAGACAAAGAACTTGTTTGGGTCATGAGAATTACCATTTTCATGTTTGGAGCAATGGCAACAATGATGGCTCTGCTAACTCAATCTGTCTATGGACTCTGGTACCTCAGCTCTGACCTTGTGTATATTGTCATCTTTCCTCAGCTTCTGTGTGTCCTCTTTATCAAATGGACTAACACTTATGGTGCCATTATGGGATATTTGCTTGGCCTTCTACTCCGGATTACTGGAGGAGAACCATATCTGCATTTGCAACCCTTGATTTTCTATCCTGGTTGGTATAAAGATGAGGACCGATACATTCAGAGATTTCCTTTTAAGACAGTAGCCATGCTTACTTCCTTCCTCACTAACATTGGAGTATCCTATCTAGCAAAATACTTGTTTGAAAGTGGCACTTTGCCACCAAAGTTAGACTTCCTTGATGCTGTGGTTGCAAAGTATAGCAAAGAGAACATGGACAAGACAACACTTGTGAAAAGTGACAATATTGTTCTCAGTGAGCTCACACCTGTAAACCCACGACACAGTTTGACTCTGAGCTCCACCTTCACTAATAAAGAGGCCTTCAGTGATATTGATTCGAGCCCAGAAGAACCCATTAAAGAAATAAAGTGACGGCGACCGAACTAAAGAGAAGTACTGCTTCCATATCCCTCACAATACAACAGGGTATGCCACAAAGGGAGATCAGAGGCATTTAAGTTGAAGGGGAAATGGATAAGAGAGCAAACAAGATAGTCCACAGTAAATTCTAGGAGCAGAAATAGCCTGTGGAATAAACTATTGCATATATTATAAAATCTGTTGGCTAGAATGATAGAATATCTCACTCTTGTTGCATTTGGATGAAACAATACTATTTATTGGGAAAGTGATAGGGTGGTCACTTTTGCATTTTCCAAAAACACATCGCCAAAAGAGAGAGGACAAAAAGGGCACAGGTTTCCATAAAATCATCATACTTAAAATAATTACTTCGACCACAATCTTATGCATGAATAAGTTCCCCTACTGAAGTTGTTGGACCTTTTTGTGCAATGCAGAATGTCTAGATTCAGATTTGCATAATGGGTACCCTTTTGCATGCAGATGTGCATGTCAATGTAGATGTATTCTGTGGCAGATTGGGGTTGCACAGTTTTTGTCATTTGACACAAGGGTGCCTAGCACAAACAATGGGGAACTCCACATGCAGAAGTTTACACCTCACAGTCCCAAAGTAGGCTTTCAGCCTATAATTTAGAAATACTCACTGAACTCACTGACTCTTAGTATCCACTAGGAATTGGTTCTAGGACCTCCTCATGGATACCAATATCTGTGGATGTTCAAGACCAATCATATATAATACTTTGGTAAAATTGTGTCCCTTATATAAAATGGCAAAATCAGGTTTCGCTTTTTGGAATTTTTGTGGATGGGGATATTTTCTGTGGCTATGGAGGGTCATCTCACTAGAGCAATGGAAACTATGGCCAGATAGCCTGTCCAGTGTTCTGCCTGCTCTCCAAGTGCTGATGGATGATAGCATCAAGCCTCTGCTGCCCTTCCTTCTTATGAATTTGTTCTAAACAGCAATTTAAACTGTCTTCTGAAGGCCCCTCAAACATTGGGCATCCCAGTTTGACAAGACAGTCCTAATCCTCAGTTTTTCAACATTATAATATGTCCCAGTTATCCTTCCCTCTTCCTTATACAATCCTCTTTCGTCCTCAGCTTATTTTATTTAATGGAAACTAAATTCAAACCTCGAAAGTAGTTTGCATAAAGTTAATTCAGCATGGGAGAGAGGAGAGGAGGAGGGATCTTGCCCTTCTCAGTAGGCAAAATGCCTACTGTTCTTCTCCATTAATGTTTGCCATCTTGTCCACTCTCTGATTAGTCATACGTATCCTGGTTTTCATCTGAGAAATAGCAGAGAGTAGGGGACAGTCCTCTAGTAAATTAACATCTGTGACCACCTTCAGGGCATCAAAAGTGGATCTGGGGACGAGAAGAAAAAAATCAAACCCTTTCCCATTTAGGGTTGCCAGAGTCTTTTCAGATGCCAATATAAGCCAACTCAAATATGGTCAGTACATTTAGGACAGACCTAGAAAAAGCCAACCTCTAGACTTATGAAAGAGGCATCTCTCATGACAATTCCAGGCTTTTGTGAGATCAGAGACCTTACAATAGCCAAGAACTCATGAGAGATTTGAGAAAGGCAGGAGGAGCTAATAGCAGGAAGAAAAGGCACTAGCTGCCCTCACAACAGATGGATCCCTGTGGAATTTGATATTAATTTAAAAACCATTTCGTTGCAAATGAAGTAGTCTGCGGGATCAGTCTCTTGTGAATGTAGCTGGACCCTACTGTTCCTATTTGCACTAGATCCTAAAATGTGGCTAAGCACTGTGTACTTTGGCCTCAGGCCCATTGGGCTCCAAGAATTTGTACTAGCTCTCTTCCCACAGCCCAGCCTGACCACTAAAAGGGATGGAGATTGTTTGAAGAAAAAATTAAGGAATTGCCTTGGTTCCTGGTGTTCAGGCACTTGTAATGTCCCTCCATAAACTGTGAATTTCTGTTTGGGATCAAAACAGAACAAAGGAGGAAGTCCCTAAATTCTATATAGTCCATCTGTTGCTGGGTTGTGCCATTTCAGAGTAGGGCCAATCACCAACTGAATAGATCACAAAAGGTTTCCTCCAAATACAATCTTGGATGTTGCAGAAAAGACTACCTTAAAATCATATTCCTGCCATTCTAGTCTAACATGTATACTGGGTATATTTTATGCAAAAATTATTCAAACTTGCAATAACTTCACTTTCAGTCTGAAATAGCATAGCCTAGCAACAAATATTTCATCCAGGACTTTTCCTCATCTTTTTCAATGTGCTGTATTACTAATTAGTCAACTGCTTGATTAAAGAGCACAGCAGGAACCTATTTTCCAAACTATGACTTTGTATATATTCCTAGCTGTGTATGGATTCAGTGTGTGCCTTTCATGTAACCCTATGTAGCCAGTGTCAATATGAGTCCTGGTAAATTGCTGTCACTTGTGTATTCATCCAATTATCCTCATGTTTGTAAATGTCTTTCAGCCCTAAGATAGTCAGCATTTGGATAGAGATGGTTTTGCTGTACTCTGAACCAAACTGCACCAAACTATTGAATGTGTGCAAAGACTCATGAAACTAGCAATATGTCTATTCTCAAAGTGGTAAGAATCTGTGATTTAATTCAAAAAATTGGCACACGAGGAAGTGAAAAGTTCATTGGAACAAATGGATGGATTGAACCATTGCTAAATAGTATTATTGGCATTTTGATATGGGAAGTAATTACCAATGCACAAATGCCTAGAACAGCCGAACTGCACCAAAGAGGCAACAGCTTGTGATCATTGCTTTGATTTTACTCTTAAAGTTACATTAGAGATACAGTTTTATGGAAAAGTGGTTCTCAAGTGGTGAAAGGTATCTTGTTTGTTGTGGCACATGTTTTCCCACGCCTGCATTAAGCATACTTTGTTTTGTGATTGGTCATTAAGAAGGTAAAATTGGAAGGTGATTGGAAGACTTAATATGCAAGTCTGATTGCTGAGACCTATTTTTACTGCTGCTGTCGCTGCAACTGTTGGTCCCACACCAGAAAATCGTTGATAAAATTGTTATTATCTTTTCCACGCAACAGTAAAATTATTTGATAACCAGGTATAGGAATAGATTAATCAGGGAGGTCTTTCTGAACAATGGCAGAGGTTCCAATCCTGTCTCCTTTTTGAAATCTATAGATGAGCCAGAGAAGAAATACACTGAAACATCATTTATACTACCAATCCAAGACTACTGGCCAGGAACCAAAGCTGAGGGAAAGTATTTTTTAATTACAGCACTCATAATCTCATCAACATGACTGATGAGTAAGCTAACTGACAGATGCCAAAAACTATAGTTAAAAAAAGTAACTTTCTAAGATCTACTCCAAACCAGAACAGTCTCAAAGCCTTGCTTGCAGTAGTTTCATTCTCTGGTCATAGGAATTGCTCTTCTCTCCTTTGAACTCGCAAGAGTTCAGTCAAATCTGTCCCTTTGGGGGGAGAAGGGTGGGGTAGAAATGCATGGAATAAATAAATCTGTCTATCTGGCTGGTTGTCCATCTGAGGAGATCTGTGAACTGGCCCCAATCTTCCTAGCTTATTTCCCAGTCACAACTTGGTCTGAGGAATTAAGTATTTTGGAGGAGAAAGAGTATCAAGACAAGACAATTGAAATCTTAGTGTATACATGTTTTCATATTCATTAGGCTTAACATTTTTTAAAAAATTAATGACATGCTCTGTACATAAAGCTATCCAACTTAATGGATCATATTTAACAAATTCACAAGAGAATACCACTTATAGTAGCAGCTGAAGGCAAGTACCTCTGGCATCCAGGGCTGTAGCTAGAAGGTGTGTGTGTGTGTGTGTGTGTGTGTGTTAAGGGTTCTAACAACTCCCAAAAAGGTTCTAACCCCCCACCCAATTTTTCTCATAAAAAAGACAAAATAATCAAGAGTTTCCAATCTCTCAAAAAAGTTCTTGGTTTTTATAAACCAGATTTTCCATCTTTTTTCTAACATATCAGTATAGTACATAAAGTATCATGTCTACATATTGTATCTCTAACCTCAATGTCTACCAAATTTATGTAAAATATATCTTATATTTAATCTATGTCATATATATATATACCTGCTGTAAGGTATATATACCTTACAGCAGTGGTTCTCAACCTGTGGATCCCCAGATGTTTTGGCCTTCAACTCCCAGAAATCCTAACATCTGGTAAACTGGCTGAGATTTCTGGGAGTTGTAGGCCAAAACACCTGGGGACCCACAGGTTGAGAACCACTGCCTTACAGCATTTATCCCACCTTGTCTTTAAGTTTAATTTCTTTTTTAAAAAATAAACCAAACATCCCACCTTCAAAAAACAAACAGCACGAGTATTTTCAGGCCAAATGTATCCAATCCTTTGTAATTATCACCTATAACATTTATATTTGGTTCTCTACTATGCCTCAATCACTGTAAAAACTAGACATAACTCATTCAAAGTAAATAAGCATCATTCCAGATACATAGATAATCTTAACTTCAGATGTTTTGTTTATATCCCCATAAATCATCTAGGCAAATCATTCCCCTTCTCATTTTATTTCTTCTTTCACAGCTCTGTCTAGGAAACATTAATTCTCAGTAAAATCCTCTATAACCACTATCAGCTCTCTGATAATAAAATCTCTTGCTTGCAAAAGGTTCCTTCAGATGACACAATTTTTTATTTCAGTAGAAAACCTGAATGATCTGTTTTTCTCCTTATCTTTCTTTCCAACTTGAATTTCTCTGATTCTTTGCCATTTTCATTACACTCCTTGACCTTATAAGCCTCAGTTCCTTTCAGGGCTTATTTCCAAACTGTTGTCATCTGGTTTAAATCCTCTATCACCTATTTCACCTTGTTACTCATATAACATGACTCCTTCAATGGAATGGGGAATGTACAACCCTCCAGGTGCTGTTGAACTGCCACTAATTTGGTCCAAAGTAGATCCAATAATGAAATAACAAAAAGCGAGGGTCCATTTTCACCAATCATGTTTGCTTCAGATGTGTTGCAGTTTAACTCCCATGGAACATAGCCAACATTATTATGTAGTTCACTCCAAGTTGACAGAGGCTGGTGCACACAAAAGATTTTTTAAAAAAAGAATATCCCACACAATGTGCTTTTCTTTTTTAAAAAAAAAAAAGAGAAAGGAACAGGAGAGATCCTTGAAATCCAAGTGTAGTGGGAAAGCAACAAATTTTCTGTCTTTTGTGAGGGCTGAAGAACTAAGAACAATTGCTGCAAATGTACTTTTCTACAAGCAAGGGTAAAACTGCAAATAATATTATGCATTTTTATTACATTTGTGTTTTGCACTTTTTAACATTTCTTCTGCTGCTTTGCAGACAAAACATGTAACAGATTTGCACAAGTTTACTGTGATTTAGAAATGTCTACTTGTTGAGAGAATATCTCAACGGCTGGAAGGAAGTTGAACTGCTTTAACATCTTTTAGTATAATTTATCATTTAAATTAATTGAACAACATAGGCGGGATGGAAGCAGAATTTTTCAATGTGTTTTGTATATTTATCATGAAAAATCCCACAAAATACGTGGCCAATATATCATTGTATTCTCTCATTTCATTACATCTGCAGCTCTTAAAATGATTGTATAGGTATATAAGGTGCACTATAGCAGTCTTTCCCAGCCAGATGCCCTCCAGATATTTTGGACTATAGTGCGTGCCATGCACAACCACTCTTCAAAGGTGCTGGAGTTGATGGGAAATGCAGTCTCACTGTGTGACAAACACTATGTTGAGTAAGGTTGTGCTGTAAATTGGATTTCAGGATTTGGAGGAGAAAATTCTTGCCAAGTTCTCAACTTGAGAGTTCCACAAAAAGTAGACAAAAGAACTACAGCTCTTTTAATTTGTAGACTAAATGTGAAGTTTGTGAGAAAATTTGTGTGTGTGTTTGTGTGTGTTTCCATAATCTGTATCCAGAGATAAGATAGATCTGTACGATTAGAGACTGAAAGATAACTCTTGTATTGGATTCATTGGAATCTGACAGCTCTTTCACTCACTGTGTTTTTCTATGCACACATAAACAATGTAGTACTTTACAAACTGGTATGTTCTAGACTCATGCAGGCAAGAAAGATCCCTATATTTTCAGCAGATTTTTATTTTATCCCTTCACACAGAGGAAGTGGAGAAAATAGTTTTTGCTGAACCTATCAGAATCCTCATGTTGGGTTGTGGGGTGTTACTATGGTGGAATTGGTTCATATTCTCTTTTAACTTATGACCTCATCAGACGGGAATTTAGCATCCTAGGATGCTTTCACCCCATCTTCTGGACAACATCGTGTGGCTTCCAGTGGAGGCTCTGTCCTCAACTGGGTTGAAAGTGTCACTAGAGGCTTTCCCCACAACATGGAAGACTTCCCATGTTGTGCTAACTCCAGTGGAACCAGCATGGGTCCTCTTCAGGAGGGCACCACTTCCCCCGTGTGATGGGGAAAGCATCACTGAGAGGGAACTGCGCGCTGGGTGACAGATTTGACCAGCTACCCCCCTCCTTTCACTGTGATGCCAGATGAAGTGAGACGCTTCACCTGGCCTTTGTGATGTAATGTATTCAATTATAGGTCTGTCAGAGTGAAGTGATTAGTTCTGGTAGCAGATGCCAGGTGAGAACAGTGGTACCAGTCATTTAGCCATTCTTCTCCAAGCAACCGGTATTCTATGCTCTAGCCTACTACCCTCAACATGCTGGAAAATACTGTCACATCACCTGTGTTGATGTAGAACTAGTCTAACTGGCTTTTGTGAGCAGGACAGAGGGCTTGGTGATGGTTCTGTTGGGCGAGCCCACTGATGCTGTAAATTTTTTCAGCGTAAGAAAAAAGTAAAGTTCAGTCAGTCGATCTTTTCAGGGCTGAAATGATGAGGAGCCAACCATAAAACCCACAGCATGGTCCCACCATTGCTATTAGCAATGGCAGAGTTACACACAAAGAATAGCTACAAGGTGATGATAGCTCTGCAACAGGGCCAGAGTGAGCAACCTTCTCAAGCAGCTAATTTGAAATGCCATCCTTGCAATTTGTTATATAATTTAGTGTTTTTTTATTTCTTCTTTGGTATTAGTATTGTTGTGGGGGAAAGTACTTTAGGATTTTCCTCTGTAGAATCCCAGATATGTTGGTTACGTATGGATATACTCTGTGCCTTGATTTAGTGGAAACAACGCACCATTTCCTACATTTCCCTGGACAGGAATATGTCTTAGGCAAGACCAGAAATTCAAGAGAAAATGGTATGTTCGGGGTATCAAGCAGTTACATAAGCACCACATCAGAGACTAAGTAAGTGATAAAATATTATTTTGTGTATAGGTGATGATGTAGATATATTATGAACATTGTGAAAGACTAAATGAATGTAAACATTACAGAAGTTAATCAAATACCACCACAGTCTGTTTTTAGGCTTTTATTTTCATAGTGTGGGACCATTCAATACTTTAAATATATTTAAGATATCTTAAAGCCTAGGAAGAATGCAGTTAATTGTTTATCTTCTCTCCAAACTGAGTTGATCAAATAAAATGTGCAATTAATCAATGTATCTTATACGTCTACTATTTAAACAGGGTAGTCGTTGTTATTCTTATTTATTAAAAGATGTATATTTTTGTCTGTGTCAAAATCTATTTAACAAATGACTCAAGCCAAATAAGAATCATACTGTTGATGTATACATGTTCTCTTTGCATGTGTAATGTATTAAATGGTGCCCAAGAAATTCAGGAAAAAGGGTTAAATGTCCACTTTTGGCTTCGTTTTTGTCCAGCTATTAAAAATATATATTTATTTTATTATTAAACAGTGTGTGTGGTCTGTGATATTTAACGGACGATGCTATGGAAAGGAATATTTCTACTTGTAGCCATCGTGAAAGAAAAAAGTGCAAAAGTTGGGTTGCAGTTAAGCATTAAAAAACCAAGATTACGGCAACCAGACTAATTTATAACTGCAAATAGAGGGAGAAAACATGGAGGCAGTGACAGACTTTGTATTTCTAGATGCAAAGATTACTGCATATGCAGACTGCAGCCAGGAAATCAGAAGACATTTACTTCTTGGGAGGAGAGCAATGACCAAGCTCGATAAAATAGTTAAGAGTTGAGACATCACACTTAATTATGCCACAACAATTGTGGCATAATTAAAGCAATGGTATTCCCCGTAGTAACTTATGGATGTGAGAGCTGGACCATAAGGCAGGCTGAGCGAAGGAAGATAGATGCTTTTGAACTGTGGTGTTGGAGGAAAATTCTGAGAGTGCCTTGGACTGCAAGAAGGTTGCAGTCCATACTCCAGGAAATAAAGCCCGACTGCTCACTGGAGGGAAGAATGTTAGAGGCAAAGATGAAGTACTTTGGCCACATAATGAGAAGACAGGAAAGCTTTGAGAAGATGATGATGCTGGGGAAACTGGAAGGAAAAAGGAAGATGGGCCAACTAAGGGCAAGTTGGATGGATGGTATACTTGAAGTGACTGGCTTGACCTTGAAGGAGCTGGGGGTGGGGACAGCCAACAGGGAGCTCTGGCGTGGGCTGGTCCATGAAGTCACAAACAGTCGGAAGCAACAGAATATATAAGTAACACAGAAATATTTAAAGAAAAAAACACAAGACTCCTCCATATTTGCAATATGTGTTTATTTGTCACATACAAATAGTGTTTTTGACATTTTTGCCTCTTCTTCCCACTTCTCTCCAGAGATAGCAAAGTCAAGGGGACAGCAAAATAATTTGATTGCCTTTTCTTACTGCCCCTGTTCTCTCCTCTCCTTTACTTTCCCCAATACACTCCCAACAAAAAAGTCTCTTTTTAATCTTCAAGTTTTTAAAAAAAACTCAATGAAACGTAGTACTAAACCATGGTCAATGGCTAACTTCTCCAAAATTGCACCCTCTTTTCCTGAATGAACCAAAACACGTGTTGAGTATCCTATATATAGAATTCCAAAATTGTCCACGGAGATGGTTGAGATAGTGACACAGTTGCTTTCTGCTGGTTCAGTGTACCAACATTTTATCTCATGTACAACATTATTAAAATATTGTATAAAATTACTTGCAGGCTTTATATATAAGGTATAAATAAAACAAATAAAATTCATGTTTAGACATCTCCACAGTATCCCAATATGTGTGTACATGCAAATACAGGTATTCCAAAATCTTTGTCTTGCCATTTTGAAGGTCTTAAATATTTCAGAAAAGGGATACTCAATCTGTACCTTCTTTGTCTCTTCATTTGTCCTTCAAAATGCCAACACAAAGTGACATAGTGCTATTTCTCATTGGTATCTTGAAGAAGAAATGGAATGAAAAATATAGTATTTGAGCAGAATTGGGTTTCTGGGGTGTTTCTGGGGTTGGGTTGAGCCTTTGCAAGCATTCAAGAGGACTTTAAGGGATTCAGGAATTAGGGGTGATTTTCACTTAACATCCTGTTTCAGGCCAGGCATAGGCTGCTGAAACACAACTACAACTAATCTTTCTAATTTGTGGGAAGCTTCTGCAACAATTGCACAATGGCATTGCTCAGAAGTACATATTTTAATTTGTTAATGTGTGTGTGCTGAGATGTAGGAAGTGGCACCAATAATCAAAGAAAGGGCATTGGGGTTAGAAGTGGGGGATACAGAATAAACCTGAAAACGACACAAAAATGCATGAAACTGGTAGTGAGTGTGATAAAGTGGCTACACACCAATTTGTTGTGGAAATCAAATCTGTTCTTGTCCATCGTTTTTGGCACTGATAACACAGAAGTTGAGTCAAGTTATCAAGGAAGAGTCCTTAACTCAGAAAATAGAGTTGTTTGTATTGATGGGCCTTTAATGACACATTCAGCAACACAGAAATAAGAGGTTTGATCTCGAGACTCTGAAGCATGCGATAACCTTAGATTAACCCCACTTAATATCTTATTTTTGATTCAGCTAATCAATATATTCCTGTTTCCCCTACTTACTAATTGGATCAGACTTTGCCTCTCTAACAGCTGCCAAAAACATCAGAAGCAATAGGTAGCAGGTGGTAAAGGGTCTGGCGGTGTATTTTCATTTAGGTCTCCATGTTAATTTGAAATAATAGAGGGAGAAAGAAGCACAGCTTTGGCTAATTTACTCCAGCTCTCAGCTGCTATGTACTTTGAAGAAAGAAATTTAGGAAGCCTAACACTAGATGATGACCAACATCAATAAGGAAACACATATCAAGTTGTTCACAACCAACCAGAGCTTGAGAAAGTTACTTTTCCCAGAAGCCCCCAATCAGTATGATGGTGGCTGAGGAATACTGAGAGCCAAGTCTAAAAAATAATAGTTTCCAAGCTCTGGTTCCCCATATCTAAAATTCTGTACCCCTCCTTGCTCTTTCTGTATAATGAGCCCATAGTGCACCAAATTCAAAGTAAGATAGGCTGTAGCTCTGTCTACCATCTTTCATAAGATTGCTTTATTACATGCCCTACAATGCAAACGCAATGTAAATTGACAGAGCAGCTCAGACAGAGAGTAATGAACCTGCCACTTGCATTATGACAGAAGATGTCATAAAATCATTTTTAAAGGGGAGGAGGGAGAACACCAAGTTAGTATGGAAGACCTGACAGCTGACATCTAGCCTGCAATATTAAGAGTGTGGCAAGTGGTTCCTTTTCTGAGTGAAGTAATGAAGATAAACCTCTAAAAGTGAATGCTTGATGAATCCCAGTGATGGTAAAGTGATGAATAGCAGGTATCCAATTAGCAGAGGTAGGCACAAAGTGTAATTTGATTCTGAAAAATTAAAGTCTGTTTAGAAATACATTATTCTTGATCATGCACTCTGGTGGTGTGCTGACAAATATTGCCCCTGCTGAGTACTACCAGTTTCCTTTCCATGTACAAACATCTTGAAATAGATTTATTTTAACATATTTTAAGGCTACAGGGAAGGCAGTCCAGTTTTACTTCTCCCTGTCATGTCTCTGCAATGGACATGAAGATAATAGATTCCTAGCAAAGAAAAGGAATGAAGCCAACAATTCATTTCTTTCTCCAACTGCCCCAAACTGGCAGAAGCGGTACTGACTAATCCTCTGTCCTACCACTTTTTCAGCTGCTTTAAAAATATCTCAGTTTCTCTTTCCTCAACTGAATGTTGTGTGATGTAAGAATAAAGGAAAATACATTTTAACCAATAAAAATTAATTGAAAAGACATTGGATTTTCAATGAAATCTTTTTTATGGATGTAACAAAAGTGTCCCAAATGAAAAAGCATTTATTATAAATGTAACATCCTGTCCTTTTTGCCTCTGTTTCAATGCTTACTGTGCTGAATACTAGAGAAGAGTAGCTTGTTTTCAGAATGGAAATTCTTCTGTATCTGCAACTAAGTATAAAGTGTTGCTAAATGAATGTCCTTACTTGTATTCTATTTGCCAATTTTCTTGCACTCTGTAAATCACAGCATGTCATTTTTGAGAGTGGCTGCAATATAAATAGATTAACTGAAGGTTATATGACTTTAATTTAAAAAGACTAGTTCACTCTAGGCACTGACAATGGGACGTGTGAGTCTTACACATGGGTACTGCTGACATGAATCTGGCAGTGCCATTTGACAGCGAGAATGATCAGACTCTCCATAGCCAGATTCCTTCCATGAAGTACCTGATATCGGAAGACAGGCAGAAGCTCACTGTAACAGCTCCAAATGCCTGAGAACATGGGGTATTAGTGATGGGTAGGAGAACCTATTTGACTGAATGGATTAGAAGCTTAGCAACACAGAGCTTCATAAGGCATAAGATGACAGTCAAACTTCAAATCTCACAATTATCAACCTAGGAGTGAAGCCAGATTCCTGTATCATCTCTATAGAAACTATGTTCAGCCACATTTTGGATCTAGGATACATGAGGTGCCCACTTTAGACAGATTTGAGGCATCACAAAAAGACATTATTGAATTTATCTTTAGTTTTTCTCTACTGTTGTAGATGGGGAAATATCTCCATTTAATAATGATGGAAATTGAGACTAAACCTCATCAGACTTGCCACTGGAATCACCTTGGATTGTGGTGATTCTGCCAATGTCTGGCAGGAGTGGGGAAAACCCATCAGCACACATCCCACATTGCTTGGCTATCCCCCACAAGGGGGAAGTGTCCACCACCCGGCTTCCCTCCATTGATCCAATGCAACATGAGAAGCCTCATTTGTTGCCACCGCAGCAACATATGCTGGTTCCTCCACAGTTTTACAACAGAGCCTTGCCGGAAGTAGTTCTGCATTATGGGATGGGAGCCAGCGGGTTCCATCGCAAAACTGTGGAGGAATTGGCGTTCCCACCGAAAACAGCCCTGTCTGATAAGTTTGTAAAACTGAAGGCAACTTTGAAGCTGTTCTTGTACTCTGAGCTGTTTCTGTAGATATGATGAATCAAGGACCACAGCTTCTTGTGTGTCAGTTTTTATTCACTGCCTAGAAAAAGCACTACACAATTATAGTGCTATGGTTCCACTTTAATCACCATGCCAACATCCTATGGAATCACAGGAAGAGGACTACTTGGAATTTTCTGCCAAAGAGGGAGTTCAAACTGCAAGCTTCATGGTTGCAATGACTGTAGCTATGGCCATTAAAGTGGAATCATGCCACTATAATTGTGTAGTATAGATGGGTTCCTGTTTCTACATTGTCTTCTGGCTCCTTCCCAGGAGGTGACTGAGTGCCATTCAGTGATGGTGGAATGTATGATACTTACAATAGGTCCATGGAATTATACTTTCAGAAAAATACATTTACGTACTGTGTGTGTGCATTATAAGTGGTTCTTTTGACTTCAGCTATTTTGGATTTCAGCTTCCATAAACGTTGCCAGCTTAGCCAATGGTCATGGATTCTGGAAGCTGAATTTGAAAACATCCGGGATACCAAAAGCTGGGAGACCCTGTTTGAAAGGTATCACTGCCATATCCAATTGGTTGAATGCATTAAAGGAAAAGGCTGACAGTATGCAAGGCAAGCACATATGTAGAGAAATGTTTATTATAAAGTGTTTATTATAATGTGTTTGAATCGGTATTTGTGTTTTACATTTGGTTGCCATGGCCTAGCTGTGAGAGATAGGTTGCCATGGAGACAAGGCAGAAGAGGAGGTGGGCGGAGCTTAAAGAGAAAAAGGTTTGAAAGTGACAGTTAAGTTTCAGTCAGGAGGAAGAGACCCTGAGAAGAGGAGCAGAGTCAGATAGGACTCTGAGAAAGTAGCAGAGTCAAGAAGGGACTCTGAGAAAGTAGTTCAGTCAGGAGGAAGAGACCCTGAGAAGAGGAGCAGAGCCAGTTAGGGGCTCTGTGGAGTGAAGCAGTGTAGAGGCAGTTAGTTTTGAGTGTTTGTGAATATTTCTTCAGCAAGGGAGCTGAAGGGAAAAACCTCGTTAGATTGCTTGAGTTAAGAAGAATCTAACAGAGGAAGTTTTAGGATCGCCAGTAGTGGAAGACTGGAGATCAGTGGTTTAATCCGGTATAGGACAAACAGTGAGAATATTCACAACAGGGAACACTGAAATAATAAAGCGCTTCACTAAAGAAAGAGTTTATAAGATTGTAACATCAAAAGACTGAATGTATCTCAACCAAGCCATATTGTAACCATCAAGCATATGCCAAGCTCAACATCTCAATATTGCAACAATTACGCTTTGTTTAACAATAAACTTGTTCTCTTTGTTATTTTAAACCTGCCTCATCTCCATTGATTTTACGTTCGGTGCATTCCACTCTACCAAAGTTACCTCACAACGCAAATAGGGATAAACAGAGACTTTAATACCAGCGTCTCTATACATATTGGTGGCAGTTTAATTTTAGCAGTCTCGGAACTTCCTTACATATTTTTGGTGGCAGATTTAATAACGCGTCTTTACAACATATTTATCAGATGCATAAATTGGCAGTAAGTGCACTGAGGCTCAAATCTGATAAAAGTTCTATGTCACAAGAATTTTTTTTTACAAAACTAAAGTTTATCCATTGTCTTAAGCTGATAAAGAAATCACAAGGTTTGGATGAATTAATTGTTAAGAACTCAGAAAGATGTAACTACTGTCTCTTTTCAAAGGCAAGGAATGCAATTTCTAGCAGCATTTTATTAACTGTTCTGCACCTCCACCATAAATATAGCACATTATAATATGCAAGGTACCTTAGTAGGCTGAAAAAGGAGACATTCCCCTTTCTGCAGCTGTAACCTGTAAATACATGATGGCAAATAGTCAGACAAATGTCGTCCCCCAGGGCTGCTAAGAAGCAGAGGCCTTAATAAGATCATCATTTATAAAAGCAGAAAACCAGCCTGGGGACAGACAAGTGAATGACAAAGGCATCATGCAATTGCCTTTTTCTTCAAGGGTAACCTTCAAGACTCAACTAAGCTTATTTTGTGATGGTGGCTACACAATGGAACATGCATTAAAAGACTGAAATAGAAGTCCCATGAGGAAAAAAATAAAATTGTATTATGTGGTTTTTAGGAGAGACTGCAAACAGAGGAGGCACCACTGAGGCACCCCTTCATTCTGCAGCAATATATCACCCAAAAGATTTTTGCCCATATTCTGCTGTATATTTGTTATGCATGTGTTTGTTTTATCAAGGTCCCAATGCCACTGAGTTTACAGACATTTAAGTAATGCTGTCCAAATATTGATATTCCTTCATTTCCTCAAACTGAATAAATACAGTTGTTGTTCATTCAGAGGTGTATTAAATTAATTTTGATATGTTAGCTGAAAAGTATTCCTCTCAAAGGGATATTTTATTATTATTTCTTTAGTATGTGTCTACCATGATGCATGAAATTAGAAGAATAATGCATAAAATGAAGAATAATCCCATAGGAAAGGCACTTTTATTTTATCTTC
Source organism: Anolis sagrei (assembly GCF_037176765.1). NCBI lineage: Eukaryota > Metazoa > Chordata > Lepidosauria > Squamata > Anolidae > Anolis > Anolis sagrei. Next base: position 107,052,333 of record NC_090023.1, read on the forward strand.
TTTCTTTTCTTTCTTTCTTTTTCTTTTTTCTTTGCTAGAGTTTTATTTAACCCTGATAGATCCATCCCTAAGGTCTGTTTAAGCCATTCACTTATTCTTCTCTTAGGGAGAGAGGGGTAAAAGAAGATCTTGCTACATTTGTGCCTTTAGTCTGTGGGCTAGTGTATACAGTTTGAGCATCCCTTATCCAGATGTCAAGTGATTTCAGCTACCACAAGTACCATCGGTTCAGAAACCCAGTATGTCTAACTAATCCAGAAAGCCAAATCAGATATAGATGGAGCAGAAAACCAGAGGTTTATTCTCAATGGCCAAAGAAGATGTCAGTGGAGAAAGCACTCCAAAGTACTGATATACCACAACTGCAAATACAGAGCATTTTTATTTCACTTGGCAGGTATTCAAGAAACCCACACCGCCTTCTGATTGGCTGAAAAACTATCTGGCTAGGATCCATGTCCTGAGTGGCTTAGGACTCTGTTGAATGTCTTCACTGATTGGCTCTTTGTATAGCAGGAAGTTCAGTAAACTGTCATTGGATCATTTGAAGTGTCAGTCCATTTAATGGTCCACTTCCAAAAGGGGTGCAATCTCAAACGAATACAGTATGGCAACATGTAATAAGTCTTTGAAGGGTTTAATGGGTCTCTTTGCATCCCACTTTCCTATTGTGTGCCTGCTTCCTGCAGAATTGTGGGAAATGTAGGTTAGGGAAGCTGAGGATCTCTCTGGGTGAGAATTCCAAAGGATCTGTCCTAAACCACATTTCCCAGAATTCTGCAGGAGGCAGTCACATAATGGGAAAGTGGAAGCCCCTACTTTAAAACGCTAATGTGATAACATCCTAGTCTAAAAGAAAGGGCAATATTCTATTGTCTCCTCTCCTCTCCCCCTACTGAGGATATGTCTACACTGGTCAGGTTACTATAATATATATCTGCCTGGGAGAAACCCCATATCCAGCACCTACATACTGAATCTGCTATCCAGATGGATCGGGACCACATCAGTCCCACTGGGATGTCACCTCATTTTCTGTGTTGCCACCATCATTTCCTGGGCATAGAACTTTGTGCAAGCACCTGGCCATTGCCCGTCACATCTGCTGATGTCAAAACACAGTAGCTATGAGATCAGCAAGAAGGAGGAGGTCAATCCACCCCTCCTTGCTGGCCACATGAGCACCCCATTCTGATATCAGCAGACAAGATAGGCAATGGCCAAGCACTTGCATAAAGCTCTGTGGCCAGCAGGCAGCAGTGGTAGTGACACAAGGACAAGCCATCCCATTCCCCTTGGGCTGATCAGCACAAGGAAATGGTGGGGTCCATCTGGACAAGGGCTCAGGCCACAATGGATCCAAACCTGCTGTCCAGATTGCCGCAAAGCCTTGGGATACTCTCAAATGTCCAACATACTTTGGAGTACTCCAACTTTCCATAAGGCAGTGAAACATTGGATTAAACTCAGGAAATTTAGCAGAGGCTGCTGTGTGGTATGGAGACAAGCAGTGGTGAATTTGAGGTGAGCCCACGTTTTCTGGTAAGTATAGATTAGACCTGAATTAAATGAGTGTAAACTGCTTTTACATGTTGTGCTCAATTTGCAGCAACTGAAGGATGATCGAAAGAAAATTAGGAAACTGATAATTTTTTTTAAGTAATTGAAAGAGAACAGAAAATTAATCAGGATTTCCCCTATTAAATGAGGACAGCCAGAAAATATGGTTTCAGCCCTTTATACACCCCACTACTGTTTTCATAGGGCCATTATTTTAAATCTATCATTTAAAAAAGCAATAAAGATAAAATTCCAGAAAAAGAAGATCTTCTCCTACACTACCAATATTGTACTTTAATATATAAGACATCTTGTTAAATTAGCTATCCACACATACCCCCAGCAACAGCATGTTGCAAGATGAAACTGTAAGTGGCAAATTGTTGTGACTTTATAAAAAGATTGATTATGTGGATTAGGACGTATAAGATATTTTGCAAGGCAACACAGTCTGCTCATTATGATATCTTTTCTTTCCACTAAGTCATCAGTGAATGATTGAATGTACTTCTAGTTAAGGGAGAATTTTCATTAGCTGGCTAAAAGGTCCTTCTGACTGATTAGCAATTTGTGTCACTAAACATTGCACAGTGGCTGACCTGCCCAGTGGCAGGCTTTTAGGCTCCAGAAACAAATGTGCATTTTCATTACAGCTAATGGTATTGAGAATAAGCCAAACCCCTTCCAGCTGAGTTTATCCAAGAGTATCATACTTTTCTTGCCCTGTTAACAAAACAGTCACATCAATATCTGGATGTGTTCCACAGAGTTTCAGCTTCCAACATGAGTCATGGGAAAGTAAGGCTGAAGACTGGAGATAGGGGATACATTTCAGCATGAAAACGTATCAGAAAAAATAGGAGTGTCTGGATTATGAAATACTGTCAATCTCTCCCCCCCCCCCCTAAACTTCTTGTCATTTACATTTCTTGCAATCCAAATGTAGTTACAAAGGCCTAAAACCAACTGCCAGAGGAAACCATTAAAGCAGTGTTGTACGTTCTGACTCACCATCCAGCAGCTGATTTGTTAGTTTATCAACTGAATTTAGATAATTTAATCTCAAATTATAGTGGTGTAGAAAGTAGTTTTTTCAGAGGAAGAAACTGATAGTTAAAATGGTAACATGATGGTTAAAATGATATCAAACTGCCTTAATTCTACAGTTGAGATGTACTCCTAGTACCTGATAGCGTGGTAGTGTTGTGAGGTACTTCTATTCTCAGTCCAGAAAAAATTAAATGCAAAGATACGTAATGGATGATGCCTGGTTCAACAACAGTCCATGTGAAAAAGATCTTGGAGTCCTCATGGACAACAAGTTGAACATGAGCCAATAGTGTGATACAGCAGCTAAAAGCCTATGGGCTTTTCGGCTGCATCAAAAGAAGTGTAGTGTCTAGATCAGTGGTTTTCAACCTCTAGGTCACCAAAAACTTTGGCCTCCAACTCCCAGAAATCATAACAGCTAGAAAACCAGCTGGGATTTCTGGAAGTTGTAGGCCAAAACACCTGGGGACCCAGAGTTTGAGAACCACTGGTCTTGATTGAGGGGAGTCATGGCGCCTCTCTATTCTGCTTTGGTTAGATAGACCTCAGCTGGAATACTGTGTCGAAGTCCGAGCATCACAGTTTAAAAGAGATATTGACAAGCTGGGAGATGTGCAGAGGAAAGGTCTGGAGAACAAGCCTTATGAGGAGCATCTGAAAGATCTGGGTATGTTTAACCTGCAGAAGATAATGTTGAGTGGAGACATGATAGCCATGTATAAATATGTGAAAGGGTGTCATAAGGAAGAAGGAGCAGGCTTGTTTCCTTCATTTGGTAAAAAAAATGTTTTTATATTGTTTAATTAATGGTTTCTGTATTTTATGTAGTTTATATATTTTAATTGTTTGAGGGTTTGTTTAATGGTTATTGTACTAATTGTTCATGTAATGGCATCGAATTGCTGCCTATGTAAGCTGTCCTGAGTCCCCCTTTTGGGATAGAGAAGAGACGGGATATAAATACCAGAAATAAATAATAAATAAATAAATTCAGTCCTGGAGACTAGAACTTGAAGCAATGAGTTCAAATTACAGGAAAGGAGATTCCACCTGAACATTAGGAAGAACTTTCTGACCATAAGAGCTGTTCAGCAGTGGAACTCTCTGCCTCCGAGTATGGTAGAAACTCCTTCCTTGGAGGCTTTTAAACAGAAGCCGAATAGTCACCTGTCAGGATTACTTTGATTGTGCTTTTCGTGCATGGCCGGGAGTTGTACTGGATGGCCCATGTGGTCTCTTCCAACTCTATTATTTTATGATTTTATGTTTCAGTCAACCTTGTAAAGCATAAAAACCCTTCTCTATGGCATTTCCTGCTCCCAAAAACAGATTTTTAGGATCAATGGCATCTGTAGGAAGGAAAGGGATTTCCCCTTTCTCACTGACAAAAACAACTTCCAAAATCAGACATGTCCAACTGATACTGACCATTTTGATCCATTCCTAACCTACTTTTGTCAAGTATGGACCAGATCTTGTATTTTCGCACATTTTTAGATAAAGGTATATTCCTTCGCATTTTTATCCGCATTCCAATTTTGAAAAAGAAAGGCAAGGCACCCAAGGCAATCATACTGATTAAGTGAATTGGTGCAATCATTGCTAAATTAAACCCAGGAACATCAGCCAGTGTGATTTATAGTGTGAGTGGCTTATCTTAGCTGGGAGCCATCATTTCTGGTTGGCCCTAACCCCAGATTACTCAGCAGGTCATTTTGGTGGCTGACTTTGGGGGGTTGTTTTGCTTTCTAAGCCATTGCTCATGATGATAATAGCCACTGCCTCCTTCACAAAAAAAGGGGGGGGGGGGGAAACACCTCTTGAATTGTGTTTTCTTCACAAATGATTTATTGACTGTTCATCAAGCCACTGCTCTATTCCATGATTTATTTCTCATTCTGCTGTTATTTTCTCCTCAGAAATGTGGTTGGAAATGTGAAATGAGCGTTATGTGTACACAATGTTCTGTCCTGATGAGGAAACATTGCTTTGTGTATCAAATATTGTGACATGGTATCCAATGCATATCAATTGGCTCGAGCCTAATTGTATTTTTTTAAAAAATCAAAACCCAAAATGTTTCAAGTTCTGTAAGAAGCATCCCATATTAATCTCAGATGCTGCTATTGACAGTTTCTCTCTCTCATTCACAGACAGAAGAATTATAAAGATTTGGTGATAAAAGAGTATAATAAAAATTCCTATGAGTAGAAAAACTATATAATGACTTAAAGCTGCTTAGAACTTCATACAAGTATTCCAAGAACCTCAATTTTTAGGACATTCTGCTTAGAAAGATCCCATGTATCATAAATCCTTTGGATGTAATATTATTCCTAAGTGACCTTAAGGAGCTTGACAGTCTATTGTTTAATTAATGTAGTTCCCTTCTCTTCTACACTGACATCACATTTATGAAAAGTTGTCCTACATTGTCCTAATCCGATATAATTAATTCTAGTGCAAGGATCCAAGCTAATTCAGAAATGTTCCTAGGGCACATGAATCCCATGGGTCATAATCTCTTCCTTCATATCTACATGGGGAAAATGATACTGAAGTATATTGCAAGGGAGTATGAGGCTCTGGGTAGGAAGAATCCTTGAGTGTTTTTTTCCCATCATCCTTTCCTGTTTAAGATCATAGCCCCCAAAAGATTAAATAAAATTACTGCAGGTGAACAACTGACTACACAGATAGGTTTATCAGGAAAGATATCACTTTTCATGACCAGAGAAAATCTGGAAAGAGATGATTTGGAGAAAATATGTTTGCTAGGAAACTTTCCAACTTGATCACAACTTGATCACAAGGACTTTAAACTGAATCTCACAGCAGAAGGAAGACTGAGCTTCAAGGAACAGGGAAGCACCAATGTATAAGAACCATAAATAAATAAAAATAGTGCAAGCCAAGTAGGGCTGGTGGTCTAGAAAACCACTGTTCCCTTTAGCAAAGAAAGGGGCTGCCCCATATTCCATTAGGATTTGCTGTCTGAAAGGAATAAAGTGAATTACACTAAGATGTGCTTTTGTTCCCTAGAGAATTCTGCCTTTGACATGCTAAATAGTTTCCCCTCCTTCTGTTACTGGAATTAAAAAGGGTCAGGATATTGTATTGTTTTTAAGTATAAAGCATTTCTGTTACAGCTCTGGACAAGATGTCATCCTTGAGGACTGATCTATCAGACAGACATAGACAAATTTCTCCTTTATTATCAAATATTTAACAAACTGAAATAAGAAAAAAGGAAAAGATTCAAACCTGTCCAAACAGATCCACTGGCTGCCAATAAGTTTCTGGTCTCAATTCAAGGTACAGGTTATCACCATAAAGCCCTAAAGGGTTCAGGACCTGCCTATCTTCGCAATCGCATCTTCCCCTACGAACCTGCACAATCTTCAAGATCTTTTGGGGAGGCTCTCCTCCCGCTCCCACCTCTATCTCAGGTGTGGCTGGTGGGGATGAGGAAAAGAGAGAGAGCGAGAGAGCCTTCTCAGTGGTGGCCCCCTGTCTCGGGAATTCTCTCCCCAGGGAGATTAGGTTGGCACCCACTTTGTCCATCTTTCGCAAAGAACTAAAAATGTGGATGTTCCACTGTGGTTTTGATAAGATGGCTCCCCAGGAAATTTCGGCCCCCAGCTATGACTTAAAATCTAGTCCTGCACTTTTCTACTCTTCCCTGTCTAGAGATATAATGTTCCAACCTATATTGCCCTTTATCCCTAATTTTATCACCTGGTATTTGCACTTTATCCATTAGCCCTGTCCTCACAATTGATTTGCACCAGGCCGCCCACCTGAGACCAGAAACTGCTACTATTTCATGCCAATTGTTGTTGCTTGATAGTTGTTTTTATACTGTGTTGTGTATCTGTTTGTTTTATATTGTTTATGAGGCAGCTTTACGAATTTTAATGTGTAATATATTAACTATTTTGATCAGGCTTATCCCCATGAAAGCTACCCTGAGTCCCTTCAGAGAGATGGAGACAGGATATAAAAATAAAGTTGTTGCTGTTGTTGTGGTGGTGATGGTGGTGGTGGTGGTTGTTGTTAAGATTGAAAAAAAGATTAGAAACTACCATGCTCCAAAAAAAAAAAAACAGATGATTCTGCATGCACATTGACAGCCTTTAAAAAGAAGGCCACACTTCCAGAATTGACACAGCCAGTGTTTGGACTGGAGCTCCCAGATTCCCCAAGTCTGAATGTCCAGCAGCTGGAAGATTTTGGGAATTGTCATATAGAAATAATTATGTCAGTTTCTGTGCCTTTCTCAACCAATAACTGAGTTTAGCAGAAATATTCAAATAACAATAATCCAAGCAAACTTTTACCATGGTGTATCATGAGACTTGTGCATTCATAATTTTTGTCATTACAAGGGATTGTGGAACTAAACCCCAATAGACACAAAAGACTTACTATACCAAAAAAAAGCATATTGTACACTTTCAAACAATATTCCAGTATGCTGCAAGCTATTTACATTTTTAAGAGGCCTTGAAAAATATTCTGTAGAGATTCTTGGTGATTCATTTTGTCAGGATAATTGCACCAAGATTGATGTTAGCATCACCAATCTTAAATTAAAGCCATTCACTAAAATATATTCTTCATTAAATTCTTTCCTATTAATTGTAAGAGAATGTGTCCTAAAAAGGAGAAGAAAAACAGTTCATGTTTAACACCAGTTAATTGTCAGTCTCACTGTACAGAATCATCCACAGTCACTATTAGTTATATGCACATTTCTCTTCCCAAAGGATGAATAATCAGCTTTATTTGCCCTGAGTAAAGCAAAAAGATGTATTCTGTGTTCTGAGACATCAACAATAACTCACAGGCAATACTATTTTTCACCAGCACTGAACAAGTAATAATTAAAAACAAAGAAAAGGTCTTCTGTCAGAGGGTTTCAGATTTTGCAGTAAGAATCTCAAATAAGAGATATGTCTTAAGAGACTGGAATGCATTATGTAAATTGAATATGTAACCACACATTTTAGTTATGATTATGTATTATTTCTCCACAGAACTCCTTCTGAAACTTCTTCTTGGATCAGCAAACAGTTGAATTATTCTATGGCAATAGGTTGAAGAAGATTTTACTACAAAATGTGGGTGTCAAGGCAGAGGTTGTGACCTGTATCAGATCCCTACAACAACAAAAATGGCTCCTAGCCCCATCAAAATTACCTACATACTTATGTATGGCTATGCGATATTTCTAATTAATTCACATTAATAAATTTAATGTCAAAATTTAAATTATTCTTACAGATTCCTCATAGTGGGGAGGGGGGGGATGTAAAACATGCAGTTCAGATTTCAGCCGTAGAAGCTCATGCTATTCTGGAGTTTAGTCTCCACTTTAAAAGCAATATCCATGGTACTGAACCTATTCCTTAAATAGATTTGTACCCAAGGTAGTTCATGGAAAGTTCAGACTAATTCACTGGCATGAGACCCATCAGTTATTGCTGAGTTTAAGAGTTATGATAAATGAAGGAACTCCCCAGCCCCAATCTTATTAGCCATCTCTGTGTTTTCACACAGTCCCAAGGTGTTTACCAGATTGTATATTAGGTCTTTATATGCCCAGAATCTTCTGATTTTTCCTACAGATTATCTGTGCCATTTCTGAATTGCAGTGGCTAAGGGCCTCAGAAATTCATACCATGTATGTACTGAATGAAACCAATATAACAGTATCTTCCTAATAGGGCATATTTCATTTCACTGGAATATTTATATAAAGTGTACAAATAATGCTATGATTACTAAATGTACTGTCTGTCTGCATATCTCTGCCTGCAGTGGTTGTTGTTATTTTTGACAGTGCCCGACATTTAGTATCCCAGTTGGAGCTCCTGATGGTGCAATAGGTTAAACTATTTTGCTGGCAGGATTGCTGATCAAAAGGTTAGAGATTCAAATCAGGTAAAACATCTGGCTTTCCCCTGGGCAACAGCTTTGCAACTCAAGAACAGAAAACGGAATGTTGGAGGATAAGAAAAGAGATTTAAAGATGGGCTCAAAGCCAACCTTAAAAACTCTGACATAGACACTGAGAACTGGGAAGCCCTGGCACTTGAGTGCTCCAGCTGGAGGTCAGCTGTGACCAGCAGTGCTGTAGAATTTGAAGAGGCACGAATGGAGGGTGAAAGATAGAAACATGCCAAGAGGAAGGCACATCAAGCCAGCCCCAACCGGGACCTTTTTTATTTATTTATTTATTTATTTATTTATTTATTTACTTTGCTTATATACCGCTGTTCTCAGCCCAGGGGTGACTCACAGCGACGTAAAACATAGAAGGAACACCTGGAAATCAATGCCCTCACTACGGGAGAACATGCAGATCAAGAATAGGGCTCCACAGTCACCTACGGTCTCACCAGAACACCGACCTTGGAGGATCATCATCCTCGGACTATGAGGGATTGCCTAAAAGAAAAAAGAAGTCATGACAATACTGTCATGATAACTGACTTCCCATCCCTGCTTTATTAGGTTTCAGCTCTACCAAGACAAGGAAGTCCGTTATGCTTGCAATTTGGGCACAGAAGGATGGTGTTTCCACTCACCTTTCCCTCCAGTGAATGAGCCTGCAATTGTCAGAAACTGGACCTCTGTTGCAATTTTTCATCCAACTTTTCTTGCTGGTGGGAAAGGAACTGAAACCTCACCCACCTGCACCCTGATCACTAGAAGAATGGATCTCATCTTTAGATACTGCTATTGCTTGGTAAAATAAGTTTGGGGGTGTTCAGCCATAGGATGTTACAGTCATGCATACATAATCAAATGCACACTGTAGAATTCCAGACACCATCATTATCCTTTATGTGCTTCCACCAAATTCAGATTGTTGAGTAATAATGAATATGTGAACACTTTGTGAGGGCCACTTTGTGAGGGCTAATGCCATGGTGTCTTCTGTTGTGAGGATTTTGTTATAACTAACTAAAGACAAAATTGTTCTTTTGTCAGTTTAAAACTTATCACAAGCTTTCTTTCCCTTTCCTTTTGCACTCTGCAGGGGTATACACAATGAAATATGTTTTTTTGCTTCAAGCCACAGCAGTCCTTCTCTCACTCAGTCAGAAGCAGCTTGTCTCATCAGTGTAAGTGGTCTATTTGTTGACAATAGAATACCAATGAAAATATTGCTGAGTAAATTCACTAGCTGCCACACCAAGTTGCACATGCACAGAACCTAAATGTGTTTTTTAACTGCTGAATGTTTATCATTGTTAGATTTCAATTTTCTGCATGTATGTGTGTCAAGATAGGCATGTGAGGACAGAATGCGTTTTCGTGATAGAGCAAATTAGAAAATGACATTTACAACCTAGGAACAATTTTTTTCTTACATAGTGTTATTTGTAACCAAAGGCAGATTATTACAGTGTTAGATTTCTTCTTAAAATTTGGGAGGGTCTGGTAATTGTATAAGCCTGGACAATTTGTCAATTTCTGCCAGATCCATCATTTTTGTAATCCAGATATCTTGAGTGGGCATTTCTTTTTTCCGGTAATTACAAATAATGAAAAGAGTTTCTCCTCTTTTTTGGCAAATTTAGTCCACTTATACTTAAAGAAAGTATCATTCTTAAGATGGCAAACGATCACCCAATTCTTCATCATGTGGAGTGGGCTGTTGCTGTTGTTAAACATCTTTCTTATCCAGGATCTATTGAGGTAGCCAAGGTATGCTGCCCCTTCATGATGCCTCTCACTTCATTTTCAGGGAACTGTTTGGGACAAACACCTGAGCATTTTTCTGTGTTCATCTTCCTGCTGCTCTGAACCAAAACTGATCTGCATAACTGAAGGAGGACTTGGCTAGATATCAGACCTCTGCTTAGACTCCTCCACCAGTAAGTCCATGTCATATTCTGCAGTTTCTCAAGTTGCTCCTGACACAAAAAAAATCATAATATGACCTAGACTTACTGGTGGAGAAGTCAAAGCAGAGGTCTGATATCACATGACACAGAGCTCCATTCCAGCAGCAGAGAGAAGCAGAGCCCAGAGTGCCCCTGGAGGAGTCAGATGTTTCCCAGATTTCTCATTGAAAAAAGCAAAGAAGAAGTGAGGAAAACCCCATCTGAAGAGGGAAAGGATGTGGGAAGACAGATGACAGACCAATGGGAGGAAACAGAGCCTGACAATTCCCTCCTCTGTCTCATGCTTCACTCCTGCCCACCTGATTAGAGCCTTAGTCCAGCATTGTTTTTGAGAATCACAGCAATCTGCAGGTAGTAGACTCACAGTCAAGGACCCATAAACCTCCTTCTTCTCATACTTGTTGCTCAGAGGTGGGCAATGTGGTCCTTCAGACATTTTTGACCTACAACTCCCCAATTCCTCACCATTGGTCATTCTGACTAGGAATGATCAGAGATTTAGGCAAACAGTATCTGAAGAGATTCACATTGCTTATGACTTAGATGTTTATGGAAGAGGAAGGGAAAGCTGGAAAGATGGCAGGTGCCAAAAGGGTTACATGTAGTTGTGGCACCAAGAAGTAATTACCCCTAAATTGTGATGAGAAACCTTCTTTTGGGTGTTCTCTAGATTGTCCTATCTCTAATTCATCATTTGATATTTGGTTATGTTCTCAAATGTTTATTGAAGCAAGATACCACTTTCTATCCTGTATTTGTTATGAGTCTAGTTTTCAATGAAAGAAGAGCCATTTGCAAAATAAATTCTGGGTGTCAAATGTCAGCTGTCTCAGAATGATTTTCCTTGCTCTTATAACATTTTGCTTCCAGTTAAAAAATTTTGCCGTCTAAGAGGTTTTTTTTTTTTTAAAAAAAAAAAGTGGAGTGGAGAGATCCAGACAATATGTTCCTGCATAAGCAAGTAAATGAAGAAAAGGAAAAACAACCTTTGTTGAGATTCCTGCATCCGAAGCAGCAAAATACATATTGTAACTGTGCAAGCTGTTATGTCAAGGAATAAAAAAGAGAAGGGTCATAAGTGCAGTTGCCTGCGTCACTCTGGGTTTCACTAGACAGAATGCATTAAGAATATTTATGGGCTTTAGGGGCAGAGTAGTCTGTAATGCAATTGCAACTCATTTAATTGACAAAACAGGGATGAAAAATGCATGCCAAGACATGACTGCTTAAGCCATATTGTGATTTGCCCCATTTGTATCAATATAGGAAGTCAAAGAGGCAAATTGGATTTATGAACATGTTAAAGATAAATCAATTGCCTCTAAAGGATCCCCAACAGGACAGAATCTGTTGTATAAGCATGTGGTTTCATATCATGTTTCACTTTTTCTCTGTGCCATTTGTAATGTTTCAAGAAGGATTTTCTGTGATTCTAGTGTCTGAAACATCAGAAAACGAACTCATTTCATCTTTTACACAATTTCTCTTTGGGCCTTCTACATGGCCATAAAATCTGCTTTGAACTGGTTTCCCTTCCAGACTGGGCCCAAATGCGGCCCCTGTTAGTCTTTTAACTCCCGTGCCCAAACAATGCCTCAGGCAAAAGAGGAATAATTCAAGACAAAGCATGTATACCCTATTTGTCCCAAATTATTTAAATACCTCATTAGACCTGGGTCTTCTGCAGCAGCCCTCCTAACGCATAAAAATGACACATAAGAGGTGGGGGCAAATGCCTCCCCCCCCCCCCCCACTGCTTCCTGGCACATTATTTTTAACATTTTAAGCTGACATTAAAACAGCTTTAAAATCATGGCTCATGAAGCAAACCCCTGAATTTTTCCAAAATGATTTTGATGCCTAGGTTAAACAATGGTGCACAAATTGATGGTGACTATGTTAAATGGTAATTTTGCATAGAGGATCATTCAGGTTATGATTGGTAGCAACTTCTGCTGTTATATGTACATTTATAATATTTTTATGATAAAACTTTTTGACCCACCCTCATATATTTGACCCACCCTCAAGTATATTTCTTGAAATATACTAACTATGCTTCTTTGATAAATCTGGTCAATTTATCCTTTTCAGTCACATCATATAGATTCAAAACTAGTCATCTTGTGTTGCGACTGCATTTTCTTTCCATTTTCTTTTTGGTATGGTATGTATTATCAGCAAAGTCCGGAAGGGGAAAATGGATTCCTCCCCTGACTGGCTGAAAAGAGGGGCAGGCTAGGATCCACACTTGGATTTCCTGGGGTTCCCTTGATGTCACTGCCTGCAGAAGGAGATTCCCATGGTGGGAAGGAAGTCAGCCAGTGATTGGATAAAGAGCCAATTCATTGTAGTGATGCCCTTTGGGAGGGCACAATCCAGGAGGACATGGTTATGTGCTGGTGAGTTCCTGATTGACTCCAGTTCCATGTGAAACAAAGGGTGAAAGAGCCAAGAGACAAAGGTGATAATTCCAAACAATCAAGGGCTTGCTGCTCTTATAGAGAGTCAGTGAATTCATATTTGCTGAGCCCTCTCTTCCACGGGAGAGGTAGAATCTCAGCCTCAAGTTGAATGAGCAAACATCCTGAGCTCATCTTGGTAACCAAGGGGATCATCTATCTTCATACACACATGAAAGGTCTTGTATATTTTTCTCTGGTTTGGGAAGTAGCTAGAGCAGTGATGGGCAACCTTTTGAGCGCGGTGTGTCAAAAATTGCCAAAACACTGAGCATAATTCAGGTGGTGTGTCACTTCAAGAAAAAAACCATAATTTTGCAATATTTAGTTTAAATAACAAAAAATATATAATTGTAATTCCCACTTTCTCTCTTATCATGTTGTTCTACCTCTCTTTATGTAAATAATATCCTTTTGGGGGTGTTTAATAAAAATATAATTTTAAAAACCCAACAAAATATTATTTTTAATTTAATGTAAATGTATTTCTAGCATTTAATATGCTGTTTAATGTATTTCTAATAATAATAATGCAATAATAATAAAGTAACATTGCAAAATAATATTTTTATATTTAATTTACCATTTCATTTAAGGCATATATATATATTTAAGGCATATATTAAAAATATTAAAAATGCATTAAATTAAAATGCATTAAATTAAATGTCAAATAAAAATTCAATTTACCATTTCATTTAAGACATTCTGAAATATTTGAGTAATATAGAAAAGTAATATTATTTATCATTTAATTTAATTTAAATATGTAATTCCTTAATATTTAGGAAACAATGCAAAATAACATTCATTTACTTAATAATTAAATAAACCAATATTATTTTGCAATTGGTTTTTTTCCTTTGCAAAAAGAGAAAACTCATGTAAGCAGGAAGAAAGGAACTGTGCGCGGCTGAAGAGGTGGACCCAGGAACATTTGAAATGGGCGGAGCCTTCTTTCCAGGAAGCCAATGGGAACGGAGATACAGGGAAGAGGCATGGCCTTTCCCGCCCAGCGCTTTTACTTGAATGAAGAGTGGGCAGGGCTTCAGCCTGCTTTTGTGAGCAGTAGGGAAGAGGCCCCTTTCCACGCATGCGCGGAATTGATTCTATGGAGGCTTACTGCAGCCTGGGTTTCTCTCTATGGAATAAGTTACTTTCTTTCCTATCTATTTTTTAAAATGGCATAAAATAAATAAATAATATCCAGCAGGTGTGTGTCAGTAGAAATGGCTGATCGTGTCAGTGTCATAGGTTGGCCATCATGGAGCTAGAGGGATCCTAACCATAATCTCCTTTCCTAAGGGATTATGCAAACTGAGAACATAGAGAGGTTAGTGCCTTTTAGATACATTTTGATAAATTTCATTTGATACAGTTTATACAATTTATACTTTTAAGAATGGACACAGTACATAAAAGATACAGGTTATACAAAAACATCAAGTTGATACAGTTTATCAGGGAGTTAGATATGATAGAGCTTCAGTATTTCGCAACTTCGGAGCAGCAGAAAATGTTATAACAAAAAAGAAAAATATATAACTTGCTTGGAACCTCTTGATAATCTATAAATATTTGGAGGGTCGTGGCTCGACAACAACCACAGCACCCCCAAAAAACTGGTTGTTTGTCATACTAGTTAGCGGAGAGATATAATAGAAAAATAACTTCATAGAAAAATGATTTATGAGCATCCATGGGAGGAGTGCATGTTCTACATTAGGCTACCCCTACTTTTGCTGTATTAATAAACAACATGGCATTTTAAAAGGGCATGCAATTATTAGAGATCTAAACTATAAAAACCTTCTAGTCATATCTGTCAAAGGTTTATTCTTCCAAATAAGATTTCTGGAAATGAACAAGTATTTAATTCCTGGGGGTGAGGGGATAATAATGCCAGCAGGCATCCTGAGTAAGTGACTTTTTAGATTCAAAGAAAGGTTGTAAAATAATATGATATCTACAAATCCATTCACCTGTATCACTATTCTTCCTTTTGGTGTTTTGTCTCATGAAAATTATGCAACACATTAATACAGGTAAGCACTAAAGATACAGATGGCAGTCATGAAATGAATGTCTGAAAGTGAGTTTCCCTTTAATCTTAGAGGAGATAAGAGCCACTAAGCTATGCAGTTGATAAGTGCTTCTACACTATAGAATAGAAGCCAGTTGACACCACTTTATGCTATGGAATCATGGGAGTTTATGAGGTCTTCAGCCTTCTCTCCCAAAGAATGCTAGTATCTCACCAAACTACAATTCTGCTTTACCTTGGAAGTTAAGAAAGGTGAACATAGATTGAGGATTACCACTGAAAACCACATGCAGGCTGTATTTCAGAGGAAGGAACTGGCAAAACCAAATGCGATTACTCCTTACCTAAGAAAACTCTATGAAATTCACAGAAATGCAATAAATGGACAGGAAACTTGAAGCACATAGATATTTACTGTATATACTCAAGTATAAGCCTAGTTTTTCAGCCCTTTTTTTGGCTGAAAAAGTCCCCCTCAGCTTATACTCAGATGACGGTCTGAGCAAGAAGGTGTGGGTCTGAAGGGCATCTTTCAGCCCCAAGCCTTCCTGCCACGACCTACACCTCTCTGCACAACAACCCAGCTCTCCTTCATCTCCTCCTCTCTCGCACAGTGTGCGCCTTCCTCTCCTCCTCTCTTGCCACCAGTCTTTCCCACTTTTCATTATTCATATACACATAGCATTTTCCTCAAAATGTATTATTAAAATAAACTATGGTCCTTATTGGAAGGATACATAAGCACATTTACATTGAAGAAGGTTAAAACAATTGTTTGATCAGAGTTGGACAGTCTTATCTTAAATTACAGTTTTATGCAAATATTCAAAAACATTTAACCTACTGATGCCTTGATTAATGTAATTTTATTAGTATCTATTTTTATTTTGAAATTTACCTGTAGCTGCTGCATTTCCCACCCTCATCGTATACTTCAGTCAATAGGTTTTCCCAGTTTTTTGAGGTAAAATTTGGTACCTCGGCTTATATTCGGGTCGGCTTATACTCAAGTATATATGGCATATTAGTTTCTTTTGTCTGGGAGAATAAAACCAAGAAACACGAACCACATTCAGATGGGGAATTCTTTTATATGTGTTCTGGCTGAGTGGAGCCTAGAGTGCATTTTTGGAGGTAAGGAGTGATAATTACTCCCTTGAAGTGAATTAATTGCCTTTTCTTGAGAAAGAAATCATTCTCATGGTGGCAAATCAACATGTTGCTACCCAAATGGCGATTCACCATGTAATGGAATAAACAGCAGGAGAGACTGTAGGAGACTGCTAACAAGCAACCTGCATCTCTCCAAATATCATTTTAAACAATTAAATAAAAATAATTTTCCACCCCAAGTTAGTGACATGTTCCACATTTTCAGTGTTGGAAGCTCCACAGGCGCAACACGTACCTCAATTTGGTTTCCATGAGAATGAAGCCATTAGAGGCTCATTCACATTTTTAAAAGTGTACGTTTATTTATAAAAATATGTTTAATATCAGTGTAGGCATATTCCTCCAAAAACACACAGTATCTATTGTTTATACACCAATCATCCAAAAAATGCTTCCAAGTCCTAAATTCATCATCATCATCATCATCATCATCATCTTTCCATTTCAGTCTGATTTCAGGTGTGGCTATGGAAGAGAGACAGATTTGGTCACGTTGGTGGATGACCTTCACAGAGACCTAGGCAGGGGGAGTGTGTCCCTGTTGGTTCTTCTGGATACTTCATCAGCTTTTAATACCACTGACCATGGTATCCTTCTAGGTCATCTTGTTAGAATGGGACTGGGAAGCACTGTTTTACAGTGGCTTCGGTCCTTCCTGGAGAGCCATACTCAGTAGGTGGTGCTGGGGGACTTCTGTTTGAATGACTGGTCATTGACCTCTGGGGTTCCTCCCATGCTGTTTATATACATGAAACTGCTGGGAGGGGTCATCTGGAGTTTTGGAGTTCTGTGCCACCTATATGCAGATGACACCCAACTCTACAACTGCTTTCCACCTAATGCCAACAAACCTGTCCTGACCCTAAACCAGTGTCTGTCATCAGTAATGGACTAGATGAGGGCAAACAAACTGAAACTTAATCCAGACAAGACAGAGATACTCCCAGTCAGTTGTAAGGCAGATCAGGGAATAGGGATCCAGGCTGTGCTGGATGGGGTTACAGTCCCCCTGAAGACACAGGTTCGCAGTTTGGGGGTCCTCTTGGACTCAACACTGAACCTGGAGGCCCAGGTGTTGGAGGTGGCCAGGAAGGCCTTTGCACAACTCCAAAAAAATTGTGTGCCAATTGCGCCCATTCCTTGAGAAGCCAGATGTGATTATGGTGGTACATACCTTAGTTACATCCTGTCTGGATCATTGTAACGCACTCTATGTGGGGCTGCCTCTGAAAGGTGCTCCAAATCTTCAGCTGGTCCAAAGAGCTGCAACCAGGTTGCTAACTGAGGCTGGATACAGGGAGCAAACAACCCCCCTGTTGAAGCAGTTCCGCTGGCTGCCAGTCTGTTATGACCTTTACAGCTCTAAACAGTTCAGATTCAGACTATTTGGCCAAACACATCCCATTTTACGGATCTGCCCAGGCCCTCAGATCTTCAGGAGAGGCACTTGGTCCCACCTCCATCAGAAGCTCACTTGGTGGGAACAAAAGAGCGGGCCTTCCTTCTCAGTGGCTGCCCCTCAACTCTGGAACTCCCTTCTTCCCAGGGAAGCCAGAATGGCCCCTTCCCTGCTGTCCTTCCTGCGGCAGGCTAAAGCCTTTCTATTCAGGCAGGCTTTTAACGATGAAGGTTTTTAAGATCGTCAGGGACTGCTGTGTTTTTACATGCCTTTATGGTTTTATATATACATTTAATGCTGTTTTAATAGTTGTATATTTTGAGCTGTATTGTAATGCTTTTAGTTGTGAGCCACTTTGAGTCTCCATATGGAGAGAAAGAGGGGGTTTTAAATAAAGCAAAACATCAATCTCCATTGGAAAACTAAAGATGAATTTACAATAATTTGAACCTTAGTTTAAATGGATAATTCATTGAGGGGGGAAAGGAAAGGGCCTGAGGTTGTTAGGAATTGTAGGAATTGAAGTCTAAAATCTCTGGAGGGCCAAAATTGGCCAGTGCCTGATCTATAATGTAGAAAAAATGCAGTTCTTTAACACTTACCATTCGGTCTGTATCTATATGGGGGCATCTCTTCTTCTTCTCCAGAAAAGTCTTCTAAAAGATAAATAAGATAAATAACAAAAACAATGCAGATGTCCATAAGCTGAAGGAATCCTAGAATCCCAGGCTTGGAAGGGATCCTTTGAGGTCATCTAGTCCACCCCCTTCCTCTCTCTGCATTATCCGAATACTGTGCCCACGTAGCATCAAAAGAAATGTATGTGTGGAAATGAGCAACTAATAAATGATGAGTGTTTATTTTGAGTGTTTATTTCGAGTCACGGGACTGAATCAAGCTCATAATTCATCTACACATTAAAATTTACTTTAGGTTCCTCCAAGCTTTCTTTATTTGAATAGTACAATGTGAGTGAGAGTCAAGTGTTGCTACTTTGAACAAATAATTAGACATTAGAAATCGAGTGTACTAACTTATTGTAAACCACCCAAATATGCCCCGGTAGCTGCAGATCCTCCTTTTCCCCTCCCCTAGTTTAATTAATTCTATTTTTCTCACAATTCCTTCCAGAGTTATAAAATGAATATTCAGATTTTGTATACATCAGCAACACCTACTGGAATTCTAGATGTGGCTTGTTTACAAAATGAAATTGAATTTGTGGATGACATGAAATCTTAGCAAGATTCCCTGTTCTCCCCTGTTTAATGAGGGAATGCCATTTTATTTTTAATTATTTGAGTGTTGCTGAATTTACAAGCAAAATTCTAATCTTGATTTCCTTGACAGGAATGTCCCCAGAGCAGAATTCAGCTTGGGGACCTCATTTCTCAGAATAAGTGGGGATGCAACATTCACCAATTCCCTCTTCCTTCTATACCTTGTGCTCCTCTTCCTTCTTGCTCTGGAGAACTGCGGTACCCTTTGGAATTGAATAGGGAGTCAAATAAATAAGTGAGAATCACATTATTTAAGTGGAGTCCATGCACAGCACGAGAATCAGAATGATGTAGAGGTTCAGTAGAGACAAAAATTTGAATCTCCACTGGCAGCCCTCTGGGTGACCTTGAGCAAGTTCCTCTCAGTCTTAAGGCTTTTCCAAACAGGCCCTATATCCCAGGATCCGATCCCAGTTTTGTGCTTTAAACTGGATTATATGAATCCACACTGCCACATAACCTGGGATAAACAGAAAACCTGGGATCAGGTCCTGGGAGAAAGCCAGTAACAAACTTCCTCAACGTAAATTATACCATGAAAATCCTATGATAGTAGAACAAGAAGAAGCTGGAATTGAAGACACATAAGAATTGCAGCCATGCACAAGAGGAGACTGTGTTCACAGAAGACTAATCAGGATCCACATCATTGTCTTTAACTCAATTTTAGTGTTTTCCCCCATTGAGGTAGAATAATTCCATTATAATGATCTTTTAGATGATGCACACTGAGTATCAATATTACATTAGAAAGAGAAACCTTAATGAAGAAAAGAGATTCTTAACCATGCGAGTACAACTTTTGTCTTCTCCTCCCCACTGAGCCAAATCAGTAATTAAGACTATCCAGATGCTATAGTCTTGGAAAACTACTAAAGCAGAAACATGAAATGTCTCTAATTGTCCCAGAATGATTAGATTTCCAAGAGGTGGGCTACGCACCTGCCCAGTTAATTTAAGGCACGCGAATGCATTCCTTTCTCAAACACATTGATCATCCGTATTTGTGCTTTTCTTTAATTAACCATATTAGAGCTATCAATTCAATCTAGATGTTGTTAGCATTTGGCATCATATCAAGAGATTCCATATTTTGCCAAAGTCTCTGTTCCCTTTCCATCTCACTAACATCTGAATGTTTGATGTCTTCTAAGCTAATGCATACAAATATACTGTTCTTAGCAGCTTCTCCAACTCTGGGTGCAACTTCCAGCAGACTGAAAGGGTCAACATTAAACTGCCCATTTCTAATGAGATGAAGACTCTCACGTGGGCTATAAACTAGCATTTTGCCAAGAGGGAAGGAAATCAATACGAATTCATGGTCCCTCCCTCATCATAAAACTAAGAGGGAAAGAAACATATAGTTGCATGCATTTCCTTAGAGGCTTATAAAGCCAACTGAGCAGAACACAAGTGGATATAATTAAGGCATTCAATATGGCTTCATTTTAGTAAAATGTTTTGAATGAACACATGCAAAAGCCCATAGCTCTCCTATAATGGGAGCAACAATCTCCGAGTCAATGCCATAGATCATTACATACTATGGTCAGTCTGCTCGGCAATGTTTTGGAGCTGAGTCATTTCATACCTTTAGTGTATAATAAGAAAACAAAGTATATGATAAGAAAACAAAATATATACACATGATGTCTGCAGAAAGGAAAGACCATAGGTCAAGCTAGATATTTTATAGATATTTTTGCCTTTTTTGTTTTAGTTTTTAATGCTGAAATTGTGCGATTGTGCTAAAAATAAAAAAATCCTTAAGCATACATACTGCAACTGCATTGTCATAAATAATGGATACATACCAAGTTGACCACCTCCAACACTGACGTTTCTTCAGTTGTGCCAATTTGCTGTTCTGTGATCCAGTGAATATGCTTCCACACACTCCTATAACTTTCCTTCACTACTGTGGTTTCTTTTTCTTTTTTTTGCACAATTGTGCAATTTCAGCATTAGAAACAAAAAAAGCAAATATTTTTAAATAATAATAATAATAAAAGGAATAGGGAGGGGAAGAAGGGAAAGGAGGAGAATCCAATTTCCTGCCAGCACAGAAGTGGCCAGAAACTAATGTCAGTGAGTGATGGGATTACTATGAGTTTGGGAACTATTGATGGGTTTTTCCCATCAATAGCTTGGGATGGGAGAATCACGGGAGTGGAGGCAACCAAAAGTGGGGCCAGTTGCAATGACAGTTTGTACACCTCATGTGATAAAATCTTGTATATGTTGTTTCGGATTTTAATGAGTGTGCTTTTAATGGTTTTTAGTTCAATTGGTACTTTAGTTGTACAGTATTTTAACTTTTGTAAGCTGCCTTGAGTTCCAGGACTGGAGAAAAGGGTAGGATGTAAATATGGAGAGAGGGAGGGAGGAAAACTACAACATTTCCTGAGTTCGGTATGCCAGAATACCTTGGAATATACCTCATTCAGAAATATGTGTTAAATTTCCTATATTTTTATAACTTCGTAGCATGGAAATGACTTTAGCCAGTGAGATCTGTAATGTGATATATAGTATTAGCTCCCTTAAGAGGCTGCCAGTCAGCCAGTGAACCATGATCTCCCATAAGATAGTATAAACCAACTTTCACCTATCTCTGTTCCTCCAAATGCACTGTGCAGTGATTTCCATAATTTCCCAGTTTGACCGGGCCATGGTGAGGGCGGGCCAACAGATTAGGAAAGGCTGCTAAAGAGCTATGATTTAGTGGTGGATATCTCTTTATGGTGTATCAACCCCTCTTTCTCCAATTTGGGCCTCTACACTACTCCAATCTAAAGGTACCAGAATTGACCAGATGTACAGTGCTGTTTTTCTTTTTCCTTCAAAAACTGCTACTCTTTTTAAAAGATGAAGGTATACAATGTGATTCCCTCGGGTTTTCTGGGAGCATGGTTTTCTATCATTATTTTTTTAAGAAGCAAAGGATAGGGGAACACCACAAAATTGTGTTGTAAAACCATAGGAAGCCAATAGACTATGTGTGGCTTACCTCAGTATAAGAGGCCTGTGATAGCACGCCCGAGCCTTTGGGAAAAACTATGTCTGGCTTTACTCAGGGGCTATCTGTATACCTTCTGTTAAGATTGAGACCCTTAACACACAGAGGTACTTCAGACAAGGTGAAAAGTTAACCAAAATGTGTTTACTGAAAACAAGATGAATAAAGAGTTAACTCCACCCAGAACTATTATAAGGTAACTTAAAACAGTACATTACAAAAGGAGCCTTTGCTGGCTGCAGTCATCTCTCTGAGGTCTTCCGCTTCTGGTACAAAGCAATGATTTACAAGCTGTTGCTTATAAGCTGTCTCAATCCTTCTTCTTGTAAAGCTTAAGCTGGTCAAAAGCTTCTGTTGTCACTGGGACTGTTGGTATAAGAATACTGCTGAATGCAGGTGCTAAGGATGCTTGTTTTAAATTGCTTGGGCCTAGGATTACCAGACAATACCCAAGCTTCTATTCTCTGTAGCTCTGCTGCAGGAAAAGGAGGAGTCCAGCAAAGGGGCTCTATACAGGCAAATGGAATAGATCATCTAACACTGGCCTCTAGGTGTTTTTATGCTCCACCCAAAACTAATACAAAAGAAGGTATCTACACTATTGGGAAAACCGATAATCAGTGGAAACTGAAGCAGAGGAGAGGAAAAGGCAGAGCCAAGACTTCACAAGGCCAGAGCAAGTCATCCAATTCCCCCATTCTCACATTTCTCATTTTTCTTTTCTGACCACCCCTCAAAATACCACTGTCATTTGGTAATGTTTCGTTCTTTGCTGAGCTAGATTTTCTGGGGGCTGGTATGTTTGATGTGGTAGAGCTGTTTTCAAAAATTTCAATCAATGAATCATTGAATGAATGTATTTTGTAACTTCTGCAAATTTTGGAATCTACATCCTGAGCATGCTGTAGTGTTCTCCCCTTGTTTTTCTGTGGCTTGCTTTCCAGCTTGCTTTCTGGCTTCTTTTCCTCTTTTAAAAGTGGGTGGTGCCGTTTTTAAAGGGAGCTATTGAACTATCTTCAGAATAAGCCCCTGCTTTTATTTAACCAAAATTGCTGCTACAGATTCTGGATAATTAATCAATGTGAGGTCACCACTTTTTTCACATGGTTACCTTGTTCTGCCATCATACTAACAGCACGTTGCAATGCTGACTTAACAGAAATATATAGTTCATCACAGTCTGTACCACTATTTTGATATGCAGTCTGTTACAATGCTTAATTCTTCCCTGATGTAATTAAAATCAATTCTGGCAGCATATGCCTATTATCATTATATTGAGTAGCCACTTTTCCTTGGCAAGACTCCCAAGTGATGTGGCAGATAGACATTTAACAGATGACACTGCTGCACTGGCACACCTTCACTTCAAGTACATTATACCTTTTGCCACTTTATATTAGCAATAACCATATCTGACCATATTCATCAAAAACTATATGTTCCTTTACCAATGTTCAAGTCAGTGCATTTGAATACATGCTAAAAGTAGTTCTTCTACTGATATAAATCAGACTCTTGAAGTTTTCAACTCTATAGTTTTCTGTAAATTATGGTGCAAGCTTATTTTCAAGATTTTGGGCAAACTGTTATTATCATCTATAGTTTCTCAATAAACACCTAATGCCTAATTCCTCTGTGGCATAAGTTCCCAGAGTGAGAAAAAGATAATAAACTCTGATAAACTATAATATATTCACTGTTGGCTCTGTACTATATTTAAAGAAACCTGTCCTGCATTGCTCAAGTTTCAGAACATGTTCACACCATAGCATTAGAGTGCTATGACTTTATCACACAAGCTTTCTTACGCGGTGTAGGATGCTTCAAGCACAGTTCCTAAATGGAGCCTGACAGATCCCATCAAATGACACACAGCTACTTCCAGTGGGGCTCTGTCTATGAACTGTGTTGGAAGTGTCCTGTGACAGAGTCCTGAGAACATGGGAGGCTTCTAGTGTTCTCATTCAATAGAATGGAGAAAGCCTGTGGGGAAGCCAGGTGGTGATGCTTCCCTCCGTGGGATGGGAAAGGGATGTGGGAGATGTAGGGTGATGGGTTCCTTTGCTACCCCACAGAGTCACCACGCTGCCCCACGGATGCCCCCATCCAGATTCAGGATCATATAGCAATGCATTACTCCCACTGGTGCTTCAGTCTTATTGCACAACATCATCACTCTCCAGGCATTGCTGCATTACACAGTCTTTGAAAAGGTGCTGCTTTTTATTGTGGAAATAATCCACTTTTCCCACAACAGTCCCTTCAAGTCCAGATTTCCATGATCATGCCAGCAGCCACTTGGAGAGCCTTTGCGACTGAAAAGCAGGATATAAATACTCTAAAGAAAAACTAAAACTTAAAAAAATGGGTACAATGCAAACGTGGACATGTTATCCCTCACTCACTCAAGAATTCCTGAGGAAATCTCTTCAGAATGGGATTTCACTGTCATTTTCATTTGGATCATGTAGCCAGAATGGTGTATACTATCATAGAATCAGAGTTGGAAGAGACCAAAAGAGCCATCCCATCCAACTGTAGTGGTTTGAGTTTTGGACTATGACTCTGAAAAGTAGAGATTGAATCTGCTCCACCATGAAAACCCACTAAATGACCTTGAGGAAGTCACACACGCTTAGCCTCTGAAAACACTGAGACAGGTTCACCTTAAAGTTGCTATGGGTTGGAAATGATCCAGAGGCACACAAGAGCAGCAGCAATACAGGCTGGATCACAACAAGAAGGAAGACTTATAGACAGCAGAAAGGAACTGTCCAGCGAAGCTGTTTCGAATAGTCAGAGGGTTGGAACCCTCCGGCGTAGCTGTTTTGAGTAGTCAGAGGGTTGTTGAACCCCACCTCTCAGGACAGGTCCCCTGACAACTCGGCAGCCTGCAGTGAAGCATTTGCCCAGTTCTTTGCAGACAAAATTGTTTTGATCCGCTCTGGCTTTGACACCATGTTAATGGCAGTCTCTGAGGATGTAACATGAGAACCTGCTTGTCCGGTTTTGATTGATTCATTTCAATTGGTGCAGCTCAAGGATGTGGACAAGATTCTTGGAGAGGCGAGAGTGACCACATGCATCCTAGACCCCTGCCCATCCTGGCTAGTAAAAAAAAGCCAGAGGGGGTTTGGCAGAGTGGGTGAAGATGGTGGTTAATGCTTCACTTCGGGAAGGCAATATTCCAGCCAGCTTAAAACAAGCTTTATAAAACCGCTGTTGAAAAAAAATCACTGGATCCCACTCAATTTGTCAACTATGGGCCAGTTTCCAATCTCCCCTATTTGGGCAAAGTCCTAGAACGTGTGGTAACCTTGCAACTCCAGGGATTCTTGGAAGACACAGATTATCTGGATCCGGCGCAGTCTGGCTTTAGGCTGGGACATGGTACTGAGACAGCCTTGGTCGCCTTAGTGGATGATCTATGTTGGGAGCTAGACAGGGGAAGTGTGTCCCTGTTGGTTCTGCTGGACCTCTCATTGGCCTTCGATACCGTCGACCACAGTATCCTTCTGAGACACCTCACAGGAATGGACCTTGGAGGTACTGCCTTGCAGTGGCTCCAGTCCTTCCTTGAGTGTCGTTCCCAGAAGGTGTTGTTAGGGGACTCCTGCTCAGCCCCATGGCCATTGTACTGTGGGGTCCCACAGGGTTCAGTACTGTTCCCTATGTTGTTTAATATATACATTAAACCATTGGGGAAGATCATCCCGAGTTTCAGGGTATGGTGTCATCTGTACTCAGATGATGTCCAACTCTGTCACTCCTTTCCACCTGCTACTAAGGAGGTTATTCAAGTCCTGAACTGGTGCTTGGCTGCTGTAACCGACTGGATGAGAGCAAACAAGTTGAAACTAAATCCAGACTAGACAGAGGTCCTCCTGGTCAGTCACAAGGCCAAACAGGGCATAGGGTTACAGCCAGTGCTGGACGGGGTTACACTCTCCCTGAAGGCACAGGTTCACAACTTGGGAGTGATCCTGGACTCATCCCTGAGCCTGGAACCCCAGGTCTCAGTGGTGGCCAGGGGAGCGTTTGCACAATTAAAGCTTCTGCACCAGCTGCGCACATACCTTGAGAAGGTCCACACTCTGGTTACATTCCATATAGACTACTGCAACGCTCTCTACGTGGGGTTGCCTCTGAAGACTGCCTGGAAGCTGCAATTAGTCCAATGTTCGGCAGCCAGGTTACTCACGGGAGCGGGGTACAGGGAGCGCACAACTCCTTTGTTGCGCCAGCTCCACTGGCTGCCAATTAGCTTCCAAGCACAATTTAAAGTGCTACTTTTAACCTACAAAACCCTATACGGTTCTGGCCCAGTTTACCTATCTGAACATATTCTCCCCTATGAACCATTAAGATCTTCTGGAACGGCCCTGTTTTTGGTCCTGCCACTTTCGCAGTCACATCTGGTGGGGACGAGAGACAGAGGCTTTTCTGTGGTGGCCCCCCGGTTATGGAACTCTCTCCTGAATGAAATCAGATCTGCCCCCTCCCTCTTGACCTTTAGAAAGCTAGTGGAATCCTGGCTGTGGAATGAGGGCATTTGCAGAGTGAAGGCTGTGACCAGTATTTGACTAAAGTTATTGACCACAATGTGTGGACTGAGTTGGACATGATTTTATTCTGGCGATTGGTTTATATGCATTTTATCTTATATGTATTTTTAACTGATAGTTTATGTATGATGTTTTAAAGGTTTTTATTGTTAGCATTGAATTCTTGCTGTTAGCCGGTCTGAGTCCCTCTACAGAGGTAGAGAAGATCGGGATATAAACGTTTTAAATAAATAATAAATAAATAATAAACAGACAACTCTTCTGATGTTGTTGCCTAACTACTGATGTTTAGAATCATGATGCCTCTGACTTTGGCTGAAGTCTGTCAACATAATGATAAATGAGGCCATGGGCTCATCTGCACTGTCATATAAAGTTTGAAAATACATTATATGGTCAGTATAGGCTCATATAATGCAGATTGGGAGTGATCCTGGCCTACATTAAACTGCTCTCTCTTCTCTCTTTTAGGCGATCCCTCATTGTCCAAGTAGGATAGTCTTCCAGGATCCAGAAACTGCATTACATTCATGAATGATATTCATTCATTAATTTTCAAACTGCATTCATTGTTCTCCAGGTCAGGAGAACAATGAATAATCTTTGGATTTTAGTTCAAAATTTAGTCCAAAAGGGGCTATTCAAAGAATGGAAAGGTGGGAATACAACAAAAATGTATAATGCTAAGCAATTGGTTTCACAATGAGTTGTTATTGATGCTTTTAATGACAATGCTTTTTTACTTCTACCATCTTATCTATCAGGAATGGTAGAGAGAATATATAGCATTTCTTAATTAAGCAGAAAAGAGTATCTTTTTTATTATTGATTTTACAGCCCCTTAATATTAGTGACAAATGCAGTGTAAAAATCAATGCTATATTACCCTATTAATGAAAATTGGGATTCTTCTAGTATTTGAAGAAGATGAATGACATCATGTTTGCATTCTTTGGATACACTGGAAGAAATGGGAAGAGTATACTGAGGCCCCTTCTATACTGCCATATAAAATCCACATTATCTGCTTTGAACTGGATTGTATGGTAATATAGACACATATAATCCAATTCAAAGCAACTAACGTGGCTTTACATGTGCATGGCTGGATAGATATGTACCACAGAGAAGGGCTAAACTTCTCTGTAATGCCCAAATTTAAAAAAAAATGGGGGAGGAAAAGAATGTTTTCAAAAATGTCCAGAAAACAAAGTTTGTAGAAATCACTAAATATCAGTTTGTAGAAATCATTAAAGGCAGTAGACTTTCCATTATGTGCATTGATCTGGGAGTTGCTGTGCACACTCCAAACTATATAGATATCTTCCACTTTATCTTTCTTCTTTGCTAATCTCCAAGAGACTCTACAGTACCCAATGGGATCATAGTGCCTTCAGATCATGAATTACATTTAGAGCTTTGGTCAACATCATTATGTAATACAATTTATCAGGAATCTCACTTAGAAAAAAGAAGGCAGTCTAGCTGCAGCATTAGCAGTAAAATGTCAAGGCCCCATCCTTTGGTGGGGCCTTAGGAATAGTTCCTTCTGGATCATCATCATCATCATCATCATCATCATCTTAATTTGTACCCTGCCACCATCTCCCCAAAGGGGACTCGGGGCGGCTAACATGAGGCCAAGCACAAAATTACAGTACAGCAAAATAAGATACAAAGAAGCAGAAAATAACATCAAAATAAATATATGAAATAACAAAATAAAATAAACAGTTACAAAAT
Organism: Anolis sagrei; assembly: GCF_037176765.1. NCBI lineage: Eukaryota > Metazoa > Chordata > Lepidosauria > Squamata > Anolidae > Anolis > Anolis sagrei. The sequence goes on from NC_090023.1 coordinate 107,080,553, forward strand.
AACATGATAGAGAAATAGAACACAGTGGGCGGGCTAAATCCACGAGGATAAAATTGATAAAACCCTGGATGAGATAAGTAGTGGGAGAATGTGTTTCTGAGGGAGGAGCTCAAAAGGAACGAATAATGGGGTTAGACCTTCATTAAGGGCGGGGGAGGGGGAGTGCATCATGAGGATGGAACTGTAGTTCGAACAGACAAAATATGGAATATATACTCATTTGCCAAAGGCAATCGGAAGTTTTTAGGTCTTTCTTAAAAGCTGCCAGGGTTGAGGCTTGCCTAATCACACTAGGTAGTGAGTTCCAAAGCCGAGGGGCCACAGCAGAGAAGGCTCTCTGCCCAGAATCCCCAGCCAGCCTATTGGGATTGTTGTCTAAAGGTATGTTTTCTCAGTATTGTGAAAGCATGGTTGAAGGAGACAGATGTTTTGACATCTGTCCTTGGCTCCTAGATACATATATTCACCAAAGCTCCAATCACTGGATGGGCCTTCTACACTGCCATATAATCCAGATTATCAAAATAGATAATCCACATTATCTGCTTTGAACTGGATTATATGAGTCTACACTGCCATATAATCCTAATTCAAAGCAGAAAATCTGGATTTTATATGGCAGTGTAGAACAGGTCCTAAACACATTTGCCTAGGAGTATGCTGCACTAAACTACACTGTAGTTTAGTTTGACTCCACTAACTACCATGGCTCAATGCAATGTTATCCTGGGGTTTGTAATTTGGTAAATCACCAGAACTCTTTGGCAGAATAAAGCTAAAGGCCTTGAAAACTCCAACCCCTATGAATCCATAGGATCGAGCCACAACAGTTAAAGTGATGGTTGAAAAATATTCTCCTGGCCTTGTTTCCCAATTAAGATAAAGAACGAGTAGATTATAAACATAGAAGCTTTATTTCTGCAGAAGCAAAACCCACAGTGGTTTTCTGTAAAGCCAGAATAACATCACACCTGTGCTTACAAAATGTGTGGCCTTATATACATGTTCAAATAGATATACATTGCACACTAATATTCCTTCATCCCACCTCTCAACGACATTCCCGACTCCACCTCCTTCTCTTGTCCCTCCCCCTTATCCTCACAGAGGGTGTGCAACATTCTCAATGAAGTAATTGTTTTTCTCAGTTTACAATTTGCATTATCTTAACTTTTTGGCTGCTTTTGCATGCCAAAGCCTTGAGGGTCCGAATGTTCACCGCTGCAATGAAAGCCACCTCTCTCATCTGTGATGTTACTGAAACAACATTTCAAAATGATTATTTAATACAGAAATTATTCATCTAACAATTATTAAAATTATATTTCAGTCAGGTGTGTCTTCATTGTCAAACTGCATTAATTCTACAGTGTAGATACACTCTTAGCAGGATGGACCTCTCACTAGACACAGGCCCCAATCTACACTGACCATTTAATGCAATGCAAAGATAGCTTCAGACTGTGGTGATCAGACCACAAACTCCAACAAAAGCACAAAAAAGAAAACCCTTAATGCATGTCAGTGCTCACCATCTAAGCCTCAAACTGGTTCTGGAATTGCTTATGTAATGATCTGCACAAATCACTTTCTTCATTAACGAGTTGAAACTGCACTAAATGGGCAGTGTAGATGGGGCCAAAGATATAGTGCTGCCCTCAGTAAAGAATAAGTTAGTCATGTTTGCCTGCACCTCAAGCAGAGTATTTCTATGCTAGAAAAAGGGGCAACTGAATAGATACAGGCCACATATAGACTTTGGACCTCTTCACACATGCCATTGGAATCACCATGGATCATGGCAATTCCAACAGTGCCTATCCCCTGTCACCCCATGCCCCACATTGCTCGATTCACTAGCATCCATATCCCACAGGTGAAAATGTCCACTGCCCAGCTTCCCTCCACTGATCCAAGGCAACATGGGAGGCGTCCCATGTTGCCTCCGCAATGTCATGCATCAATTCACCTTCTTCTTTACAACAGAATGCTGCTGGGAGATGCAGTGCATTGTGGGATGGGAGCTAGCGAACCAGCACATGCCTCCAATTTTGCCCTTGTCTGCTGAGGTCATAATAGAAAGTCTCAGGATTTGTTCCTATCGTTTCCCATTTTATGCTGCGTTAAACCATCCAGGAGATAAAAAGAATCTATAAGAATCTATAAAATTCAGCCATAAAGAATAGAAACCAACTCTGGGATTTTAATCAGCCAGGATTGTTATAGTCCTATCTGATCAAGAAAAAAAGAGGTTCCAAAAGTCCATACCTATCTCCAAATGCTTCTTTATCAGTATGTTTGTATAAAGAAAGGTAGAAAGGAGCACAGAGAGAGCAACACCAGACGCCAAATGCGCAGGCTGCTTGTACTACCTTAAAGTACAAACCATATCCTCAAACATGCCATGAATGTTTCTCACTTTCAGTCTTCCATTTATATAAAAAAGACAATAGTGTTATTCTCTTAGTATTGTTGTCAATTGCAAAGGTTTTTTAAATCACATCTTGTGTTTAAATGTTTCCACGTGTTGTGTTTGAATATTTCTGCATCTTTCCCCTTGGCAGCTGTGGATCATGCATTGCAATATCATTACTTTACTAGTATGTAAAGAAGAATCAGTAAATCAAATTAAATGACTAATAGTGATTTTTCTTTGTCCCTATTTCAGCACTGGAATAACAAGCACAATCCCTTTTCTTCTGTGGAATGCTACTTTGATTTTTTTTGGCCTTTTATTTTTAAACAATATTACATCATTATTTTGAAAGGATAAGTAATGCTGCATGGACAATTTGAATCCATGGTGTACCTTAAAAAATACATTTTTCACCTCTTCCCCACACCAAAGACATTTTTGGCACAGGGTGAAAAACATTGGAGACGACCCTAAATCAGATTAAGTGCTGTCTCTTCTGTTCTGGACATATCTCAGAATGCTGCCAGATTTCAATCTTGGTGATTGAATCATTTTGAGTCAGAGGAGTTCGTTCACATAATGCCCAAGTGAGTCATAGGACCTAATTTCTTTAAAAAGGGCCAGGAGACCCACAATGTTAATTACATTATTGCACTAAGTAAAGGAATATCTAATGGAATTGGAGCAAGGGGACATATTTCAAGCTCCTTCCAGCATCAGATGTTGACATCGCAAAATGTTATGCCCTTGGTTAAGGGGGAGTCTACTGATGGAAGCACAGCAATAGAAATGCGGTAGTAGTGAAGAGTGATTTGGTACCAAGAATGTTAATAAAGTGAGGTCACCAGCATTTCTACATTAGTGGGACTTTTTCTCAGTCAAGAACTCCTATCTTCTGCCCCAGATTCTGCAAACATACACTAACATGTTCAAGTTGTGCAAAGTGATGGTGAGTTCCAACAGTGAAAAATTATCCATTTAAACTATAACTCTCATAAGTGGCCATGCTGAGTGGTAAATTTCAGAAGTTGACCTCCACATGCTAAAACGTCTGCACTGCATCTTAATAAAATAGTACACAACAGCTATTACTAAGCCCCCTTCTACACAGACTTTAAATTCCAAAATAAAATAGAATAAAAAGGGGAGTAGATGACACACAACTGGATCATGGGATGGCATAAAAAAAACGTGTTAAAGTTTCTGCTTAAAATCCATGATAGGGGGAAAATGCACTGCTATGGAGCACTGTATATCCCTGCACTCAAAAAAATATGACAGTTCCTTGTGATATCCTGGTGTAGATTGTTCTAATGGTTATCCTCATTTGATAATCTCGAAACAGCTGATGAGGGATCTAAACAGATGGAGCCAAATGGAAGCACGAGAGGAAAGTAATTCCCATGAGGATTCTCTCCAACCATTCCTTTGTTCTCATATTTCTGAAATTAAACAGAGCTTGGATTTGCACAGTGGGCACCAGCATGGCAGGCAAGTGACCCCAGTGGGAACTGGGGTTCAAGAGGGCAAACTTAAAGGTACCAGGAGGGTGAAGAGAGATAATGACAAGAAATTTGCTTGTGTGCACTTTCTTATATCTGCATCAGTGCTTATGAGGTGCAGTGCATCTTGGAGCGTCAATAAGAAAAAAATTGAAAGAAAATTTCTGGCACATGTCCCATGTCCTGCATCGCCCGACTCACATGTCCTGCATCGCCCGACTCACCACTGGCCCATCCCACAGGGAGAAACATCCATCATCCGGTTTCCCCTCATTGTTTAAAAGGCAACACAAGAAGCCTCCCGTTTTGCTGCAGTAACGGCTTACGCCACTTGCTCTCCTGTTTCGCCACTGAGCCCAACCAGAAGTAGATGGGCATTGTGTAATGGGTTTTGTGGTGTAATGGGAGAGCAAACAGTGTATGATGGGCAAATTGCCCCATCTGATGTGGTTGTTAGTCTGTAATGTTTTCAAGATTTAGAGTTGTTCACCATTAGCTGTGCCAATGGTGAACTACAGTCCAGAATCATCTGGAGACCCACATATTATCAATCTGATTCTGAAGAGAGCATATGACAAGATGTTAGCAACTTCCCTTGATCATGACTGATGGGTCTGGTAAGACACAGACTCAGCCATTCTTTCCATCTTTCATACAGACAAAGAGCCGACTTTCCAACATTCATCAAAAAGCAGACGGTCTGTTCAGGGAACAGGATTAGCTCATAGCCATAGCCTTCAACTTTCCTTTCCTGCTTCATACTGTTGCTTTGTTTCTTAAGTTCCCTCCTGTTAAAAATAAATATTTTGATCATTGCCACTTTACAGACATCAGTCAAAATTATTAAACAAAATTATTATTTTTCCATTCACTCCAAAAAGGCATTCTGCTTCAAGTAAGCAAGTAAAGAAGGGGTAAGCCTTTCATCCCTATTAACCCATACTAGAAAAAAGTTACTTTTTTGGCCTTCTGGGAGATTATGGCACTAGAAACCACAAGCCAACACAGTCAGAGGATATGCTAACTAGGGGATTCTGGGAGCTATAGTTTAAAAAGTAATGTTTTCAAGATCTGCTTAACCATGAAAATTAAATTATATCTCCATGGTTCAAGGCAATGTATTATTGATGAGCACAAGCAGGAAATGCTTGATATGAAGCTTGCTGTGTGCCTTTATGTTGTTTGAGACCTATGGTGACTCTAAGGTGAACCTCTCGCAGACTTCTCTTGGCAAGATGTTTTCAGAGAGGTTTTGACACTGCCTTCCTCTGAGGCGGGAAGACTTTGACTTGCTCAAGGTCACCTAGTGGGTTTCAATGGCTAAATGCCATATAATCCAGTTTAAGGCAGATAATCTGGATTTTATGTAGCATTGTAAAGGGGTCTAGGACTTGTTTAGCTAGCAAATGGATAATCATTAGGCAATATTAATTGCACTTTTTTCTGTGATGTTGAGCAGGTCTTCCCAAATACGGCATAGCTAAACGGAAATATAGAACTAATCGACAACGCAATGAAATAATGATTTGACATGGAGGCACTCATGACAATGTTTTAAAGCTTTGTATGGTTTTTATATTTTTTATACTATATTCTATATTGTTTTTAATAGAATATCTTGATTGTTTTTACTGTTTAATTGTTATGGCATCGAATTGTTGCCAATTTGTGAACCGCTCCAAGTCACCTCTGGGCTGAAAGAGGTGGTATATAAATATAATAAATAAATAAATAAATAAATAAATGAGTTTTACTGCTTTGATCTCCCCAAAATGCTTGTAAGTTCCAGACCACTGAAGCAAGGCCCCTGTAAGTAGACAATCTGTCTTCCAGTCATTTATATTTTAACAGCTGCAGACAATGATTTTATCAGCACTAGAATAGAAAGACCTGTTTAGATCATTAATAAATCCTGATCTTGGGTATCCTCAGCGCTCTTCCACAAAGTCATATAACCCAAATTATCAAAGCAGAATAACCCACAATATCTGTTTTGAACTGGAATATCTGAGTCCACACTGACATATATCCCAGTTCAATGCAGATGATGTGGGATTTTATTCAGCTGTGTGGAAGAGGCCTCAAAACATGATGATTAGCAACCTTTTGGGATTTGTTTGCGCCAAAGTATAACAGTTAAAGGAGGTATGGGCAAACTTTGGCTCTCCAGGTGTTTTGGACTTCAACTCCCACAATTCCTAACAACCCATAAGCTGCCTGGGATTTCTGGGAGTTGTAGTCCAAAATACCAGGAGGGCCGAAGTTCATCTATGCCTGAGTTAAAAGAAATATAACAAAGAACCCCATTCAAATATTTTTAAAGTGGCCAAGATCCTGCATCAGATGCTACCATTTGTAACCTTATGATGCTAAAGCCATGTCCCTGAGAATGAATTATGACAATGGAACTTGGCTACTTGCAATCAGTATCAAAAACTGGCTGAAGGACAACAATTTTTTTTTAAAAAAATCCACATCTTAAAGGCAAAATAGGACTGAATTTGCTGCCTATAGGATAAGACAGTCTATCGGAAGTGTTATCAGACCCAAATCTATCTGTACGGCAGGGAAGTAGACAAAAAGGAAACTCTCGATGCATTTTTCGAGCTCTGCTACCTTTTGTGGCTTCTACAATTGTAGTTATACATGTCAACAATAAGTGTAAATTAAGTCCACAGGATGAATATAAGAAAATGCCCAATGCTATGTCACCAGTCTAGATCACTGGCTAGCTGTAAAAAGGAACTGAACCTCACCTTTTTTTGCTGATCCATAATGGAGCCCTCGGTGGTGCAGTGAGTTAAACCACTGAGCTGCTGAATTTGCTTACCGAAAGGTCGCAGGTTCGAATCTGGGGAGCAGAGTGAGCTCCCGCTGTTAGCCCCAGCTTCTGCTAACCTAGCAGTTCGAAAACATATAAATGTGAGTAGATCAATAGGTACCGCTCTGGCAGGAAGGTAATGGCACTCCATGCAGTCATGCTGGCCATATGACTTTGGAGGTGTCTACAGACAGCACTGACTCTTCGGCTTAGAAATGGAGATGAGCACCAACCCCCAGAGTCAGACACAACTAGACAACGTCAGGGAAAAACCTTTACAGGCATGTAGCCAGGGGGGGGGACTCGGGGGGCTTCAGCCCCCCCCCCCGAAATTTTCATGGTGGTTCGCGAAAAGGCCTTATTGGTGCATTATTTAAACTTATGTTTATTCATATCATGATCTGATCACCATACTCAATATATCCCATATGCATGGGGGTATTGGGGTAATGATACAAAAGGTTTGCTAGGCTAGACCCTCTTTCACTCAGACTCAGCCCCCCCCCCGAAACTCAGCCCCCCCCCGAAACCCCCCCTGAAAAAAATTTAGCCCCCCCCCCCGAAACGAAATCCTGGCTACGGGCCTGAACCTTTACCTTACTCTTTTAATGGAGAAAGGGGGCTTTAGCAGCAGGTATGGTTTTGCAATCCTATAGAAGAGAAAAGTAATGGAAGTGAGGTGAAAGCAGTTTGCAAGTGGGATGTATAAAGCACACCCTTCTCTGTTCTGTATTTTTTTTCTCTAAAATGATTTTCCCTGAGGAAAAATGCAGTCAACACTGAATTACATGCCCACATATCATTGTACCTTGGTTCACTACAGAGGATTGCACTCTTACTTGTCCAGAAAAGAGGCTATGCAGTAGAAACTAGGGGGGGAAAAAAACACACACACAAATACAGTGTTATTTAACTCTGTTAATGCCATATTTCTTTGATTCCAAGATGCCATTGATTGTAACACACACACTAATTTCAGTATCACCCACATTTCTAAGAAACACCCCATTTTTTACAGATGTTTGTATGTGAGGAAAAGTGTGCCTTAGAATTTAAGGAATACCATATTTTAATTTGGATTGGCTGTTGTTTTAGACTTGTCAGGTTGCACTTGCCATAAATGTAGGGAAACCAAAAAGTTTAATATTTTGTCAAAATAGAATCAAATTCTTATCAGAGGCAATTGTAAAACCCAAGGAGTTTTTCCAACATTATGGATAAGTGGTTTTCATAAGTTTATTCCTGGCATCCGTGATTTGGCCCCCACCCCATTTATTCATTTTTCAAAATAACAATTAGAAAAAAAATTACACTGCTCTGAATTGGTGCCAGAAGAGCTATTAGCTATGATTGAATGTTTAAAAAAAAAAACCCTCCCAAGTTGAAATCCTCCAGAGAATGACAAGAGAGAGATGCCTTCCCGCTCTCAGCCATCAATTATAATGAATGATCGGCATAATGCATGACAAGGAATGTAATAGAAGACAGGAATAGGGATACTTCAGAGTAATTCACTCGGCTGCATGCGACAGAACCAAGTCATAATATTTTTTCATGTAGCTCTGCCGTCAGTAGAGAAAACAGCCAGCAAAGTGCAATTTATTTTGTGAACTGACTTTATTTCTGTCTGAGGGAAGGTACACTGAATTAATATGGTTTTTAAACTATAGTCCCATTGTGCAGACAAAATAGCATGAGGTGATGTGGCAGCGGCTTCATTAGGGTGCGAATGTTTAATAGTAAAATTATTGTTGTTTAATTTGTTTTATAGGCAGTAATGAAAACTGTAGCATTAAAGTGCCTAGTAAACCAACTAGATTGAGAAATTACTGAGTTGTCAAGTCAAGACTATTACCAACATGGTCCTAGTACAATTCATTAATACTTAGATGTTATGGCAAAGGCAGTACTAGGTGATTTATCATCATTAGTTTATCATGAAACTACCTCACATGGGGAAAAGTAGTGTTTATTGAGCCCAGAGAAAGGACTGTAAATAGATAACTGGTTCCAAAAGAGCTTAACACTTGCTGTCCCATCACTCCCTCAGACAGCAGAATCTCAGGTGATGCAAGGTAACAGAAGTGGAGCCATGAAAACAAGAAGGTGAACTCAGCATGTTTAGGGAAATCTGTAGCATCAAAGCCTGTTCCATCCATCTAGGATTCCTGTATAAGTTGGCCTTATGAATGTTTACATGAAAATAATAGGACTTTGAATGCTACTATTAAAAATGAGATATTTATTCATTATTCTCATTACATGTTTATATTATAGCATCAAGAAGATAGCTCACCAAGTTATTCATTATTAATTCTAACAGTTACAGTTACTTTTGCTTTCCAAAGGCCTGAAAATGCTTTCTGATTACCCCCACTTAGCCAGTTCAAATATTGCATCTTGAGAATTCCAAGAAAAAGTATGAAATACATCCGCATTCCACTATGTGTGTTAGGTTCCATAAAAATCTGCGCACTTTTTATCATTGTTCAGTGCAAGTGAACTGGCAATTTTGTTTGTTCAGTCCCACCACCGTCTCAAATATGGTTGGTGGGGACAAGAAAGGGGGGGTTCTCGGTGGTGGCTCCCTGGCTCTGGAATACCCTCCCTAAAGAAATTAGATTAGCCCCCTTTCTTCAGGCCTTCTGAGTGAGTCTAAAAACACGGCTCTTCGGAGAGGCCTTTAATCCTGAGTAATCCATGGCCAATGTGATGAATCACTGATAGTACTGGCCTGCACATTGATTCATTGTTATGACAGATAGCCCTCAGGTTTCACTGCATTTTACGAATTTTATCATTTTCATTTTTTTTATAATTTTAGCAATGAGATTTTTATGCACTGTTGATTATTCTTATGCCATTGTATTTAGACTTACGTATTGCTGTCTGTATGTGGCACAAGAAGTGCTTTCGTGAGATGTCCCGAGTCCCTGTGGGGAAATGGTGGCAGGGTACAAATAAATATTATTATTATTATTATTTTCAGAAGAATTGCTTATTATTATGGAGATTATTGTCCTATCTACCAGAACATTTATGCCAGATAAAAGTCCCTGGTATAACTCTTCTAAGAACACCACTTAATTATTGCATTGCTATTCCCAGTGCTATTCATAGTTGATCCAATGTGTTTGGGAGACACCTAACCTGTTGTGCACAGAACTGTTGGATTTTTCACTTTGATCTTCCTTTAGTGAGTTGCCATGTGGTTCTTTTAAAAACTTCACAGAGACCAATGACTTTGACCTACTGTGGGCTTTACTGCTTTTGATGCTGTGCATTGAATGCACAGTATAGTTAGTGTAAAGATAAGGGGCTTCATGATTTTTGTTTCAATTGCAGTTCAGTTTTGTGTGGTCACCGGAAAAGCAAATATGATTGGGGGCAGGGATGAAGCCTCTCAGAAGACTAACATATGTGGCTTTGTGGTTTTCTAAAAGCCTCATTTATCTTTGATTATTTTTTTTCATTTTTTGCTTTCAAGTAGTAAAATCATTTAGTTTTATTTTATAATCAATACCACGTGACAAACAATTAAATTTTTTTATCCTGCTTCTATGGAAGATAGCAGAATATCTCTGTTTCTGAGTAGAATGTTTAATTAATCTACTTCTTTCCTTGGAGAATGTGCCATGCTGAGCTATATATTATTTACTAATGTTGATCCCTTTTTTCTTGGGCTCTTTCTGAAGCCTGAAGCACCTACACTTCTTGGGAAGTACAAGAATTTAACAGAGCAGAATAAGAAGTGCCTTGCTGTGAAACTTCTTCCTACATGTGAAAGTTTGGCTGTTTTCTTTACGTTTTGAACAAAAAATAAATCAGTCAATTACCTTGGATCAGATCCAAAGTAACCAAATAAATAAAGGGGGGAAACCCCCACATGTACACATATAATGCCTTTATAGAGAAATATGCTATATGAAAACATTCCATAATTGCTCCAAAGTATAACCTCAGTAGTCAGTTTATACTCAAGATACTTAAGAAGACCAAGCCACTGAGGTATCTGCAACTTCCAATAGTTAATGAGAAGATTCCAACTTTCCTGAAAAGACTGTTTAGCATTCAATTAGCTTTGCTAAAACAGTTTAATGGCTGTAATTTTAAACATTAGCATTCCTTCCTATCATATTTTCATCTTGCTAATTGACTAGGAGGATGTGCCTTGATTACCACACTCTAGATAATATTACATTCCTATTTTTCCCTTCAGATCCTATAAATTGTGGTTGGCAACTGCAGAATGGCCAAGAGTACAATGGGTGCACTATTGCACAGGGGGCCAAATTACTTCCAACCATGATTTTGACCAATTTGGGAGTTGTGCGGTGAGAATGTTTGGTGCAGGATCTTTTTGTTGTTTCAAACATGTCACCCAATATTAGAGCTATATTTTAATTCCCCACCCAACCCCTGAAACCGACCTTAGAAGCACTGGCTGGTGGGAAGAGCCTGCTTAGGCCATCCTGCAGTGTGTCACACAGCACAGCAGCAACATAGTTCTCCATCACTTCAGATGGCTGATTGGCTTTTAAGGTGCATTTCAGGATCATTTGCCATTGTGCCAATTGTTGCAAATGAGAATATGAATTATCAGTAGTTATAATATCCAAAGTCTAACTTATGAAATCCTGACCAGCTATAAGGATGCCAGCCAGAGTCTTCTCAAATATTTTCTGATGCCCTAAGAAAGTTGAACCATTCTTCCTGGTGATAGGAAAAGTGAACAAAGTTGATGTTTCACCCGTTGGATTAAAGTTGCATCCAGGGTTCACCTAGAATATATTGTTTGGGCGTGCTGCTGAAATCTCACCACTATAAGGAAATCTTTCTATCACCAAGCTTTCTGTGATCTTACCAGGCTATGTCTAAGCAAACACCACCAGCATGTTGGTGGGACCTTTCTACACTAGTAGAAGGGTTGTTGCTCCTTTATTTATTTATTTATTTGCGGTATTTGTCAACCCTGAGGGGGACTCAGGGCCGTTCATAAATCTATGGATTTTGAGGAGGAGTAACATGGTTACACCCCAAGAATGCCTAAAAAAAACAATAAAACAACATTAAAATGTAAAGTATCACTCACTACTAATAGGAAAGGTCAAATTTTATTTATTTATTTAAGTTCTTTGTTAACAGTAATAGATATCAGAACTAATAGTTTCTATGTGACATTAGACCACAACATTCTTCATTAAAATTGCACCTAGTGCATGCATGAATCAGCTATGGATGCAGTCTTATACATGCTTAAACTTAATGGAGCTTATTTACAAATAGATATGCAGAAAATCATTAGGCTTCATATTTTAAATAGAATAGCATATATTATTCTGTATGAATGTATTTTGCAGGACATATTTTTATTAAACAATGTTTAAGGAAAACATTTTAAAATGAAATACAAAGATAAGATTCAATCAAGTGCTCCACCATACATGTAATCATATTTCATTGATTGCAATCAGGCTTAATTTTAAGGTCAGGCTATGGTGATTAGAATTTTACAGGAGTTCTGCCAGTTATAGAATATTGTTAAACTATAGAATTCACTAGTGCAAAATGTTGTGATGGCTAGATTGGTTGGTTTTAAAAGATAGATATGATAGCCATGTATAAATATGTGAGAGGAAGCCACAGGGAGGAGGGAGCAAGCTTGTTTTCTGCTTCCTTGGAGACTAGGACACGGAACAATGGCTTCAAACGACAAGAGAGGAGATTCCATCTGAACATGAGGAAGAACTTCCTGACTGTGAGAGCCGTTCAGCAGTGGAACTCTCTGCCCCGGAGTGTGGTGGAGGCTCCTTCTTCAGAAGCTTTTAAGCAGAGGCTGGATGGCCATTTGTCAGGGGTGATTTGAATGCAATATTCCTGCTTCTTGGCAGGGGGTTGGACTGGATGGCCCATGAGGTCTCTTCCAACTCTATGATTCTATGATTCTAGATGTTGAAAAAGTAGTGTCTATTGAAGGCAATTGCTTGATTGACCTAAGGTATGTAACCATGTTCTGATTTGTTTCAAGATCTTTTCACGGATAACACGTTTTGGCCATGGTTTTGAAGTTGCCATGCTGTCCTATCTCCAAAACATCTCCCACACCAGCACCTAGCTCTTGAGTTGGTTGTCATGAGTAAGTGAGCAATCTCAGGACAAAAGAATCAAAGTCCACACAAGATACATGCCCTGATTCTTCAACATGTATGGCAAGATGTTCCACCTTGATAAGACATTAAATCCTCTTTCCTCAGTCTTTAATCAGCCCTATTGGCTATAAGAGCTAACCTTTGTAGTGTTTTTGATTTTTGATAGGACTCTGAAGACCAAGATCTGAATCTCTGTTTGTCCATGGAAACCTACTGGATAACTTTGGGCAACTGTCTCAACCTCAGAGGAAGGCCCCTCAGAACAAATCTTGCCAAGAAAATAGGTTCACCTTAGGTCGGAATCAACTTGAAACAACATTGACTTCTGCATTGCTCTCTCTTGAACTGATTTTTGCAATGAGTTCATGCAGAATGTGGTGCTGGCTAAACTCACACTAGTGATGGGAACATGTCTGATACAATCAATTTGTGGCCTTTTCTGTTGACTTCTTGCTGTGCTGGGACAGGCTAAGGGCAGGTCCAACATTATGATACCAGACACCAAAGAGATGGAGGCATGCAGCTATCATCACTACTCCTCTTAGCCCAGCCGCAGACCTCACAAGTGATGTCATAAGGGATACAGAACCCATAACGTGTCAGGTTCTGCTGTATATAACAGCTTGCATTTGGTTTACCATCCCACTGGTATCAGAATCACAATGTAAACAAAACATAGTGATGATAAAAATACCAATGGTTGGGTACCTTCAAATCATTTCTAATTTAAGGTGAACCTAAAGTGAACATGACAAAGCATGTTCTTGGCAGGATTTAGTCAGAGGTAGTTTGCCTTTGCTTTCCTTGGAAGCTGACATGCACACTCACCAAGTTAGTATCCATGAATGAGCAGGGATCCAAACTCTGGTTTCTAGAGTCATAATCCAACATTCAAATCACTACAAGAAGACAAAACCTTTTCCTATGGTTCTTCAGAAGGCATATCTAGAGTTAGCAAGCTTCTGTGATTAAAGTGTACATATTGGGTGAAATATCATGAGATTTGTCACAGATCAACAATGGAAGCTGATGTGGGTTCCTTCTTGCTAGAAGATTTCAAGAGGCTCAACAGCCATCTGGATGTCCTGCACTGAGAAAGTGGTTGGATTAGATGGCCAGATCTACACTGCCACATAATGTAGTTTGAATCTGCATTATATGGTCAATGTAGACCAGGCATGGGCAAACTTCAGCCCTCCAGGTGTTTTGGACTTAAACTCCCACAATTTCTAACAGCCGGTAGTTTGCCCATGCCCATGCCTGATGCTGACCCATATAATACAGTTTGACTGCATTGAACTGCAGTCTATTCTGACCATATAATGATGATTCAAACTGCATTATGTGGCAGTGTAGATCCAGGCTAAAATTAGAGCCATCTGGATGAGCCCTAAGCTAGATGGCAGGAACATCCAAAGTTAAGTGCTGGTTGCTTGATTGCATTTTCAAATATATCAGTATGCTACATAAGCAGGAAGAGAAAAATGTGCCTATAGGCACAACAGCCTCTCTCCTATATGGGAGAAGAAGAAATGTCTTCATTTTCAAATAAAACAGTTCTCAAACTATATAAATTAAAAAAATAGATGTTTAATTTTACATTTTTAGTTGTCACAATGTAAGCAGCATAACTGTTTAGCTGTTTACCACATGTGGAGACATCCATTTTAGAAAGTGCATTTTATTATGTGAGTCCTTATAAATTGAATTTATTTGTCTTTTTATATTTATTTTTTTGTAGGGCACTGCCTTTCCTAAAGGCATTGACAGCCATTCTGTGTTGAAATCTTGACTTGCTTTTCATAGCAACTAATGCTATTGAAAGCATCCAACGAAGCCTACAGTAACAGGGTCTAAACAAAGAAGAAGGAAGCGTATGGCCAGAAGGAAGAGAACAAGGAAGAGGAGGACAACAATGACAGGGGAGAGGGGAGTGTTGATGGAGAAGAAGAAAAGGAGGATGTATGAAGTTGTTGTTGATCTTGAACCAATATTGTTCACTGTTGGTTTTACTGGCTAGGGCTATGGTAGTTGCAGTTCACCAATATCTTCAAGGCTTCATGGTTCCCACCCCTTTAATGGGATAGCCACCCAAACATGCTTACATATCCCTTAGAGGCGTGTGAGAGGATTTGAGATTAAAAGATATGTTTGTTTGTTTGTTTGTCTGTATGTTTTTTGTAGTACCAAGTGCAGAGTGGATGTGGTTCTCCAGGATCTCCTAGAGGACTAAAGTGATCCACTAGTCTTTCCCAATTGCCTATATGTAGTCCAGATGCATATAAATGGCACTTTCAATATTTTAATTAATCAATTAAAACCTAGGAAGTTAATCAACTAATACTTTGATAACATATTAAATTTTGATGTGCACAAACCTGCTGTGTTCTGTTGGGCATGTCCAGTTCTGCATATGATTGTACAGTAAGATTTCACATCTTTTGAGACTTGTCTATTGAATGAAATAAATCAATTTCTTAAAAAGGTGAATACTGCAAGACAGTGGCATGTAATATTAGTCAACATTGCCCAAAGATAGCAGGAAAACATGCTTTCAATTATATAACTGAAGAACCCCAAAGTACTAATGAAAAGAGGGTACATGAGCATGAACAACGATCCTTCTCCTCTGCCTTCAGTAACTAGAATTTTTGCCAACACATACTTGATCAAAATGAGTATTATGCAGTGCCAGATACAGTGTTTCTAAAATGTTTTTGAAAATCATTTGAAGGCCAGTATATCCTACTTTATTATTTTAGAGATATGGTGGCTAATTTTGTGTGTTTCCTTCAGTCATTTCAAAAGCTGGCTCTGAAAAACTCTTTTCACTTTTAAAACTTCTAAGTTTCATGTTTCTAACCTTTGAAACTTTCAAAGAAAACCCATTCTTGGCATTTCACTGTGCACACAATGACCTGCCAAGTGGCTCACATTCCATGACAGGTACAGGACAGCGTTTCACATCAGAGCATCCTCCATGTCAGGTTTCTTGAATTCACTGTGGCAAATGTGGTCTGCCAAATAATAAATTGACGACAGGGCCCAGAAAGGTGGCTGCATAACCAATGCACATTGTGGGTCACGAAAAGGCAGCTGTATCACTTATGGAGATGCTTCACTAGCAAACTCAGTGCTACATTGGCCTGCATCATATTTTCTGGAATCAAACAGATCATTCTAGGTCAGGATCCTCAAAACGGGTGTTACTGGCAGATTCAACTAACCCATCCCTTTCACTTTATCATTTCACTACATTCACAATATCATTCACAAGAAATACAATGGAAATGCATGTCAAATATTGGTATATTGTTAGTGTATAAGTACGTAGACAGTGCTAAGGGCGGCATGGGGACCAAGGATGCACCTATACTAAGATAACCTTTCTCATGTGCCATAGTCAAATCCCATCCGACCAGGAGCCAGTCTTGTGGGATTCCTTAGTTGATTGTAGCCCTTTTCCATTCCTGAAAAGTTAAAATTCCTATTTGAAGATTTAGGTGCTGGTTTGGAGACAAATATGCTGCTCAACTGGGTTCCAGGATTTGGCCTCTTGCCCCTATAGTATGGCCTCCAATGACTTTTTTGCAACTGAATTGGCCCCTCAAACTGGAAGAGGTTTCCCTTCCTTGACGTAAACAAACTACCAAAAGATTCCTTCAAACAACAGTAGGTTTCACAGAAGAAAGAGTTTTTGCATTTCTTCAGAAAAGAACTACACACAGGCCTGGTCATATATAGGACTCACCTTGACATTTCATGACTATACACACACACACACACACACACACACACACATTTATTTATTTATTTATTTGCCGCATTTGTATATCGCCTTTCCCAGCTAGAAGTGACTCAAGGCGCTTCACAGTTGGCAGCGATTCGATGCCATAACAATGATAAAGATACAGTTAAAACAATGATAAAAACTGTTAAAACATTAAAAATGTGATATAAAAACAATACAGCCTGTAAAAACAGAATCCTTGGCACACACACGCACACACTGTATATACTCGAGTCTAAGTTGACTCAAACATAAACTGAGGCACCTAATTTTACCTCAAAAAACTGGGGAAATGGACTGACTCGAGTATAAGCCGAGGGTAGGAAATGCAGCAGCTACTGGTAAATTTCAAAATAAAAATAGATAGAAATAAAATTAAATTAATTGAGGAATCAGTAGGTTAAATGTTTTTGAATATATACATAAAATGGTAATTTAAGATAAGACTGTCCAATTCTGATTAAACCATTATTCTAACCTTCTTCAATGTAAATGTGCTTACATATTCTTTCAATAATAATAAAGACAGTAAAATAATAAATGTAGTAATAACAACAATTACAAAGTAAAATAGTAATAACAATTACAAAGTAAAATAATAAATAGAGTAAAATGATAAATGTAATAATAATAATAATAATAATAATAATAACAACAACAATAATAACAACAACAACAACAATAACAACAACAACAGAGTAAAATAATAAATAACCTTGATTCGAGTATAAGCCGAGGGGGACTTTTTCAGCCAAAAAAGGGGATGAAAAACTCCCAAATTAATGAGACTAGATCCAAAATTGAGATGACATCTTCAAGACCATTGCAGGAAATATATTCATTATATGCACACAATGCTTAATTCTGTAAACTGCTGGTTTCCAGAATTAAGCATTTTTTCTTGGTAACATACTCTTGCCAGGTTTTCAAAACTGCAATAACAGACCATCAAAATTCATGGCATGAAGAGCTGACTATCAAGGAATATCTATTAACAACTCTGTGTTCTTACTAAATAGCAAATGCAAGTAGTTAATTTAGTCAACATAGCCATGTGCTTCTCTGTAAAATTAATATATTGTCCACATTCATAAATTGTGTGATGTACACATTCCTGTAATTATGATGGGTCTACATCCTCCAGTATGAGATTTTTGGCATCATGTTCAGTCTATATAAAAGAAAAAGCTCCCCAACTCTTAAATGGGGGGCTTCCTTATAATAAGGAACATTTGCCATCTCTACTAAGGGCAAGCTTGGAGGTCATCAAATAAGAGGCATCATTTACAACAAGGGGTACCTAAGATAACAACAAATCTATCCTTTCAAGGCTTCTGATTTCAAGTTTTCGAAAGTTGGCTGCTTCTCTTCATTACCTTGTGCGCCCTCTGCTGATTCTCTTGTGATCCAGCAAGCGGGAAAGTACAAGAAACATGGATAAGAAGCAAAGGCAGCCTTCAGATTTCATATGCAAATATAGCACTGCTTCCAAGTCAAACTATGTACTTGAATATTTTTGTATGTATCACATAGCACAGTATGGGTTTCTCTGACTGACAGAAAAATTTCAAAAATATATGAAGTTGTCACCAAATTTGTAATTTTGGAAAAGTAAGTCCAAAGATAAGAATTTCAAGCAACTAGTTTCTCACCTCCCTTTCTTTTTAAGCTTACCACCAACCCGCCTTCAGTTAGATGTGAGGATTTTTTTTCCCTTTGACAAAAATGCCCTGTGATAACTCACCATATTTAGTTAAGCGTATGTTTATTTACTAATACGTAAGCAACTTCATGTTCAGTAGGGTTTCAATTTGGGAAATTCTGCAAATCTAACAATAAATATATTAAAGAACTAAGACACAAAGTGTATGCTTTTCTTTAGGGCAACAGCTAGCCACCGGCAGGCCTTGAAAAATTGCAGAAAACCAGTCTTCAGCTTGGCTAAAGCAAGCATTTGGATTAGCATGACACATCAATGCATTTTTTTTACAAAATAGAGCTAAAGGTAAAGGTAAAGGTTTTCCCCTGACATTAAATAAATAATGGTGTTTTGGGGCATCAAATAATTGCCATTGTAAACCGCCCTGAGTCAACTGAGGGCTGAGAAGGGCGGTATACAAATACAGTAATTAATTAATTAATTAATTAATTAAGCCCATTTGTGTCTGACTCTGGGGGTTGGTGCTCATCTCCATTTCTAAGCCAAAGAGCCATTGTCTGTAGACACCTCCAAGGTCATGTGGCCGGAATGACTCCATGAAGCACCATTACGTTCCCGATGGAGCGGTACCTATTGATCTACTCACATTTGCATGTTTTTGAACTGCTAGGTTGGCAGAACCTGGGGCTAACAGCAGGAGCTCACCCCACTCCCCAGATTTGAACCGGTAACCTTTCTATCAGCAAGTTCAGCAGGTCAGTGGTTTAACCCACTGTGCCGGGGACTCCAAAATAGAGGTATTATCTTCATCTTTCTATAATATTAATACATGTATTAGGCAAAGATACAAATGCTCTATGCCTGAGTCCATTACAACTTTGTGTCATAATTGAAGATTACAAAATGGAACTGATGAATTTCTGGAATATCTCAATAAATTTTTGGACAGCTTTTTGTGCTTCATCAAATAGGATGAAATAAGAAGTATATGGGAAAAACCAAGCTGCTATAGATAACGATGCACTATTGCTTAACTTGACCATTCAGCACCCTGCTGGTTTGGGGACTAAACATTTAATAAGGTTGTCAGAAACAGTTGATCACAGCTTCCGACTGTCAAAGATATGAAAATATTTCAATTCTTCGGGTTAAAGAGTGAGTGTCATGTATTCAGCATAGCTTGAAGAATTCAGATCCTGAGCTTGGAGTCATCTGGTGTTGATTGATGGCCCTTTGTCACTCTGCTTTCTGGGTTGTGACCCCTGGAGACTCAAAAATGAACTTAGTCAAACATAACAGCATCTCTTGCTCAGTGAAGCAGGGATGCAGGACTGTAAAAAACATGCCTTTCTGTCAAAAATAAAGTGCTTTGCTCAGAATGATCTGTCAGAGCTTCTGAACTTCTGACAGGTTTAGTATTCAATGCATTGTCCAGGAACGCTGACAAAGCTATCTGGGGCATTTCTTTCCTATCAGGAAACAATTTTACATATTAATGCACTTAAATATTATTTTATAATAAGCAACCATCCTTTAGATTTTTTAAGACCATAACACAGTCATATCATTATTTTTTTCTTTAAAAGGCTAGAAAAGTGCTATTTTAGTACAGTGCCTGGTATTGTGAATACAAAAGTTTTAAAATCATATATAAATTTCTAGCAGGGCAAAACAGGCCAGTACAAGTAAAGACTGATATATTGTAGTTTGGATTTCTTAGCATGTATTAAACCTGTTTCATAAACAAAAATTATTAATTGATAGTATGAGTTCATTCATCTCTTCTAACAGTAAACAAAATGTATCAAACAAAATGAATCAGTAAAGAGGAAAGTGCCAGAACAAAAGGTAGATGAGTTGTTGAATTTGCTAGGCACTTGACCCAGGAGAAAAGGGTTCAACCATGACATTCCTGCTGAAGGACATCCATTTGGACTCTTTTCAGTGAAGAGAATCTATTGTCTGAAGAAGGTGGTGGTGTCAAGAAACTGCATGTTTGCTCATTATGACGCTATCGCATGAATTGTTCAGTTCCACATGTAAACTTTACCATTATTCTGGTAAACACTAGCCAAAAACAGCTAAGAGAATTGTTGAGGGATTTGTGGTAGCTCCCCGTTTTTCTACATGGGCATGACAATTAATGTGGAAGGAGACTTAGGCCCTTTCTACATTGCCATACAAAATCCAAATTATCTGTTTTGAACTGGATTATATGGCTCATATAATCCAGTTCATTGCAAATAATATGGATTATCTGTCTTGATAATCTGGATTATATGGCAGTGTAGAAGGGGCTTCGGTTGTTAGATATTCACAAATACCTGCCTACTGATTTTCCCTGGAAAATAATGATTTTTAACTGTTCCAATAAACTTCCCATATTTTGGCTCTGTTCTGTTGTATGCATGTATCCATGCAAGAACCATTTGCTCCATGTATGGTGATAGAGCCTGTGGAGTCAGTCCAAAGACCATTCACAAGTGTGATGACTCTTTTGCTATGATCACTGTTCACTAAAGGAATGCTGAACGTTTCTCAATCGGCCTCTACTCAATAACATTAAAGAAGCCCTTCTTTGTTTTCCACAGAAGAGGTAACTTTGAAAAGCTCATTTTCTTTTTTCCTATTTTCCTTCCCTTCCCCTCCCCTTCCCTTGTTATAACGCAATCTCATGATACTCTGACATTTATTTTCAGCTGGGATCCCATTAATACATTGGATTACAAGGTAAACTTCCTCAGTTACACTGTTTTGTTATGTTTTTTGAAAACACATTAATCACAATACTGGGACTGTTGCAGCAAAGCAGGTGCTATATTTTGAGACCAAGGACGTCACAGGCAATGAACAGCAGATCTAGATCACAAGCAAAGAACCCATCAATCTTGACCCAGTCGAGAACAACTTTTCACAGGATATATCTCTATCACCTCCCTAGGGTGCTTGTACATGCATGTCAGTGCACATACACACACTGCGGAGACACAAAAGTACAACTTGTTTCTTGATTTAAATACTTCTGCATGCTGTGCTATATATATTGATCTTGACACTTCCATGTCATTTCATCCTGTACATGGAAAATATAGTCAAGATATGCGATCTGGCATCCGCTTTAATCCAAAAAGGTTTCTGTCTGCTCTTCTCTACAGCTCATTGCTGCTGATGCTAGATAGACAGATATTTCTGGAAGAGTTTGATATATTAAGTGAAATGTTTAATATACAGCACAACCCCTGATATGGTTCAGTGGGGAAGAAATCTGACTCTTTGATGCCATCTTCACTGCCATATATTACAGTTGGAACTGCATTATATGCTTAGTGTAGACCAGTGGTTCTCAGCCTGGGGTCCCCAGATGTTTTTGGCCTACAACTCCCAGAAATCCCAGTCGGTTTACCAGCTGTTAGAATTTCTGGGAGTTGAAGGCCCAAAACATCTGGGGACCCCAGTTTGAGAACCACTGGCGTAGACACATATAATGCAGTTTAATAGCAACGAGATGCATTATATAAGTCTGCATTGAGCATATAATGCAATTTCAAACTGCATTATATGGAAGTATAAGTATAGGTTTAAGTATAAGTATAAGTAGATTGAAAAGAAGAGCAAATTGCCTAATGGATGACTCTTATGAAATAATAGCTCCATTAGTCTTATAACTAGACTAGAGGAAAATCTGCAGCATAAAGATCAGTTATTATAAAGGATCTGGTCAGATCTTTTATATTCGCCTTTTCCAGCTTTCTTTGATTTTATAAAATGTGAAGCTCTATAACTTCTGTCAATCCCAGCCAATTTGGCCAATGATTATGCTAGCAGATAATTAAGAGGACTGTAGTACCCCATATTTCATCTGCAAACCTCATGTGCTACAACTGATCTTCAGATCACAAAGAGGCTTTCTGTTTCAGTTAAGAAGTTCCATGAATGGGATTCACTGAATTTGATTTGTATTCCTTAATTATTAGAAGAGCCATGTAAACTCCCATCAGTTCATTTGTACCACTTTATCAAAGAGTTTATACTTCAGCATAAGCTACTGAGAGGTAAGCTAAGGTCCTTTCTATGCTGCCAGATAAAATCCAGGTTATCTGTTTTGAACTGGAATATATGGCAGTGTAGACTCATACAATCCAGTCCAAAGCAGATAATGTCGATTTTCTGCTTTGATGATCTGGATTATATGGCAGTATAGAATGGGCCTGAGGGCCCTTCCAGACAGACTCCAAAATGCGGGTCCTGTTGAACTTTTACCGCAGGCATCCAAATGACGCCTCGGGTAAAAGTGAATTAATTCAGGACAAAGCAGGAAAACCCTGCTTTGTCCCAAATTAATTGATACCCCATTAGACCCGGGCCTTCCCAGAAGTCTGTCCCCACAGACCTATTCACTTCTCCAGGACTCATGAGCCTGGATAAGTGAAGAGGGCATTCCCCTTTCCCAATAAACCTTAAACTGCATTAAACTGCAGTGTAGATACATCCTTACTCTGAGTTTTAATGTAAGATTTCAGCCTAATGACCACCTCATCAGATGGCCAGCAACAGGAGGAGGCAATGGCCTGCTTCACTGTGAGGCATGGGGAATCCAGCACATCATGCCTTGCATCGCTCGCATCACCCACCTCGCCCACCTCAACTTCCCGTGTTGCCAGGGTGGAAGTTTCCCGACCCGTGTTGCCAGGGCTGCACTGACAGGCCAGCTTTGTGGGTGCAGAGGGTTCGGCCAGCTCCGTAGGTGACCAGGGTTAGATCAGTGTTTGCCACCGAATTTAGCCCCGTATGATGAGGTCATAAATCAAGAATATTTTTAGAAATGACCACTAGAGGGCAAATAATACAGTATATCAACATTGTGTTAGCGATTTGCTGTTTAAAAATTTAAGACTCAATCCTTGGAGTCAGATGGTTCAAACAATCTGATTCATGAGAGTTAAATGCTCATTGGTGACATTTCATAGGAAAAGGCAAACAAAACCCTCAGAATCAGAGAAGCAAAATGAAATGCCTGTGGGGGGTGGGGGGAATGATGTGAGCATCCTTTGGTGTAAATCAGTCTGCTGGTGTTCATTTCTTGCTGACATGAAAACATGAACAAAGTCTGATCTAAAAGTATTAGATGATGATTTCCAGATACTTTAAAAAATGGAAGCTTGCCCAAAAATATCTTAGCAGAGTTCATTTCATAAATAACAAGACAAAAGTAGGTTCTTAGGTCATCTTTTCTCATATATATTTAAAGAAATAAAGAGCTAAATATAGCTTTCGGAATTGCAATGGTGCCTGCTCATAATTTTTAATGGCTCTTTATCAAATTAAACACTGAAAATCAATAGATCTAATTAACATAAAAGCTTGTCATGGACGTGAGTGGAGGTTTTTGGCAGAACATTACAGTCCATGGCATAAATTTTTGTCTGGAAATTGAAACATCTCTACTCATTCCATCTCCTCCTCCTTTCATTATATTTATTGCACTTTTGTACTGTCTGTCCCTTTTTGCCTTTTATTGAACTACCCAGCTAAAAATCCTAGACTTGCCCTTCTGCAGAGATCAATACATGCTTAAAATAGTACATGGAGAAGGCATAAGCCAATTTTGGAAAGAGGGTGTATGTCCCACCACAATGCTATCAAGGGTGCCCAGACCAAATTACCATTTACCAAATGAAAATGTATCTGTGTCTTTGAGATTCACATCAAACTGTTCTTTATTTAGATCAAACCTTTCTTGTCCATCCCCTCAGATTTTTAAAAGCGACTTCTATCAAGAAAGTCATGAATGGCAGTGAGGATCAAAATCCGTTGTGAAATGTGAAAGAGTATTGGGTTTTTTGGTCACTGCTTTCAAAGGGATAGCCATATTAATCCTTTTCCAGTAAAGATACTTGAGGCTGGGGTACCAAAAGAAGGTTATTATAGCATATTCATGGACCATAGCCCATTTAAGCACCTGCCAAAGTACTGATGTATGTGTTGTCGAAGGTTTTCATGGCCAGAATCACTGGGTTGCTATGAAGCTGCCAGGCTATTGAATGCTAATCAGGGTGGCCAATTTGCAGCATTCACACTTGTCTCAAACAGACAAGAGTTCTTTCTTCCACCTGGACATTCCACTGATATATGAACCCCACTTGCCTAGTTTCCAACAGACCTCACATCCTCTGAGGATGCCTGCCATAGATGTAGGCGAAATGTCAGGAGAGAACACTTTTGGAACATGGCCATTCAACCCAGTAAACTCACAGCAACCTACTGATGTATGGCTTGCTTTTCAGAAGGATCTAAGAGCCAGGTTCTTTTTATTTTGACAAAAGAGGGGGGGGGGGGAGGGGGGGAGACTTTGCCATCTTGACCAGTCTTGGATATTACTTGACCACATGTCAGTTTTTACAGCTAAAGTGTTGAAGGATATATAAAAGCATACATCATAATCGGTGATCACTCATGTTTGAGTATCATTGTCTTCCAGGTGTAGTGTCTTGGCGGTAGGTCCCTAGGTGACTGTAGAGTCCCATTCTTGATCTGCATGTTCTTCCACAGTGAGGACATTGATTTCCAAATGGAAGGCCTTTCTCTCGACACATTTTGCCCTCCATTCATGTCTCTTCAAATTCCACAGTACGGTTGGTAACGGCTGACCTTCCGTTAAAATGCTCAAGTGCTAGAGCTTCCCAGTTCTCAGTGTCCATGCTACAGTTTTTAAGCTTGGCTTTACGCCCATCTTTAAATCTCTTTTCCTCTCCACCAACATTTTGTTTTCCATTTTTGAGTTGGGAGTATAGTTAGGAGGCAGTGATCAAGCATTCGGACAACATGGCCAGTCCAACAAAGTTGATGGCGGAGGATCATCACTTCAATGCTGCTGGTGGTCTTTGCTTCTTCCAGGACAGTGACATTTGTCTGCAAGTCTTCCCAAGAGATTTGCAGATTTTTTTAGAAGCAGCACTGATGGAATCATTCCAGAATTTGAGTGTGACTTCTGTAGACAGTCCACGTTTCGCAGGCATATAACAGAGTTGGTAGGACAATGGTTTTATTTTGCTCTCCCTACAAATGTCCCAATCCTCAAACACTCTCTGCTTCATTTGGAGAAATGTTGCACTTGCAGAGCTAAAACGGTGTTGTATTTCAGTGTCAATGTTGACTCTTGTGGAGAGGTGGCTGCCAAGATAGTGGAAATTGTCAACATTTTCTAACATGACACCATTGAGCTGTATTTCTGACTTTGAGCAGGGCTTGGTTGGTGCCTGCTGAAAGAGAACTTTGGTTTTCTCGATGTTCAGTAAAAATCCAAGCTTCTTGTATGCTTCTGCAAAGGTGTTTAGAGTGGCTTGTAGGTCTTCTTCTGAATGAGCACAGATTACATTATCATCAGCATATTGGAGCATAACTGATGTTGTTGTGACCTTGGGTTTGGCTTTCCTGCTGAGGTTAAATAACTTGCCATATGTCCAACAGATGATTTCCATACCAGTAGGAAGCTTCCCATCAACAAGGTGCAGTATATTTTTATATACAATTTTTATTGATAGATTTATCAATCAAAATGTATAAGTATACATTATTTCCTCTTTTCACAATACTTTAAACAAGGGAGTATGCCATATTGTATACAATTCAACAGTAAAAGGGGGGAAAAACCAACACATCTTTAAGTATATAAATTTTAAACTTTTTATTACAACTTGTACTACATATATCTCTACTACACACGCTTTATCTTGGGGGCACAAAATATGAGTAAGGGGAAGAGAGGAAATAAGGTATAATAATAACAATAATAAACAAATAAAACATGTATAAGTAGATAACAAGGTGCAGTGTCATAGCAATTAAGATGAAAAATAAGGTTGGGGCAATAACACCTCCCTATTTGACATCTGATTCCACCTAAACGGGTCACTTTGGGAGCCATTGCTGTCCAAGACTGTTGCCATCATGTCATCAAGGAGGAGTTGCAGGATATTCACAAATTTGTGAGGGCATCCATTTTTTTGGAGGATGGTCCAGAGAGCACTGAGATAAATGAATGCCATGTACAGAGGTTGGTTTTGTTCCCTGGATTTATATTGGAGCTGTCGGGCAGTGAAGGTCATGTCCACTGTTCCTCTGGAGTGGCAGAAGCCTCCCTGGGATTCTGGGAGGATGTCTTCTGAAATAGGTAGAAGGCAGTTTGCAAGGCTTCTTGTGGGGATTGAAAGCAATAGGACATTTTAAAAACATAAACATCTAAAAATAAATAAATGTAGAACTGGGATAACTTTGGATGTTCCACACAAAGTGCTGAGATTTGATGACAACATTAAGACAAAAGTTTGTTATTGATCTGAAGGGCACTGGAAGGAAATGATACACTGTAGTGTCGAATACTAACATGCTGTTAATGAAAAAAAAACTTTGTGCATTTTTTAAAAAAGAAGGATAAATGCCAAATGGTATCAGGCAATAGTCACATGAAAAGGAATGTTTACTCCAGTCGTTCTTAACCTTTTGGTGGTGAGGGAGAAGGTGAGGGACCGCACTGAGAATCTGACAAAAGCTATTAGGCAACAGTGACAAATTAATCTTACCTAACTTGGTTTGGAATAAATCATGTTTGCCCCTTATTAGGAATGAACCAATATCTTGATGGCAATAATTTAGTTAGAAAAAGTGTCTCCCCCTTTTCCTCTCCTTCCCATCCACTGAATTTGGACTGTAATCTCTTTAGGGAATTCAGAGTGATATAAGAGAATATGACCATCCCTGTCCAAAGGAACTTATAGCCCACATTTAGAGGATTGGAAGAGAGAAGCAGCCAATAGTAATCCAGCCTCAGAGGGTAATAGGAAGAGAACATCCTGATCCTCAGCAGCACAAAGAAAATTTGAAGAAGCCATAGAGATCAATACCATATAATCTGTATGCCTTTATAGAGATTATATAGTACATTATGTTCAGTGGAATATGTCCCATAAGGAATAAACCAGGGCTTCTTAACCTGTGCACCAAATATCCCATTTGCCAATTGCTCTGTATCAATACTAAAGCTTATAAATAAGCCAACAGGCAAGACGTTTTCCTTTTTTAAGGGGGTAGCTGGATTATGTTTTTCAGACAAGGAAATACATTTTTATAGATTTTTATTGTAATACACAGAGAGAGAGAGAGAGAGAGAGAGAGAGAGAGAGAGAGAGAAACATACAATCTTCGAAATTCAACAATCAAAATACAAGTATTATTTCCCACCACCTCCCCATTCCAACCTGTCAACCCCCACCCTCACTTTTCTTTACATAATACAAAGGTACAGGAATATTACTGAGTATTTATACCTCAGTATGATTGGACTTTTAATCATTTTCCCCTGGTTTCTCTGGCTATTCTATAGTCCAAACATAATACAAAGATTGACTGTAGCTCTGAGTCTTATTAATCTTATACATAGCCATCTGTCTAAGGTTCTCAAAAGTACTCATTTTGTTTTCTTCATAATCCTGTATCCTGACAAGAAATATGTTTTGAGAAAAGTATATATTTCTAAAACTGACAGCAGCCAACAATTCGAGCTACATAGAAAAAAATCTCACTTCAGTAAAAAATGGTACATTTCTGATGAAGCTTGCTGGTTCCAATGGAGATTTATGATTGGGTTGTTGTAGGTTTTTTCGGGCTATATGGCCATGTTCTAGAGCAGGGGTCCTCAAACTATGGCCTGGGGGCCGGATGCGGCCCTCCAAGGTCATTTACCCAGCCTTCGCTCAGGGTCAACCTAAGTCTGAAACGGCTTGAAAGCACACAACAATAACAACAATCCTATCTCATCAGCCAAAAGTAGGCCCACACTTCTCATTGAAATACTAATAATTTTATGTTTGTTGAAATTATTCTTCATTTTAATTATTGCATTGTTTTTAAGTGTTTTTTGCACTACGAAAAAGATATGTGCAGTGTGCATTGGAATTCATTCATGTTTTTTCCAAATTACAATCCGGCCCTCCAACAGTTTGAGGGACTGTGACCTGGCCCTCTGTTTAAAAAGTTTGAGGACCCCTGTTCTAGAGGCATTCTCTCCTGACGTTTTGCCTGCATCTATGGCAAGCATCCTCAGAGGTTGTGAGGTCTGTTGGAACTAGGAAAATTGGGTTTATATATCTGTGGAATGACCAGGGTGGGACAAAGAACTCTTGTCTGTTGGAGCTAGGTGTGAATGTTTCAACTGACCACCTTGATTAGCATTTTATGGCCTGGCAGTTTTTTGTGTGTGTGGCTTGTTAGTGCCTGGTGCAATCTTTTGTTGAGAGGTGATTAGATGTCCTTGATTGTTTCCTCTCTGTTGTTTTGCTGTTGTAATTTTAGAGTTTTTTAATACATGTAGCCAGATTTTGTTCATTTTCATGGTTTATTCCTTTCTGTTGAAATTGTCCACATGCTTGTGGATTTCAATGACTTCTCTGTGTAGTCTGACATGGTGGTTGTGAGAGTGGTCCAGCATTTCTGTGTTCTCAAATAATATGCTGTGTCCAGGTTGGTTCATCAGGTGCTCTGCTATGGCTGACTTCTCTGGTTGAAGTAGTCTGCAGTGCCTGATATCTGATTTTATTCAGCATTTTCCAGATTTTATTCAGGTTGAACCCCTTTAGGATTAAAAATGAAAAGCTAAACATTTCCAGCATTAACTGAATAATACACAATCAGTACAAAAGTTACTATATTTATTTATTATTATTTTATTTACTGCATTTATATCCTGTCCTTCTCAACCCCACAGGGGACTCAGGGCAGTTTACAAAATGCAGAAACACACACACCACACACAACCGTCAAGGTGTTCTAGAAAATTATTTCAGAGGTATCCAGAGGTTAAGGCAATCAGTGGTAGAGTTATTAAATAAGAGAGAGGAGTGGATAACGGGTAACTAAGGGCCCTTCCACACAGCCCTATATCCCAGAATATCAAGGCAGAAAATCCCACAATATCTGCTTTGAACTGGGTTATCTGAAGGTCTACACTCAGATAATGTGAGATTTTCTGCCTTGATATTGTGGGATATAGAGCTGTGTAGAAGGGCCTTCTGGCGGGATCTACACTGAGCTATATCCCAGGATTTGATCCCAGATTATCTGCTTTATTTATTTATTTTTATATCCTGCCTTTCTCACCCCGAAGGAGACTGACTCAAGGTGGCCTTACAACAAGCAGCAATTTGATGCCATACACACATCTATCAAATGAACAAATCATTATAACAATAGGTAAAGGTAAAGGTTTTCCCCTGACATTAAGTCCAGTCATGTCCAACTCTGGGGATTGGTGTTCATCTCCATTTCTAAGCCGAAGAGCCGGCGTTGTCGGTAGACACCTCCAAGGTCATGTGGCTGGCATGACTGCATGGAGCGCCATTACCATCCTGCCGAAGCGGTACTATTGATCTACTCACATTTGCATGTTTTAGAACTGCTCAGTTGGCAGGAGCTGGAGCTAACAGCAGGATATGAACCTTTCGGTCAGCAAGTTCAGCAGCTCAGTGCTTTAACCCACTGCACCACATATAATACCTAGTTAGATAAACCAGTGTGGTGTAACTGACCATTGGGACCTGGGTTCAAATCCCTGCTCAGCCATAGAAGTCCACTGGGTGATCCTGAGCAGGTCACACTCTCTCAGCTTCAGGGAAGGCAATGCGACGGCATCATCATAGCTCAAAATAATTTAAAGGCACACAACAATAAAGTGCTTATTCAACGCGATCACTATCACATTTTGTTATTCAACAGAGTAAATATGTGTTTCCCAACATATGGAAGAAAATACGTTTGTGTGTCTGTGCCTTTAAATCGCTTACTGATTTATGGCAACTCCATAATTTCATAATAGTTATGTGTAAGGAATACTCGGAAGAGATTGTGCCATTTTTTTCCTCTGAAAAAGCTGGTATCGGTTGGTAGTCTCCCATCCAGGCGTTCACCAGGGCTGAACCTACTTAGCTTCCGAGATTAGACGGGAGAGGCAGCGTAATGCCGCAAAGGAAAACATCCCAGCGATGATTTTGCCCTGACGGCGCTGCTTCCCCGTCTCCACCAATCACAGAACCCCGCGCGCGAGGGGCGTGGCCTGAAGGAGGGCGCTGCTCTCGGGAAGGCGTTTCCTGAACGGGTGGCCATGGCAACGCTATCGCAAGTGGAGAGCGCCTTCATTGACGTCAGAGGTGGGCGCGGAGGGGCAGTGACGAAGGCGGAAGTGGTGCCTGTGAATTGCTGCAAGAAGATGCGCTGAGGGAGCCTTCTTCCATTCGTGCCTCTCTGCCCCGCGATGGAGGTAACCGGACCGGGTGACGAGGGAAGCAGGGGCTGAGGGCTCTGGGCTGCCGTGTGGACAGGTTGACCCGGGTCTGAAGCAGTGTAGTCGCCTTTCACTCCTGACTTCGAGCGAGGGGGCTCCGCCACTTGGAGCTGACCCGCATTTGCGTTGCCTGAGGCGGGGAGGAGGCCCACTGTAGAATGAAGGCAGTTTGACACCACTTTATCTGCCCTGGCTCCATGCTGTGGACTCCTAGGAGCCTTCAGCCTTGTCTGCCAAAGAGGGCTGGTGCCTTACCAAACTACAACTCCGAGGATTTCATTTCCATGGAGCCATGGCAGTTAAAGTGGTGTCAAACTATATTAATGTTACAGTATAGATGCATCTTAAGATTCTAGATTGGTTTTGACATCCAGTACCAAATGCTAATTGGCATAATGGACTACAGCTCTGGAGACCTGAGTTCAAATCCTCTACCATGGAAATCCTCCCTCCCTGGACAAATCACACTCTTTGCCTCAGAAATCCCATTACAATTCTTGCCAAGAAAACCCTTGGTAGAGTCACTTTAGTCTGAAAGGACATAATGGTGCACACAGCAACAGCAAGCCTGAATTCATGGCCATTCATTATGAGTATTGAGGAGCCGCCAGTGGTGCAATGTGTTAAACCCTTGTGCCATCACGACTGCTGACCAAAAGGCCAGTGGTTTGAATCTGGGGAGCGATGTGAGCTCCCATCTGTCAGCTCCAGCTTCTCATGTGGGGACATAAGAGAAGCCTCCCAGAATGGTACAGCATCTGGGCGTCCCCTGGGCAATGTACTTGCAGATGGCCAATTCTCTCACACCATAATAATAATAATAATAATAATAATAATAATAATAATATGACTTGCAGTTTCTCAAGTCTCCCCCTTACAATAAAAATTATGAATATTGTTTCCCACACACACACCCCTGACTCATCCTACTAGTATGGTTAAAAGTACTGTGCAAAAGCAGATCCATACCTTTCGCCCCCTCCATTATCACAAACCTGACTTGTGGGAACGAGGGAGAGAGCTTTCTCCATAGTGGCCCCCCAACTCTGGAACCCATTGCCCAGTGAGATTAGGCTACTCCCCACCTTAGAAACCTTGAAGAACCTCAAAACGTGGCTTTTCCATTGTGCTTTTGGAGACTGATCTTACATCTCCCTTGTCATGCTCCCCTATAATGTGTGTCCTCATATTGCATTGTCTCTTGCCCACATGAAGGACTGTCTCTACCACTCGGTTGATGAGTCTCCCTTACAGATATATAGGTTTTTGTTTTTATCTCATCTTGAGTTTTTATCATTGTATCTTGCACATGTGGCCCATTCATTGTGCTTGTGTTTGATTTTCTATTGTATTACTTTGCACTGTTTATTATATTTTATGCTTGATTTATTTTATTTTACTGTAATGTTTGCTTTATGCTTTTTATTTTACTGTATTGAAGTGCACTTCTGGGCTTGGCCTCATGTAAGCCGCCCAAGCCCCTTCAGGGAGATGGTGGTGAAGTATAAATAAAGTTTATTTACTTATTTAAACAGCAAACTACAGGAAGGAAAAACTGGGTGAAACTCTGCTCTTCCTGCTGGCCTCTTGCACTTTTAAATAGATAAAGCAGAAATACAATACACAGACCATTTCACTGCACAGTTATTGTGGTTATTCACTTGATCCCAAGCTTTGGGACCTTGGGAATGACAGTATTCCCTGTTTTCACTGGCCCTTGATGACAGGTTTGACACTTCCAATTGTGTCTAAAATGTAGGCAAAAATCCTGTGTCTGATGACTTCAACAGCCACTGCTAAGAGAGGCTTACATCTGTGTAGAGGTGTTCTGTAAATCACATATATGGAATACTTAAAATTATTTATTTATTTATTTATTTATTTATTATTTGCATTTATTGACCGCCCCTCTCTTAACTGATCAGTTGTTTTTGCTTTAGCAACAACCTCATACATGTGAAAATCAAACATTAAAATAATTTATCTTTATGGTAGCTAAGTAACAGTTTGAATTATTCATAATAGTAGCTTGCAGGGTGTGGATATGGAATTACCCTGTTTATAAATATTATACAATGTTGATTCCTGCCCTTTCAACTTCAATGTTGAGATGCTGAAATGTAAGTAGACTATATGATAGTTTATTATCATTGAAGAGAAAATTAAGCACAAAAAATAAAATCCAGTGAGTAAAAATTATAGGGATAACATTTTATGATCAGGTTACCAGAGGTCAAAAGTATTTTGGGGGTCGTGTTTTTGAATTAGCATTCTGTCTGTTAGAAAGCCTGCCTAGGTAAATTGTTGTTCCTTTGATTCGTTCATTTTTCTGCCTCCCAAGCTGTTTAATCCCAATGTGAAGCTACTCATGTAGTCTGATATTGTGATTTCGTGTGTCACAACTATACTGACATATCACCTGCTACTCAGCCATGGTGTGTTGTGATGGAAATAGACCTTCTACCTTTGCAAAGTCTTTCTCTACATCTTTGAAAACTTTGAAAGTGTTCACTTCTGATTTAGATTAATTTTGGTATATCATTTAACCTGAACTTGACAAGCTGGCTGATTGGAATTGGGTTTATTTGGAACTAACCAGCTTGAAAGTGTGAGATATGAAGATGTTCTTTGTTTATTTCAACAGACCATTATTAAGATTAATCAGTTCAGGTGCCAAGCAATCCACTACATTATGATTACTCTAAAATAGAAGCAGAAATGTACGAACACCTCCTAGTATCTAGAAAATGAAAGGAAACTTGTCACCTCTGGATAGAAGAAGGCTAGATTTATCCCTATCACAGTAGAATCATAGAGTTAGGAGAGACCTCGTAGGCCATCCAATCCAACCCTCTGCCAAGAAGCAGGAAAATCACAATAAAAGCTTGGTTTATCACTACATCCAAATGTGGTTAACCCTTTCAGTCTGATGCAAAATAGATCCCCTCAACAGATGTCAGATTGGATAGTTAGCAAATTGCTAACTGGTAAGAATGCCTTCATCTGACATGTGCCTGTCTTTTCTGTAGCATACTGTTTCCCTGGTAGTCTCAGAATTGTACTGTAAGATTGAAAATCACTATTAATTTCACAGGAAATAAAACTACTTCTAAATAAATATAAGATAGGATTGTGTAGCAACTAGAATTTCATTTTACCAGGCTTTAGGAATAAAGTAGCAATTCTATTATCAACATGTTTTTAAAACAATTAGTTATTTTTAGCTGTTGTGGTAATACTTTTTTAAATCATGGCTTCATTGTTGCATGCCTACTGAAGTTCATGGGTCACATGTAAACATAGTGAAGATTTGCAAAAGCAAAACATCTAGTGTGACAGGCTTTTATATAAAACTATTGTTTTGTTCTAGCTGCAAGATGGTGGTCAAGAAATGGCAGCCTCTTCGGCCACAATTACACCAGGGAAATCAAAGGTAAGGTTTATTTACTGATATCAGTAGTAGTAACTTAACGTTTTTCAAAAGAATGTTTCTTCTGTAGACTGATTTCAGAAAATGACCCATTTTCACACCCAGGTGTTAATTTTGTGTTATTAGCATTAAAAAAAGTTGTTCTAGTCATTTAAAAAGTCATGGTTGACTACATCAAGGGTTTGTTTGGCAAGTACAGTTGGCAGCTGTGATTGAAAGCAAGCATGCCAATCAGTCTTGTGGGAAACCTTTGGTTTCATTGATTCAAATATTTGGCTTTCCATTTCCTTGTTGCTTGTTCTGTAATCTAAAATGCAAGCTGCTTTAAACGTTTTATCAGTTTGGCAGGCTTAAAAATTAGGCATTTAGATCAGAAACTAAACTATTTCAGTATGGTTGAATCTTTCTAAAATAATGGCAACTTCAACTCACTTGTTATGGTACTGAATAATCTGTATAGCTTACTCCTGCCCATAATTGCCCACGAATTAGGAACTGGATTTGTGAGAAAAGGGCAACAAGTCCTTCTCTTTGCTGGACCAGGATTATTTTTTCCCATAATAGATGCAGGTAGGGCTAGCTAGGGTGCCTTCTTAAACTTTAAAGTACCTAAATAGTCAGCTAAGATGCCAAAGTGACAGGAACAGATACACAACCCTATAGTATTTTTCAGGGCTAATTTCCTGTATTAAAGAGGAGCAGCCGTTCTGAGTTAGGGGACTGCACCGGTTCCCAAGGGGGTGTGTACATGTTCACCCTCTCAAAAAAGTGAAAAGATAAACATTATGTGTATCAAAATACATCCAGTGCAGGGTGAAATAATTTTGCCTCATTTCGCATCCTGCCTGGACCATTTTAGGTCCAGGAGAAGACTTTTTTCCAACAGAAGGTGGATGGAAGGTTATTTTCCAGTCTCTTCTTTTTGTAAAAGGTCTTGTCCTTTCCCCTACCTGAGCAAGCAAAACATGTTAAATTGCATTCCCATGCCTTAGAAAGGCATGTAGAGGTAAAATAAAATATACATTTATTTTTCTCAGGGGCTTGTTTCAGTTAATACAGGGAAGGTAGTGGCTATACCATAAAAGCAATTGCATGTTGTTAAGTGTTACTTACAGGTTGGAACACAATGGAAATGTATGGGTTTCTACTGACAAAGTATTTCCTGAAGAGCAGAGCCTTAAAAGTAATTTGATGTGCTACTCCGAGTTGTTAATTATAAATTGAACAACCATTCTTTAATTTTCCAGCTGGACACTCTGCCCAAGGAAGATCTTATAAAATTTGCAAAGAAGCAAGTGGTGTTAATACAGAAAGTGAAGTCAAGATGCACAGGTATAATACAGGAACTAGTTTTAGTATATTTTGGAGCAGTGTGAAAGGATCCATGGGTCTGGGGTGGGGTGGGGTGGGGCAGATTCAAAGGAACCATGAATTGCATTAACTACAACAAATAAAAACAGTAATAAGGAATCATCCTTCAAAACTCTAGGTGTACTTACATCTTGGGCATGTAACTGATAATTCTAAAAATGAATTAGTTGTATAGAATGAGTACTAACACAGAAAAAGTAGGTATTGTTATGAATATATTATCCATACTTGGAGATATATAATCTTTTTCCTTCCCAGAATTAGAGAAAGAGATTGAAGAGCTGAAAACAAAATCTGTAGGAGGAACTGATGATGTTATACAGGTAGGAATATATAATTTGTATATAAAGAATTTTTAATCCCCAGGAATGCATTGTTCCCACATGGCCAAATAACATCTGTGTGTGTGTCATTTGGCACATAACTCATTTCCCTACTAATTAAAGTGCTCTGATATGGGAACTTGATGGAACTGTCCCACAGATCCATCAAATCACCCCACCCCAACTTTTGACTTTTCAGTCAAAATGTGTCTGGAGGATTGTCTTGTTATTTTAAAGCACTCAACTCAATACAGCCAAAGTATTGCTAAAAGTGATGCAAATATGACTTCTTAATTTGGAAAATATCATATGAGTGGCTCTTCTGTGTTAAACCCAGCTTAGTGTTACAAGTAAGCTTTTAAATGTTCTCTTGAGCTTTCACCTTCCCTTGACTGATATGACATACCAAATGCAAGGTCAAGAAGCAAATCTGGCTTATCCTATGAGCATCCTGGCAAATGGTTATCATTTCTCACCATGTTTTTACTGGATGTCCCATATTTGATGGAAATGCCAAAGTCACCTAGAACCAAATAATACCTAATAGTTAAGTTATAATTTATTTTTCAGGGTTATTTAAAAAGATTTATAGGGAAATGAGTGATAATAATTAGAAATAAAAGACATGTCTGTGTGATATTAATGCCAATAAATCTTAAGGATCAAGGGATAGATGTAAGTAAAAAAGCTCAGTTTGTTTTTCGAGTAGTATTTGGATGTACACAGGAAGCAGAGGTCTTGAAAGGATAGTAAAGTTATATTTCAAGGAGTAAACCAACTCTTTCACTTTTTTGTATCGATCCTTTTCAAAATTAGGCTCTCACAGAGAGACTGGATGAAGTTCTTCTGGAAAAAGCAGAAATTCAGCAACAGTGTCTCGCTCTTAAAAAAGAGAATGTGAAAAGACAACAAGAAGCAGAGGTATCTTATAAGTATATGAAATGTTTCTAAATTCTGATTTGATCCTGGCATGTTGTCACAGGCAGAAAATGTTACTTTTCCTTCAGTTCCTATGTTCACAGGGATCAAAAACTGTCCCTCTCCCTGTGTCATAGCTTTTCCTCACTCCTAAGCCCTTGGGCAAATAAGAGAGGGCTGGTCAACAGGAGCACACTTCTTCTTTCCACCCACTGCCCAGTGCCTTCTTCTCCACCTTTCTCAGTGGAAGGCAGAAATTTGAGTAATACAAATGGCTTCCTCTTTCTGCTCCCAATGAAAGAAAGGTGTGCCATGTAGCTAAGAGCACTGAGGCTTAACAGTGAATTTCAGAAGGTTTTCTTCTAAGTACGGAGGATTAAATCTGGTTACTGGATTTCATATCTTGGAGCATATTTCTTTAGACATAACTTAGAAAGTTATGTCTGTTACATTCCAAAGACACCTTGGAAATGACAGGGACCTAGGGGAACACTGTTACTCTCTTGCTAAAAATGGCCCTTCACCACTTTTTGAAAAGTAGACCCTACCCATCCCATAGAAAATAAATCTATCCCCAGGTGGACTTAACAGTTTACACTTTATAGTCCCAGACCACTATTCATTTATAGCAAATTCTAATCATTACTCCTTCTAAGAAACATGATCAGGTATAATTCCCATGAAAGATTCAGACAGTGTGGATACAATAAAACACTTAATTATGTGATTTAATTCTTTCTGTCTGCTTTTTCAATTCAAGTTCTCTGTGTTTCACTTTTAGGTATTCTATACTTTCGAGACAGGAAGTGCCATTGGAAATAAAGTATATAAAAAGTGCTCAATGATTGCATGCTCAGTTTTGCAAATGGAATAACTTGAGGAACAGCCAAATTTTATTTATGCACAATGAACAGAAATCCAATACAGCCTTTGGAAAACCTATGTTCAAATTAACCCCAATGCAAATTTTGAAATTAAATGAAGAAAAAGTATATTTCAGCTGGGATGAGAGGATATTGTTGGGTTGCTGTGAGTTTTCCGGGCTGTATGTCCATGTTCTGGAAGCATTCTCTCCTGACATCTTGCCCATCCTCAGAGGTTGTGAGGTCTGTTAGAAACTAGGCAAGTGGAGTTTTTATATCTGGAATGTCCAGGGTGGAGAAAGAACTCTTGTCTGCTTGAGGCAAGTGTAAATGTTGCAATTGGCCACCTTGATCAGCTAAGAGTTGATTAAACAAGAGTTCTTTCTCCCACAGATAATATAAACCTCATTTGCCTAGTTTCTAACACAACTCACAACCTCTGAGGATGTCTGCCATAGATGTGGATGAAACGTCAGGAAAGAATACTTCTGAAATATGGTTTTACAGCCCGGAAAACTCAAAGCAACCCAGTGATTCCGGTCATGAAAGCCTTT
Source organism: Anolis sagrei (assembly GCF_037176765.1). Lineage (NCBI taxonomy): Eukaryota > Metazoa > Chordata > Lepidosauria > Squamata > Anolidae > Anolis > Anolis sagrei. The sequence continues at coordinate 107,118,681 of NC_090023.1, forward strand.
GACAACACATAAATATTGTTGATGTAGTTTACTTTTATAGATCACTTATGGTTGATTCTAATTCTTTATCTTTCCTTTTCATTTGATTATTACTCAGTGAGATGGTATTACACAGTGAGCTTGATTATATTTAATTTCATTTAGTAGTAATAATAATAATAATAATAATAATAATAATAATAACTTTATTTTTCCATCCAGCCTCCATTTCCCCAAAGGGACTCGGGCCAGCTTACATGGGGCCAGACCCTGACAAACAGTAAAAAAAATAAATAACATATACAAAATACAATCATCAGTATAAAAATGACATGCTGTTTTGTTCATTCATTCAGTTGTTTCCGACTCTTCGTGACCTCATTGACCAGCCCATGCCAGAGCTCCCTGTCGGCCATCACCACTCCCAACTCCTTCAAGGTCAATTCAGTTACTTCAAGGATGCCATCCATCCATCTTGCACTTGGCTGTCTCCTCTTCCTTCCTCCTTCCACTTTCCCCAGCATAATTGTCTTCTCTAAGTTTTCCTTTCTTCTCATGATGTGGCCAAAGTACTTCATCTTTGCTTCTACTATCCTTCCCTCCAATTAGCAGTTGGGCTTTATTTCCTGAAGTATGGACTGGTTGGATCTTCTCGCTGTCCAAGTCACTCTTGGAACTCTCCTCCAACACAACAGTTCAAAAGCATCTATTTTCCTTTGCTCAGCCTTCCCTAAGGTCCGGCTTTCACATCCGTAGGTGACTATGGGGAATACCATTGCTTTAACTAGAGACATCACACTGGCAACAAAGATCCGCATAGTTAAAGCAATTCACTATTTTATCGAGATTGGACATTGCTCTCTTCCCAAGAAGTAAGCGTCTCCTGATTTCCTGGCTGCTGTCTGCGTCTGCAGTAATCTTTGCACCTAGAAATACAAAGTCTGTCACAACCTCCACATTTTCTCCCTCTATTTCCCAGTTGTCAATCATTCTTGTTGCCATAATCTTGGTTTTTTTATATATATATTTAGCTGTGGCCCAGCTTTTGCGCTTTCTTCTTTCATCTTGATTAGAAGGCTCCTCAGCTCCTCACTTTTGGCCATCAAAGTGGTATCATCTGCATATCTAAGGTTAATGTTTCTTCCAGCAATTTTCACCCCAGCCTTGCATTCCTCAAGCCCCACACATCGCATGATGTGTTCTGCGTACAAGTTGAATAGGTTGGTTGAGAGCATACAACCCTGCCGTACGCCTTTCCCAAACTTGAATCAGTCTGTTGTTCCATGGCCAGTTATTACTGTTGCTACTTGGCCCTTATACAGATTCATCAGGAGAGAGACAAAGTGATTTGATATGCCCATCCCACCAAGAACTTGCCACAATTTATTATGATCCACACAGTCAAAGGCTGTAGAATAGTCAATAAAACAGAAATAGATGTTTTTCTGAAACTCCCTGCCTTTCTCCATTATCCAGCGGATATTGGCAATTTGGTCTCTCGTTCCTCTGCCTTTTCTATACCCAGCTTGTACATCTGGCAACTCTCGCTCCATGTATTGCTGGAGTCTTCCTTGCAGGATCTTGAGCATTACCTTACTGGCATGAGAAATAAGGGCCACTGTGCGAAAGTTTGAGCAGTCTTTAGCATTTCCCTTTTTTGGTATGGGGATATAAGTTGATTTTTTTCCAGTCTGATGGCCATTCTTGTGTTTTCCATATTTGCTGGCATATGGCATGCATCACCTTGACAGCATCATCTTTCAAGATTTTAAACAGTTCGGCTGGGATCCCATCATCTCCTGCTGCCTTGTTATTAGCAATGCTTCCTAAGGCCCATTTCACCTCACTCCTCAGGATGTCTGGTTCTAATTCACTCACCACACCATCAAAACTATCCTCGATATTATTATCCTTCCTATACAGATCTTCTGTATAGTCTCGCCACCTTCTCTTGATTTCTTCAGCTTCTGTTAGGTCCCTGCCATCTTTGTTTCTTATCATGCCCATTTTTGCCTGAAATTTACCTCCAGTGTTTCTAATTTTCCAAAAGAGGTCTCTTGTCCTTCCTATTCTGTTGTCTTCTTCCACTTCCATGCTTATTTAAAAATAGTTCCTTATCTCTTCTGGCTAACCACTGGAAATGGGCATATCTCCTCCTATCACTATTTACTTTTGCTTTCCTCCTCTCTTTCCAAAGTAGCCCAAAACAACATAAGCAACAATATAACAAGCATCAGAAAAAACAACCAATAGTATAATTCAAGTTTTGTTGTAGGAAAACGGTCTAATGCACAACAATTAAAAAGGTAGGTCTAATGAGTAAAGTGCAGAGGTTATAAGGCAGCAAAAGGATAAGATAATTTCAACTGGACAATTAAGACTTTGGATTAATACAAGTTTGCAGGTTTTTGGAGCATAGGCAAATTTGACACGTTGCTATGTATTTTATTTTTAGGTTGCTCTGGCTAAGGAAGAAGAAATGCAGAAGCAAGTTGCACAAGGGAACACTGTTTACCTGAATGAAATTGAAAGCCTTAAAAATGAAATTGCAACAACACAGTCAAAATATGCTGAAATTATAGCCTCACTGCAAAAGGAACTGCATGAAGGACAGAAGAAACAAGAGCAGCTCACTGAACAGCTTGAATGTTCTAGTAATAAACATGAAGAAATGAACAAACTACAGGAAGAGGTGAATCAATCAAAAGTCATCTATGAAGAGCAGATACTGGAACTAAAGAAACAGCTGGAAGCTTCCAGTGAGGGTAAGGAAGAGGCAATTGCCAAACTGCAAGATGTTATTGAAAGTAGTTCCCAGTGTCACCAAAATGAAATAAAGAAATTAGATGAAGAACTCCACAAACTGAAGACTGCTCACCAGAAGGAGGTGTCAGAGCTGAAGCATCAGTTTGAAACCTCTGCTAAAGCATATGAAGAAGAGCGCAACATATTAGACCAACTAAAGCAGGATTTATTAGAGGAGTACAGAGTAAAAGAGAAAGACATGCAGGATGAATTGCATGCTTGTAAGGAAAAGTATGACCGTGAACTGGAATACATAAGGCAGACTTTAGCTAAAGATGAAGAAATGGAGACTACAATTGTGGAATCGGAGCCAGAGATAGCAGAAAAGACCAAACACTTAGAAAATGCTTTAAAGGAATTGCGATCTCAACACAGTATACTAAGAGATGAATTGACCTATATGAATAATGTTAAAATGAAACTGGAAGTGGAACTCCAACATGCAAAGGATGAATACTTTCATGAGCGGGAAGATTTAGAGTTCAAAATTAATGAACTCCAACTTGCTAAAGAGGATCACTGTTGTGTAACCGAGAAGCTAAAATCCGAGCTTCAAGCAGCTAGGGAACAATATCAGAAAACTGTAAAAGAGAACAGTCTGGAAATCCAAGAATTGGTTGAAAAGCATAGACGAGATATCTCTGAGATTAAAGAAACGGTATCCTATACTTTACAGACAGAGAATCAGTCCTTACTTCTTGAAATACAAAATCTGAAAGAACAGTGCCAAAGTCACATAGAGGAGAAAGAAGAAGCAATTTCTAGTTATGAGAGTTTACGACAAACTCTGGAGAGTTTGCAAACAGAGTTGGGGGAATCGGCGGGGAAGATAAGCCGAGAGTTTGAATCCATGAAGCAGCAGCAGGCATCTGATGTTGATGAATTACAGAAGAAGCTTAGAGTGGCTTTCAATGAAAAGGATGCTCTTCTTGAAACTGTGAATCGTCTCCAAGAAGAGGTGGGACAGTTTTCCTCCAAAAGAGAAGAACTAGAAGAACTAAGGCATGAAATAGAAGTATTTAAGGAACAGAATGAGAAATATGTCACTTCTCTTCAGCAGAAAGATGCCTCTATAAAAGAACTGGAAGAGAAGGAAAGGGAGCTTTCCACACAGAACAGTAATATCCTCGATGAAATGAAGTGCTCTTCTGAAAAAATAAAAAACCTTTGTGAAAAATACGAATTAGAGAAAGCAAGGGTAATAGAACTTCAACAACAAACTGAGGCCCTTAATATTTGTAAACATGACTTAGAGCAGCAGGCAGGAGAATTAATGGAAAAGCTGAAAAATACTTCAGAGGAACAAGAAAAGAACCAACAAAAGCTAGCGGAATTTGAACAACACATTCAAGCTCTTCAGCAAGATAAAGAATCTCTCTTGTCTGAATTAGAGGCTTTGCATGGTGAAAATACTAAAATAAAAGAGGAAAGAGAGAGATGTGACAAGGAACTGGAAAGCTTTGCATCTGAAAAAACAGAACACCTCATTTTTAAAGAGAAAGCAGATAGCTTAGAATTGAAATTGCAAACAGCATGTGAAGAAAAAGACCATTTGACTAAATTACTTGAGGAGGAAAAAGCCTTCAAATCACTTGTTACAAACCAGTTGCATGGTCTCCTTGAGACGATGGGTTCCAAATACTCAGAGGAAAATGACAGAGAGGATGTTTTTGGCATACTGGAAACTGCAAACAAATTCTTGACAAATGTGAAACAGGAGGAACAAAATCTGATTTCACAGAAGGATGAAAATGTTGTTCTTCAGCAAGAGATGCAAAGGCTCCAAGAAGAAAATGTAGCACATTGTATGGAGCTTAGATCTCTGCTGGAAGACTATGAAAAGGAAAAAGGCCTTTTGAAAGAGGAGTTAGAAGGGGCTCTCTCAGAAAAAGAAGCCCTCCAACTAGATATCCAAGAATTAAAGCACAGCAGTGAAAAAGTCAGGAGTGAGAATCAAGAACTTCTTGCCCGTATTGGCAAAATGTCTGAACAACTTGAACTTAATGAAAGCAAAATTAAAGAAGAAGAAGAAAAATGGAAAGAAGGGGAAAAGACTCTAAGCCTAGCCTTGGAACAAAAAGAAGTGGAACTGCGAGATGTACAAACTGAGCTTTCTTTGCTAAAGGTTAGGTGCTTTCTTATTGAGATACTTTTAATTTATCTCTCAAAATTATGTACAACTAAATGTGAGTCCCAATATGTTAGGATTGGGTTGCTGCAAGTTTTTCGGGCTATATGGCCATGTTCCAGGTGTTAGGGTTTGTTTAGAACCAGCCATTAACATATTTATTTTATCTGTGAGAGAGATCGTTGGATGTGTTTGAAAACGTACTCCCCTCACATTTTGTGTTCACTTTGGCAACCCATAAATGTGAATCTGCCCTCTATCCGCTTAAGAACTATGTATAGAATAAGGACCTGAAAACGAATTGTCCTCAGATTTAAAGTAATTAAAAGAATGGATTTAGAGAGTGGTTTTTAGTTTAGCTGCCTTGAATCTCAGTTAACTAAATATATTTCCCCCACTTCCAAGTCAGTGAAAAATTCTTTCCCAAGACTGTGTTCCACTTAGTTTAAATGGGGCATTTCTTAGTCTTTGATTCCATCCCCCCCCCCCACCCCACCCCCAACCTTTAAGGCATATGAGCCAAATTATCTTCAGGGATTTAAATGCTCTTCATATTAAGGTATTTGAGAACAAAATGGCTTTTATAATTTAATAATGTTCTATCAAAGTGTAGTCAAGAAGAAGCTACATTTCTACATGTTAAAGTGATATTATTATTGTAAGTTTTATGCTATTACAATATTTGATATTATTGTTTAATGTTATTATATTATAGTATTTAATGTTATTATATATTAAAGTAAGAACACAACTGGCCTTCTCATTTCTTTGGTTTATAATGTAGGGTTCTGTGGAAGACTCTTCTGCTAATGCTGACCAACAGTCGTCAGGGACACAAAAAATAGGTAATTCTTCTTTAATGACTTTTCCCCAGTTTTATTATGTAAATGTTCTGTAGTGGACATCTGTCACCTTTGTATATCATAACATTACTGTTGAAACAATGTTGAAAATAGCTTAAGTGCTTTGTTGAAGTTTGTTATTCTTTTGTTTTGTTTTATTGCTCACTTTGTAACTTTATTTGAATTTTTTAAATCTACTTTTAGACTGCCTGATAAGATTTTATACAGCTTGATTTTTCTGTCAGCAAGAGGTAGCAAAGCACTTCTGCATTCACTGTCTCTCTTGGCTTCTCCAAATTGAATAGTTGCTCAGGTAGCATCAGAGGAAAAGTGATAAAATACAGAGTGGACTTCTGGGCCACATTTAAAGACAATATAGGAAGTATTAATTTTTAAAAAATGCAAAAAATGATAGCAGCAGTGAAAGACAGTCAGTAAACATAATTAGACCTATGACCCAATGTATGACAAATCAGTTTAAAAATACATAGACAAACAAAATGGAACATCATCTCTATAAAAGGAAAGTGTTCCACATTTGAAGGTACCATGACAGAGAAAGCTCTTTCTATTAATCAATAAATCTTGAAGCAAATCATCCTTGGATCATGCTTAGATAGGCTGATAGAGGAAAAGGTGCTTCTTTTATGTGTAAAGCAATTTAGAACACTAAAAAAAGTTCTCTGACACTTTGAATTGAGTTGACAAAGAAGTAAACAATACAGTTCCATTTGAACTAGTGGAGTTAGATTTCAGTTGTCTTATTGAGTAACTGGTAAATGATTAGTGCCATGAAAAGGTGCTTCTAGCTGCTAAGTTCACTCCTGGACCTTAAGTGGCAAGGTTGGATCAAAGACTTTCCTCCAAAAATACAAGCTTCATCTTTCTAGAACGGGAATGAGAACAATTTAACCATAGGTCCACAATTTATTTAAGGAATTTAACCACTATGTCTTGGCCCCAGTCAAATCCAGACATCATTTCACCACATGTGCAGCATCGGCCAAATCCAGTGCCTTGGAGCAATAGAGTTGAGTAGCATTTGTTTACTGACTCTTGACTGTCCCTCTGCCATGAGAAAGAAGAACACATTCACAGTAATCAAACTAATATATGTTAATAAAGTGATTTTTTTCTGACAAAAATAATGTGCCATAACATTTTAAAGTGCATTTTGTTTGTTGTTGTAGAGCATTTGGAAAAGCAACTAAAAGAGAAGGAAGAAAAATTAAATAAAATTAAAGCAGTTGCTCTGAAATTAAGGAAAGAATTGGAATCTAGCAGGAAAGAGGTAATTTAAACCACCCTTGATCATTCGCAATAAAATACTAATAAGCTGATTCCGGGACTGCATAGATCTGTTAGATTTTGGGATGATTTGAATTATCCTATTTTGTCCCCAGCAGTGTAGGAGTGTCTTATGATAGTTTTATCTCTTAAATTTCTATGATTTTTTGGTCACATCCAAAGCTTAAGCAATATTCCAGGATCAGGTTGTATGAAGATCTCGAGATATGCACCAATATAGTGGTGATCCTTAATGCATTTTCCATAACTTTTTTGCTTTCAGTTTTACAGAGCTGCATTACAAGGCTTCATCCTTTTGTATAAGAACCCTGTGAAAATGATAAAAGACAAATCTTGAAATCAGGGCAAATTGATCAGCAATGTTTAAAATATTTCTATCTCTGCTGTTCATCAAGAGCACCTTTCTTCACACAGCATTTCTCTCCTGTTCACATTGACTTCCTTTACAGTCTTGGGACAACTAAAAAAGGCTTAGACAACTAGGCTTCTAGAGATTTTAGAGATAATTGTTTCCTGTAACAATTAAGCATACTCTGTAACAATGTAGCTATGTAGTGCAGTCAGAAATGAAGATGACATAGACTGACAGCCACATGGACTGCTTTGTAGTCATGAAATTATTTTGTGAAAGTATTCAGATTATTCCAGTATCTGTGTATTCAGAATGCATTTTAGTAGAGATTTATTTTTATTTGTCGTGTCATCAGCAACTAGACATTAGTAGAGATGATAGTGTCATAGCACATAGGTTTCTTAAATCTATTGTGATGTTAATATTGTTAAAGCATTAGATTTGAAGTTTCGTGATTAAAGTTTATCATGGAAAGGAGTTATAATTCCCCTGCAGTCTGTGCACATTTGCACAGGAGTGTTGGAAAAAATTGTGGAACAGTAGAGTGAGGATATGAAAGAAGCGGGAGCTCATAAAAAATCCCCTACATTAATGGAATATTATTTTTGATTCAACCATTGTCATTAACAGCCTTATATCTCTCTATGCACTTAGGTGCAGACATTGAAAGAAGAACTGACATCGTCCCTGTTGGAAAAAGAGCAACTATCTAACTCGATGGGAGACATTATTCAAGGAGCCGAGAGCTATAAGGTGAAATACAGGTGCTTTTTTCATTCCTGGATGCTTCATATTTTTGAAATACTTGATCAGATGCATGAAAGAAAGTGGAATGTCAGCATTCATTGGGATTGCTTGTATCTGTTTTCAAAGTTGCTTTGGAATTATATGGGGGAGGCTCTCTTGCTGTAGATTGTGCTTTGTCAAAAAATGTGGGTGGGGATAGGAATGATAAATGTTGTTAAAGTAGGTTGCCCGCCACACAAATAAGTATTCTACTTCTCTGCCACTTGGATTATTGTGCTTGGTGTCTCTTAAATTGTTATAATCTCCTTGAGAATTGTGTTTAGTTCACAGAAATGTCATACAGAGTTCCAGGTTGTTTCTATTGGTGTGTTTCAATAAGGCAATTGCAAAATGAACTGACTTTCTGTCCCCAAGATCTTTTCTCACTAAAGCGATTGGAGAAAGCAGAGGGGAAGCATAAAGAGCCAAGTAAAGCTCAGTTAGCCACTGCAGGATTACTGAGACAACTGCACTTTTCCTGTGATGGGCTAACAGAAATGTCTCCATGTGTTTTTATCCCTTTTAATATGAGCAGCAACTTTTTAAAAGCACCATAGCTTTGTCTTGGAGTGCAACTTGGAAGATTTAAATTGTTACAAGCAACTCTTAGTGATATATTAATACTTGAAAGATGGGAAGTACGATGGGGTACCTGTTTCTGCCCCAGTGAGAAAGAAATCAAACACTTCATTGTACAAGCAGAATGTCTGCTTGCTCGGCATTCGTGTAATCACTGTAGGTATTTTCATGTACAGTGCAATAATACAGTTGACATCAAATAAATTAATGCAGACTTTTCAAAAGAATTTAAAGGGAAATCATTTAATTGTCTGGGAATAAATAGGTATGCTTTGAGTGATGTAGTTCTAGTGTTTGTAATAAACAAAAATAGATGCTGTTTTTCTTTTATTCTATGATACATTCTTTGCATATAAACATCTCTAAAAGCGGGGTGTGTCTTCTAATTGTGGGTGATATATATATATATATATATATATAGAGAGAGAGAGAGAGAGAGAGAGAGAGATATGTTGGTGGTACTGAAATTAGTGTGCATCTTAGAAACGATGACATCATACAATCGAAGAAATACGGTATATACTTCATAACTGATGTGCACAATAAATTATATGCATCTGTGTGTTTTCTGTAATTTGAAAAGGATTTATCTGTGTTCCCAGAATCTTTTACTAGAGTTTGACAAACAAGCAGAACAACTGGATTTTGAAAAAGAGCGAGTTCGAAATTTTGAAAAGCAAATTGATGACCTTACAAGACAGCTGGAGAATTCAACTCAGCAGGTACTGCTTATTTAAAATATATTACAATGGACTTCTGAAAATCTTACTGCAGGGCATAAGGGCAGTAGTGTTCCGCTGTTGTTGTTGAGAGATACTGCCTTTCTGTGCCTTTCTACTTAGTTGTAGTCACTGATAGGAGAGGATTTCATGGGTGAAGTTGGTGTAAGACAGATGTTGGGAGGAGAGTTGTGATACCCAGAGCTTGCAAGGGCTACCTGTTTGGACCCAATCAGCATGGACAGTCACAGCGCTTCCAGTAGGAGTCCTCAACTTTCCGTGGAATAACTGATTAGATGCTTATGGAATTGCCTATAATGTGTCATTAATGGGATTCTGCATTTCTGGAAATCGGACCCCTGTGTATGTCTAAAAAATGTAGTAAAAAATTCATGCCTAAAAATCTGGGTTGACTTATCCATGGGTAAATATAAATACTGTACCTTAAGTGTTAGTTAAAAAGGAACCATTTCCTCTCCCAGGTAGAATGGTGAAAAGTGAAAGCCTAAAGAACTGCTGTCTTTTGGAATTTGCTAGGAGGTCCTCCAGGGTGACTCTTTGCTAACTTATTGCAGAAAAATACCATAGAATCACCTGAAGGACATGTTTTGCTGGATGTATGTCCAGGAATCATAGTGTATTTATAAATGGTGGTTAAAAGATTGGTACCCCACTCACTTTTGGTTCTGGTTCTACCCATCCCCAATTCTAACTTAAAGTCTGCACGCAATCTCCTCAAGAGAAATTTATCATTGACAGAAAAAGTTGTAAAAGCTAGAGGTGTTTTGCAAATGATATCTAGGCAGCAACTCCAATATGCAAAATGGCCCTTTCATAATTATATTTGTATATATGTTTGCCACTATCATTTTAGCAAGACCAGTATTGCTCTGCTAATGAAGATCTCTTGACTCGAATCGAGACTCTACAGACAAACACCAAAATGTTAGAAAGCCAGCTGTTAGAAACACAGAGAGCCAAAGCAAAAGTTGATAAAGAACTTGAAGCTGAAAAACTTCTAAAAGAACAAAAAATAAAGGTAACCAGACTTTTTATGAAAGCAAAAATTAATAATATAATATAGGTGAGGGGATTTTTTTCTAAATGAGGAATACTTAAAACTCTTTTTTTCAGGACCATGCTAATGCTGCAAAAGAAGTTGAAGAACTCCAAGTACAACTCCAAAAAGAAAAAAAGCATCTTCAGAAAGTGTTAGAAGAGCTGGAATTGGCAAAGAAGGTATAGTGAAGTCTTGATTACTTCTCTATTACCCTGTTTTGGTTTATATACAGTGGTCCCTTGCTGCCTGCTGGGTGTGATTTGAGGATCCCTCATGGATACCAAAATACATGGATGCTCAAGGCCCATTAAAAACAACGGCGCAGTAAAATGGTGTCCTTTATATAAAATTGCAAAATTAAGGTTCGCTTTTTGGATTTTTTTTAAAAAAAATCCAGCCAGGGATGGTTGAATCTATGGATAAAAAATTTGTAATTACAGAGGGCCAGCTGTATGAGTTCTCATTTAACTAAGTTTCTGGATTTATTTGTTCTTGTGTCAAATAAAGAATCATATACTGTGATTCACCTGGAAAATATATAGAATGCTCAATTGAGATACAGCAGAAATATCTCTCAGTAATTCCAAAACAGTAGAATTAGGTTTACTGGATTATCTACCAGTTGTATATATTGTATGGAAATGTTACGTTGAATTTTATAATGTACAGGATGCTCAGAAAAGTACACTGATGGACATGGAAATAGCTGACTATGAACGTTTTGTAAAAGAACTTAATCAGAAAATTACTGACAAAAGCAGCAGAATTGAAGACCTTGAGCAAGAGATTAAAATCCAAAAACAGAAGCAAGAAACTTTACATGAAGAAATCAGTGAGTGAGATATTACCTCTTTTTGTCTAAAGATGGTTTGATATATTTTTCACTATAGCAAGATAACTTAATATGTATCCTACAAAGTAGAAACAAGCTATAAACTAGTTTACTGTAAAAATGAAGTCTCAAGCTATACCATTGGTGGGAATTTTGTTCCAAAGATTTTAAGAAGCTTATTAGATAATAGATATTTAATAAATTATCCAAATGCCTTGTGGATAAATTCTTGATCCCATTTATGTTCAGTAAAACCCCTGGTTTAAGGATATGAAAAAGGTATTTTTCCAAGTTTTCCACTGAATTTGGAATATGTTTTTATCAGATAAAAAACCCCATTAAAATGAAAAATAATTGTTTCAACTTTCTGGAATAATTTCAACTTAATTATTTGTGTCCTTTACTCAACTTGCAGACTATGGGGAAAATAAAAAATATTTTGGAAATGTTTCATAATATTCCTATTTCTAACTCAGTACCTAAATTATTCTTATCACTCTTTTGTTGTATAGAGTCATTTCAGAGTACTGTACAAGTATATGAGGAAAAGAATGCCAAAATCAAGCAGCTTCTGGTGAAGACAAAAAAAGAGTTGGCAGATTCAAAGCAAGCAGTAAGTTTTGGAACTTTTACTATGTGTTCTGCTTTTATTTCTTTGGGTAGAGTAGTAATAATAATGTAGTTACATTGTTGTCTCCTGCAGTATTATGATAAATTAATCAAGATAACTCTTTTGTTTTAGGAAAATGAACTTCTGAGGCTTCAAGCATCATTAAAGGGAGAACTGGAAGCAAGTCAGCAGCAAGTGGAAGTTTATAAGGTAAGGCAATATTTTCTTTTTGGTTTTGTGGGGGAAAAACATAATTATATTTGGCAGAGTAGTAGCTGAAGGTACTTATTATTGTCATAGATAAAAGGTAAAGGTTTTCCCTGACATTAAGTCTAGTTGTGCCCAACCCTGGGGGGTGGTGCTCATCTCCATTTCTAAGCTGAAGAGCCAGAGATGTCCAAAGGCACCTCCTAGGCCAACATGACTGCATGGAGCGCGGTTACCTCCCCGCAAAAGCAGTAACTATTGACCTATTCACAAACTGCTAGTTTGGCAGAAGGTGGAGTTAACAGTGGGAGCTTACCCCACTCCCTGGATTCAAACTGCCAATGTTTTCAGTTAGCAAGTTCAGCAGCTCAGCGGTTTAACCCACTGTGCCACCAGGGGCCCTAAAATAATTATACCCAAAAGTAATTCTTAGCCAAAAGTATCATCTGCTTCACACATTTTACAGATGTTATCCTGCTCTTATTTTTGTTTAAGTTGCACTGAAATTATTAAATACTGAATATTGAATAGGCTGCAGTCTAGACTCAGCTGTTTTTTTTTTTTGTGGGGTTTTTTTTATAAATAAGACCTTCTGAACTCAATAGTCTTAATTTTTTAATATTTGCCAAAAAGGATTTAGAATTTGTGTGTCATTATAGCGATTTCTTTTTATGAATTCAGTCTCAGCTAACTTTTTAAATGGCAAATTCTGTTGATAATGGTGAATAATGTGTCCATTCATACATTTTTGTGCCATGAGTATTGCATAGAATATAAGTTGGTTTTGTTGTGATGAAAGAAATTGAAGCTCCAGATTTAGAAAACAAGGAGACCAAACATGTATAGAACACAGATCTGTAACCACTGCTGAAATTGTGAAGATGTCTCAACCAAATTATTAAGTCCTGTTGATTTTTGTTGGAATAAATTAGGTACGTGCTTTGGATTTTATATTGTCTTTTGTTTATATTGTGTTGTCTTTTGATTTACTGCACTATCCCTAATATAGACAATTGAGTGAAAATAAAATCACATTGAAAACAGAATTTTCACAGAGAACTAGGAATCCCCATTCTCTACATGCGTGGTCATTTCACTACTGCTGTGCTTCTTACAAGAGTACAGGGCAAAACCTTCTGTTTTATGTATGAAGCTTATTCTCCATGTCTAGATATTGGGAGTCTAGTGTGAATTCCAGTTGCATATCCTAAAGGCCGGATATTCAAATAGCCAAATAGAATGTAATCTATTTATTGTTCCTTTGAAATATTTGTATATAACCAGCCATTTACTTTTAATAACACTGATCTAAATCAGAAAAACAATAATAGAATTTTGTCCCTTTCTTTGGTGTAAAAAGATGATAATTACACCTCAGTACTTTTTGTGTATGTTAAGTATGATTTGGGGAGAGAAAATATTTGTGCTCTTTCCATTTCCTGGGGGTCTTTGGCCCCTGTTCCCCACAAATGTGAAGGAACAGCTGAAGTTGCTCTTCTTTCCATGAGAAGTACTAATCCACTACTAAATTGTAAACATATTCAAATAAGCTTTCTTTTATAGATTCAGTTGGCTGAGATTACTTCAGAAAAACACAGAATTCAAGAACATCTGCGGACTTCACTGGATCAACATCAGCGGGTACTGAATACTTACCAGCAGAAATTGGCGGCTCTCCAAGAAGAGTGCAGTGCAACAAAGGTATTTTTTGTAAACAGTAGAACAATTGTTGGCAGAACAACTTAGTTACAGTTAGTTACAAACTTAGTTACAGTTAGTTACAGACTTAGTTACAGTTGCAACTAAAATTGGGAAATTCTCCCTAGCACTTAAAACATTTGAGCCATGGGTAATTTTTACACACCTGAAGTTGTGTACCTCTCAAACCAGTCCCAATTACTTGCTAGAATGGGACTGTAAGGAAGGATGCGTATCAAGAAGTAAAATGCCAACATCTAACCTGTGTTCAACATTACTATCTCACTTTCTTTACAGAGAGGTCATCCCGTGTGTCTATGATGATCATTGATACACTACTTTTCCCTTGTGTCATTGCAGGCAGAACATGCTGCTGTTACATCTGAATTTGAGAACTACAAAGTCCGTGTACATAACGTTTTGAAACAGAAGAACAAAAGTTCCCACTCTGACACGGACATGACAAAGCAAGAAAGGTAATCATTGCATTGTTGGTCAGCTTGGTCAGTGCCTTTTTGAATGAAAATTACACTGCAAAAATCAAGACTTCGTGGTTCATGTTGCCTGAAGACCTGGTGTAGTGAAGCCAAGGAGTACTGTACAAAGTAGAGCACCATTGTTATCCTAGATGTCATTGTTGGCCTGGTTTGAATGTAATGCATAATTGCCTGCTTTTCTTTCTGCTTCCTGTGTATACACCGTAGAATAAGAGGTCTTTATCTCTGTTTTCTGTTCAGTATAACATCTGACACTCACCTTGAACTACGATTTAGAGTGGGACAGGAATAATGCATACTGTTTACTACTTTGAGCATTCATCATCATTGGCCAATCTGTGCAGGGCTTCTGTCAATTGCCATCCAATACCATTTGGAGAACCACATCATACCCACCCATGTACTTTTCACTACCTCTTTCGTGCCTACATACAATATTGACAGATCCACCTTTTATAGACTATAATTCTCTTATATTTTTATACCATTCAGTGGCACATAACTAAATCTGATGAAATAAATACAGAATAATGTGTTTTTGTGGCCTATTAATGTTACACCAAAAGATTCAGTGCCTTCTGGGGATTCTTTCTTTCAGAGAACATATGGAAAAGGTAATAGACCAATTAAAGATCAAATTGCAAGACACTCAGCAAAACCTACAAATGAACTTAACTGAGCTGCAGGCGCTACAGTCTGAACATGACACCCTGCTGGAAAGACACAACAAAATTCTTCAGGAAACTGTGGCAAAAGAAGCAGAACTCCGAGAAAAGTATGTTCCTGTATTGTTCAAATCATACTATTGTGCTTCTAATTGACATTTGACTCTCAAATTCTGCATGTGAATAGGTCGTTTAATCTTTAAGGGTCAGAGTTACCATGCCATGAGTACTGCAGATTTTACAATACGTTCTTGATATCTTCCTAGGCTGACAGTGGTAACTTTAAAGGTTTCTACCTCCATAGTCTCTTGATTTTTCATGGTATTGGGTTTTTTGTTTTGTTTTCTAATGTGGAAACCTGGGCTGTGGGGGATTATTCTAGGCTCTGCACCATCCAGTCTGAAAACATGGTGATGAAGTCAGAACATGGGCAGATTGTGAGCCAGCTAACAGCCCAAAATGAAGCTCTTAGAAACAGCTTCCGTGACCAAGTCAGACATCTACAAGAAGACCATCGGAAGACAGTGGAGACATTACAACAGCAGCTGTCCAAAGTAGAAGCCCAGCTCTTTCAACTCAAAAGTGAGCCAAGCACAAAAAGTAAGCTTCTCCCATTGTTCATTGAAGAAGTAATATTCAGCTTAGGCCACTTGGCAACTGTTCTCACTTATCTCAGGTCTGCTTAAGACTCTATTTATTTTAAACACACACATTGAAGGTCTTAGAATACTATGCAATGGTGGCAGAACACCTGAAGCCAATGCAACCCAGAGGAGGACAGGGGAAGCCCCTAGTCTTAATTATCAGATGGCATGGAGGACTGAAGGAGGGTAGGAAAGTTCTCCCATAACTACCTGCATAGTTGGCTTTTGTACCTAGCTTCTTTTCAGGTGAATTATGAATTCAGCATTAAATTAGGGAATATTTTCATAATTTTTGGACTTGTGAATTTTACTTGTATAATCATATACATTAATTGTCCTCTTAATGGACCCCCTGGTGGCACAGAAAGTTAAGCTGCTGAACTTCCTGACCAAAAGGTTGGCGGTTCAAACATGGGGTGAGCTCCTGCTGTTAGCCCTAGCTTCTGCCGACTTAGCAGTTTGACAACATGCAAATATGAGTAGATCAATAGGTACCGCTTATGTGGGAAGGTAACAGCACTCCATGCAGTCATGCTGGCCACATGAACTAGGAGGTGTCTACGGACAATGTCGGCTCTTTGGCTTAGAAATGGAGATGAGCACCATACCCCCAGAGTCAGACACGACTAGACTTAATGTCAAGGGAAATCTTTAACTTTTAATTCTCTTCTTGTATAATGGAGTTATAAACTAGTGGTTTGCCTTTCAGGCCCTGCTGCTTCTAGCCTACCAGCAAAGAGCCTGCGAGAACGAAAGAGTGCCGACCTTCCTCTACTTGACGTCCATACAGTTGCTAGGGAGGAGGGTGAAGGAATGGAAATGACTGATACAGAGTCTGTATCTTCTGCCAGTACCCATATACCATCCTTAGAACAGCTGCTTAATACCCCAGAAACAAAATTTGGTAAGGAATATTTTTCATATGGGCATGCGTGCAGTTGTGGTTTTTGCCTGGTCTAATATAAAATTGGCCTTGCCTGATGGTTAAGGTTTCAGTTTTGATACCTCCTGAGGTCTTTTTCTGTATACTTTCCGAGGCTGGTATCACATTAGAGCTGAAAGAATAGGCAAAGTTTATGTATCCCATCTGGAATCCCATGGCTGCCTCCTTCCTGCAGAATTCTGGAGACTGTCGTTTAGAAGAGGAGCCTTTAAAATACTCAGCCATAGAGGCCCTGGGTCTCACTAAACGACAAGTCCCAGAATTCTGCAGGAGGCAACCACAGGATTTCAGATGGGACACATACTCTTGGCCTACTCTTTAAGCTCTAGTGTGACACTAAAATTACTTTCCTTGAAATAGCTCTCAAAGAGTTCATAGTATGAGCCAATGATGTATAATAGAGCTGAGATGTTTCTATCTAAATCTGTGGGTCACACTGAGTTTCAGAAAAAAAAAACAATGAGAGGTTAAGACTTCCTTAACTAAGCTACCATTCTGATGTCAGGTGCAATGAGGCAGCTTGTGGTCCTTCAAATGTTTTTTGGCTACAACTCCAATCTGCTCCAATTGGTATAGCTATTAAATGTAATGCTATGAGCTGTAGTACAACAATGTCTGAAGGGCCACAGGTCACTTGCCACTTTTCTTCTGAGTGTTTGTGCATTTGAAGATCTAGGAGGAGAATGAAGTTAACTTCAGAATTGTTAACAGTGTAGCCAGATGTTAGCCCCTCAAATGGCAGGGCTTCTTTATCGGATCATAAGCTAAAAGAGGTATTGGAATAGGCAAGGATGTTAAGAAATATCTCCTCAGTTCTCAAAAGGTCCAGTGCATGATGAAGCTGCCAAATCTTTTATTCATGTCTGCAACTCGTAAATCACTGATAGATTATTTCTTGGCATCTGTAAAAGTTAAATTGCTTTTAAAATAATTGATACAACAACATCAGCTAGAACAATCATGAAGAAGAAAAGAATGAAAATAATTATTCATAAATAACTTCTGTAAATTGGTCACAGAATTGAAATGTGAAATACATGGGACTTTTTAAAGTATTGGTCAACGGAAAGGAGGAAACCATGAAAATGAACAAAATTTGTCTACCAGTATTAAAAAAAACTTTAAAATCAGGACAGTAAATAAAGAACAACACTCAGAAAACAGGGGAATTCCAGACAAGAAACAATCAGGGCCAGCTAACACGCACAACAAAGGATTTCCCGAGCAGGAAGCAGTCAGGCTTTGAAGCTGCAAGGCCATTCAATGCTTATCAAGGTGGCCAATTGCAACATTCAGACTTACCATCAGCAGACAAAAGTTCTTTCTCCCACCCTGGACATTCCACAGATATGTAAACCCAACTTGCCTAGTTTCCAACAGACCCCTCAACCTCTGAGGATGCCTGCCGTAGATGTGGCCGAAATGTCAAGAGAGAATGCTTCTAGAACATGGCCATACAGCCCAGAAAACTCACAACAACCCAGTGCTTCTGGCCATGAAAGCTTTTGACTGTATGATTTGTTTGTTTAAGTTCTGAAATAGTCCTTCCATTAAATTTGACCTTTTTGTAAACAATTTTAGAACCTCCACAATGGGAAGCAGAGCTCACAAAAGAACAATTGATCCAGAAATTAAATACCACATCAAAGAGTGCTGATCATTTAAATGGACTGCTTCGTGAATCAGAAGCTACCAATGTAATTCTAATGGAACAAATAAAGGTTAGTAGTTATGTGCTTTCCAAAGTTATGGTATGTGTGTGTTTCAGATGCTCTCTACCATTTTCGAAAAACTTGCTACTGTTATCTTGTAAACATGATGCATTTCTTCTTCCCATGTGTTATAATCTTTCTTCTCTTCAAAGCACATAAATATCATCTTGTCCTCCTTTGTATGCTTGCTCATATGTTCCTGCAGGAGTCAGTGTCACATGATCAGCTCTGTACTTTACAAGGAATGGAGGCCAGGCACAGCCAAGGCGAATAAATAAATGTAAATGAGCAGAAGAGAAAAAGGGGCAGAAGATGAAGCCTTGAAGAGGGAAGGAAGAGGTCAAACCCCTGCACTTCGCAGAGGTTGATGTCTCACTAATAAAAGCAAACAAAACACAAAAATACTTAGGCCCTGCCATCTGATATAAAGTACCTCAAACCAGACATAAGCACTCAGGAAATTTCAATTCTGTTCATGAAGTAGTTTGCTAAAAGTACCTTTTTGGGATCTGCTTACTCTCCCCTTCTGGATATTGTTGGATTAGATTGTATATATTTTAACTATTGGAGCCACTTTCTGGAACATTTGCCCAATTCAGGGCTTCTTAAAGCTACTTGATTTGGTGATCTGGCTTTTTTTTTTTTTCGGAGTGTGTGAGGGACAGGTGCCATATTTGTATCCATTGACAATTGTTGTCGTCTTCTTTGAGAGTTCTCCAGAAACCAGCAACTGTTGGTTCATAGGCTGACACTGATCCATAAACCACCACTTTGAGTAGCACTATCCTCATTCATATTGACTTCCCCCATTATTTGTTAAAGGTCAATTTCATAATACTATATTCACATTGTATTCTCTGATGGAATTCAGTCATGTGAATAGACTAATTCTAGTTAGTTTTGTGCAATGTTCAGTTCACTACTACCGATTTTTTGTCTTGTGCAGAACTCTGCATGTTTTGTTTTCTTGTGCCTTTATCGGCATATTTGCATCCAGCTGTAATTGTTTTTCTTTGGTTTTCATCTTCAGCTTCTTAAAAGTGAAATAAGGCGTTTAGAAAGAAACCAAGAACGAGAGAAGTCTGTTGCCAATCTGGAATATTTGAAGAATGTCCTCTTACAATTTATATTTCTAAAGTCCGGCAGTGAAAGAGAGAGGCTTCTTCCTGTCATAGACACCATGTTGCAGTTGAGTCCTGAAGAGAAAGGAAAACTTGTTGCAATTGCTCAAGGTACATCAAGCTATTTTGCTACCTCTCTTATCAGAGAAAGATAACTGGAGTGGCTGCAGAGAAAGGGAAGTGATGGGATAGATTGAAAAGAAAGACAAGTTTCAAGAAATAGAGGGTGTGGGGGGAGAGTTTATTCAAAAGCTAATGTCGAAACCAAAAACCTTTAACCCTTTGTGCCATGACAATTTTTATCATCCAAAACAAGGTGCATTAACACTGAGTACATGTGTACTGAAGCATTGAACATGATTTTAAATGTAAAAATCTTTGTTTACTTGTTGAAAATCTGAAACAGTTGGCTTGTAGTATTCCGTATGTTGCTAAACTCTAGGTCCCATCAACCCTAACCAGTTAATCAGTGATGAAAAATTTAGTCCAGTATCACCTGTAGGGCCCTCTGGTGGTGCAGTGTGTTCTACCGCTGACTTGCTGAATTTACTGACCAAAAGGTTGGCAGTTCAAATCCCGGAAGCGGGGTGAGCTTCCACTGTTAGGCCCAGCTTCTGCCAACCTAGCAGTTCAAAAACATGCAAATGTGGGTAGATCAATAGGTACCGCTCCTGCGAGAAGGTAATGGTGCTCTATGCAGTCATGCTAGCCACATGACCTTAGAGGCATCTATGGACAACGCTGGCTCTTTGGCTTAGAAATGGAGATGAGCACCACCACCACTACCCCCTCCCCCCAAGAGTCAAGACACAACTAGACTTAATGCCGGGGGAAACCTTTTAACTTTTTATCACCGTAGGGCCACATGGTATGAATTGCTTGGTGATTTTGCAAGAATGCTCCTACAGAAATACTCACGCCTTTCATATGCAATGCCTACAATTCAAGACACCATTGCCTTAGTCCTTTAAGGCAGTGGTGTCAAACTTGTGGCCCTCCAGGCGTTTTGGACTTCAGCTCCCAGAATTACTGACAATTGGACAAGCTGGCTAGGGCTTCTGGGAGATGTAGGCCCAAATATCTGGAGGGCCACAAATTTGACACCTCTGATTACGTTATATGGGATGCACTGATTAGTCAGATCATGCTTTCAACTCTCTTTGTTTTCTTGGTCTTTTGTAAAGGTGAAGAAGAGAGCACATCGCAGCCATCTGGCTGGGCATCATATTTACACAGCTGGTCAGGACTCCGATAAGACACTTATTATTGAAACATTCAGAATCTGGAATTGCACTGGGATGAACACTGAAGAATGAACCGTATACTATGTAGCAAGGGTAACTCTTGTTGATTTTTCTGTTGATGATTTTATATCTCGTTTTGACTTAAGACTCAAGGAACAGTCAGGGTGTAGATTCCTTTACATATTTATTTTGCTATAAGTATAGGAACTCCGATGCAGCCATGCAGGTTTCTTACCTGCAAGAGATGACCCTCTTGCTTATCAGTGAAAGCAAAATAGCACACAACTCTTCTGTGTTTGAAGCTCTCTCCCCTGGAAATGAGTCTTAAGTTTGCACATAGAAACATTTTGTAACTACCTTGGAACTCTAAATTGGTATTGCCTCACTTCAAGACACACATAAAAAATCTGCTCCAAAAAAGTGAGCTATGCAATTCAGTTGTGAATTTGTAAAACCAAGTAATTTGTTGTTTTTTCACCCCAACATTGTTCCTTTAATGCCATCACATAAATATTTTACTTAGTGAGGGACCTTGAAACACAGTTTTAGAATTGCTTCTTCATCTCAAGGCAAGAGGAATACAAAAAATGAAGTATTTGGCTCTCTGCCGTACCTTCAATTTATTCAATACTAGGAATGTTGCCAAGCGTATTTAGTGATTCCTCCAACTCATAAGGTAATGCCTGGTGTGTAGGACATTGCTGTGTCAGATCCTTCGGAATGTGCATTCAATCACTAGTTAATGAGTACTGCGGAAAAGCTACTTCAATAAGTTTAAAAAGCAAAACACTAAAAGCTTTTCTAAAGATTAGTAACTGCATTGTGTTGTGGCACTTAAGTCCCTCTTAACGGCAGTGTATTAAGCTAGTCATAATTCTTAAGGATAATGTAAGAGATATTAAAAATAGAGTAACTTGTAAGATCCAAATCTTGAATAGAATGGTAAATACACATAAATCTGGGTACCGTCTAGACTTATAAACTTGATCTCTGAGCCCTGATTCAACATTTAATCTCTCTTCAGATAAAATGGAGATGCAGAAGTACATAGGGTAGATCCAGATTTATTCATACAGCAGACCAGGGAGAGAAATTATGTAGCCTTCCATATACTTAACTGCAACTTCCAATATTCATCACTATTGGCTATGCTGGCTAGAGCTACTGGGACTTGTAGTTCAGCAATATCTGCAAAATCACACAGTTCCCACTGCCGAGGTAGAGTTATTGAAGTTTAGTCATTAATAACTTAATTCACATTTATTTCAGCATACCTGTACTAAATATAAAGTCTGGATCTAACAATCGTTTGAACTATATCTTTTGCCCTCTCCTGCTTCCCCTTGTATGCCAGAAGTTCAATTCCCTCCTCAGTTTGACACAAATATATAAATTGGACTGAGTAAAGGGAGGTCTGGATGAAGTTGCCGGCTAGTTATTTAAATCAGAATTTCTTGTTTGAAATTCCTGGTAGAGATTCCAATGTATATTCATCAATGCTACTTACAAACTCATTCAGTGTAATCAAAAATACAAGTGATTACTCAGAGTGTTTATAGAAGGAGCTGTTATGTGAGGAGACAATAGTAAAAGAATATCGATAATTATGAGTATATCTACTCTATAGCTATGTGGGAGTTCTTTCTCCAAGGAAATCGGTGTGTCTTGTAATCCACAAATTTGAACTCATATTCTCAGATGAAGGAAGCATAGCAGACTATACTAGGTCTTTCAAATGTTACATCCCATTATAACATGATTTAGAGATACGAAATCTTTGATATATTTGTCATCATTAATAACAAGTGTGCAGTTTTATTTGTTATATCAGAAATATATTTATGCCACTTCGATGACACAGGAAGTAGAGGAAATCTCATTTATTTCAGCATCCAAATTATAAATGTAATAGACTCATAGTGACATCTGCACTAACTTTTCAGAACACAGCCATTTTGCATGTTGTCATTAAAGGTCGCCTTATCTCACGACAAGCAATGTAACTGGAATTTCTTTTAAAGTTCCTGTCAGGATAGTCAAAATCAGATATTGTGGGTTATGCCCTGCCATGTACTTTTACATGTTTAAACTCAGCAGGAAAATGTATTTGCACTTTCTCTAAAAGCTCACTTTTCCAGAGGTTAATGCTGGCTACTGATGGGAAGTAGTTTCTCTACCTACACAATGTGTTAAGCAGCTGTGACAAGATGAACATTTTGCCTTTTTAATCATTTCAAGCCTGTTTTATTGTTACAAAACTGTGAATAACTTATGCATATAGTTTAATTTTGTTACTCTTGAAATTCAACTGTATGTTCAATATATTAATTAAAATATTATAGTTGTGGATGTGACATTCCTTGCATGTTCTAAACATAACCTTTTATTACACAGAAAGGTTAGAAATCTGGGCAGGGTGTGAAGATTTCAGATTAAAATAAAAATACAAAAATGACTGTGTAAACGTGTGTTCTCTGGATGACTAAAAGAGGAATCTATGGCATATCCCCATGTTTAAAGCAGGAGTCTATATTTTTATCTTGCTTTCAGAATTTACATTTTAAAGGCCCAAAATGTTAAATTCCCTTCTTGGGTCTTCTCAGAGAGCTAGGATATTCTGAACCACCTTTGTTCTGGAAGGAAGTCTGCTGCTGGAGACTTACACAACCAATACTTCTCCGTATTTGGTACTCTAACAGTGAGAAATGGATCCATATGTTATCCATCCCAAAAGAAATGTGAATGACTTCGGAAGGTTTTTTTAAAAAATAGAACATGTATGCAATTGCAGTTTGTCGCCTTCAAAATAGGCTCCTTGTGATCGAATACAATAATTCCTGCCTTACTGCCACTCTTGCAATGGAGAAAATCTTCACTTGAGATGTTCAAAACCCTTGTCACAGTTGTCTGGACCTTTTCAACTGTCCCACATTGGTGTCCTTTGAAGTGGGTTTTGAGTTTGGGGAACCAAAAGAAATTGCACAGAAGTATGTCAAGGCTGTAAAGTGGATGGGAATATGTTAAGAAAGCCACGTTATTCTCATTGCTTGACCTTGAAAGACACCTCCAGACTACATTTTTGCCTGTGACAAGACATAAAAACTACCGTATTTTCTGGTGTACTAGACGGGTTTTTAAGCCTGGAAAATCCTAAGAAAAATGGGGGGGGGGGCTCTAGTACGCCGGGTATAAATTAAAATAATAA
The DNA here is from genome assembly GCF_037176765.1 of Anolis sagrei. NCBI lineage: Eukaryota > Metazoa > Chordata > Lepidosauria > Squamata > Anolidae > Anolis > Anolis sagrei. Next base: position 107,142,617 of record NC_090023.1, read on the forward strand.
TTAAAAGAAAAGAATAAAATCTCCCTTAGTGGCACGGCCTGAGGAGGAGGGCGGAGGGAGGGAGGGAGGGCATGGGGAGGAGGAGTTGCAGGCTGCATTGCCACAGAGACAGGCTGGGGGTGATGACCTGCTGGGCTTTCCCTGCGGGCCCCGCTACTCTCCCTGCTCTCCTTTCAGAATGCCTCAGCGAGCACATCCAAGGCACGGCGCGTCCAGGATTGCTGGGAGTCGTCATCCGGAGGTGCAAGAACGCGCCTCTGGATGACTCCCAGCAGCCCCAGGCAGCGGTATGCCTTGGATGTGCTTGCTGAGGCGTTCTGGGAGCCATAGGAGTCAGGAAACTAAACGGAGATTGTGTGCCCTTACAAGTATTGCTGTATTGCAACTTCCATTAATTCCAGCCAGCTCTGGCAAGGTTGAGGGAGGGTGGGAGTTGTAGTCCAATTTCTGGAAACCTGTATGTTTCTTTTATCTGTTCCAAGGAATCAAATTCATTTCCCTGACAAAACTACAAAAACCTGATCAGACACATTGTGGCCTTCATTACAGTTTAGCTGACCATGCCACAGGTACACATGCAAAGGAGCAAATGTGATTTCTCATTTCAATAAGATCCTAGCTGAGTACAGACCATAATATACTGAACTATCATCTAAAATAATGTGATTTCTCATTGTGTTTATAGAGGACATCTGTTGGTGTATTATTTTCATCTTTAAATATACACAAATTCAGACTTTAACAGATATAAATATTTGTTGAAATGACAGGAACAGAGAACTCATTGAATGTGCAGAGGCTAAAAGGCATTAGAGGCACTGAAAATAGGAAGCTGAGGGGATGTCTTAGTCAGATTCTGCAATTAAATCTGAAGGGAGCATTTAATAAAGGGACAAGATCTGTTTATATGATAATAGTTTCAATTCATAGAAGGATATGAAGTATACCTTGGTATTTCCTCTTCTGGTTACATTCATTGCAAACTGTTGTGGTGGTTTTTATTTTCTTAAGATTCCCAACAGCATTGATTTTTATCTCATATATATGTTTATTGTCTTGAATCCATATACTTAAAGCTTCAAATGTTTTACTGGCACAACAGAAATGTTCCCAGAAGAGAGCTGCTGTGCTTTATATCAGTGCTGCTCAAAATGGTGGTTCGTGAATACTTGGCTGCTTGTCTGTGGTGAATTTATAGGAAAGGGAAAAAAAAACACAGTTGTAGCCATTAGGCACAAATATAACAATGGTCCCTGGCATACTGGATATACATCATTGTCAGTCACCCACAACAGATAGCCTAAGAAGTACTGCTCTATTTAAATCTGAGGACAGGGTCATTAAATTGATTTTTTTTTGTTTATAGGACATCAGTACAATATTTAACACAATTTCTTTCATGATGCTATCACCATTGGGAAAGAACACAACAGTTTTTGATGAGCAGCCAATTCTTGAGGATTCAGATTCCCGTGTAAATGCTAACTACTTCAGATACATGGGTCTTGAAGGGTGGCGTGATAAATAGCGTCTCTTCTGTCTATGTGAGCCAACTGGCTGAATTCAAATATGTAAGGCAGGTCTCTAATAAGGATCCGACAGAACCTTGGCAGTGAATCAGAAAGGAAGTCAAACTGATTGCAAACACAAGACTGTCAAAACACTGGATATAATCTTGCTCTATTTTGGTTCAGAGCATGAAAATAAATCATTCTACAAAGGACAGTTTTTGTAAAACTATTTTAGGAAGCTCAAAGAGGAATCCATTAAAGAAAGTTGCTACAGATACAGTGTGAAAAAGTTTTCCATGCTACATATGGAAAAGAGACTGTCAAATTCTATAGTGAATTCCCTGAAAGTCTAACTGCAGGATCCTTGTTGGATATTGTTTATGTAGAGTAGCAAAGTGTATAAACTAGAAAAAAACCCACATATGCTAGTGATTCAATGAATAAAGCATGGTCCCTTTCTGTATTGCAGCTCTCAGTGATACATACACCCCATTCTGAAGATTTACCAAATTCCTCTGGAAGCAGTTCTTAGACAGCTGCAGACTACTGTCCTAGCAGTACAGCTAAAGTGCTTGGTTGGCTATAGATCTGAATTTTAATCCAGCGTGACAATTTAGAGGCTCAACACATATAGGACTTAATGCTCTTTGAAGTAACTACTGTTTTGAAAAATGCTTAATGTTCAAGTGATACACAGCACTGCCAATGTTGTCTTTTTTTGTTTATTCATTCAGTCACTTCAGACTCTACATGGACCAGCCCACGCCAGAGCTCCCTGTCGGCCGTCACCACCCCAGCTCTGTTAGTCAAGCCAGTCACTTCAAGGATGCCATCCATCCATCTTGCCCTTGGTCGGCCCCTCTTCCTTTTTCCTTCCTTTGCCCCAAGCATCATTGTCTTCCCCAAGCTTTCCTGTCTTCTCATGATGTGGCCAAAGTACTTCATCTTTGCCTCTAATATCCTTCCCTTTAGTGAGCAGTCGGGCGTTATTTGCTGGAGGATGGACTGGTTGGATCTTCTGGGTTATTTTATATGGCTGTGTCGAAGGGCCCATGGGCTATTGGGGTATGTCACAAAGCAGGCAGTGCTTACTACTCTAGGCGATCCCTCATTGTCCGAGTAGGATTATCTTCCAAGATCGGTGTATTGGCAGTGGGTCCGTAGGTGACTGTGGAGCCCTATTCTTGATCTGCATCTTCTCCTGCAGTGAGGGCATTGGTTTCCAGGTGGAAAGTGGTCCTGGTTGGGGTTGACTTGACGCGGCTTCTTCTTGGCATGTTTCTTTCTTTCGTCCTCCATTCGTGCCTCTTCAAATTCTACAGCACGGCTGGTCACAGCTGATCTCCAGCTGGAGTGCTCAAGGGCCAGGGCTTCCTAGTTTTCAGTGTCTATGCCAAGAGTTTTTAAAGTTGGCTTTGAGCCCATCTTTAAATCTCTTTTCCTGTCCTCCAATATTGCGTTTTCTATTCTTGAGTTCGGAGAAGAGCATCTGCTTTGGGAGATGGTGGTTGGGCATTCAGACAACGTGGCTGGTCCAGCGGAGTTGATGGCGGAGGATCATAACTTCAATGCTGGTGATCTTTGCTTCTTCCAGCACGCTGACATTCATCCACCTGTCTTCCCAAGAGATTTGCAGGATTTTTCGGATGGAATCGTTCCAGGAGTTGCATGTGATCTCTGTAGATAGTCCACGTTTCGAAGGCATAAAGCAGGGTTGGCAGGACAATAGCTTTATAAACAAGCACCTTGGTATCCCTACGGATGTCCTGGTCCTCAAACACTCATTCAGGAAAATGCTGCACTTGCAGAGCTCAGAAGGTGTTGTATTTCAGTGTGTGTCAATGTTGACTGGGGGAGAGGTGGCTGCCAAGGTAGTGGAAATGGTCAACGTTTTCTAATGTTACACCATTCAGCTGTATTTCTGGCATTGGAGAGGGATTGGCCGGGAGCACTTTGGTTTTCTGGAGCACTTTGGAAGAGCACTTTGGTTTTTCTGCCTGCAGGCAGAGCAGGCCTCTGGGGCACAAGGAAGGGGCCTCACCACCTCACTAGCCAGGGCCTCGCTGGTCCTGTCCCGTGGTGCCCTTTCCTATGGCCAAGAGGGCAGGCTACACGCCCCAAGATTGCCAGGGCAGCTCCAAAGGGGGTCAGCCAGCCCTGCTGCACCCATTCCCCAGCCTAGACGCAGCGCGCTCACTTTCCGGACGAAGGGAAGCGGGGCGGGGCGCCACGGGCAGCCCTTCCTCCTTCCTTCCCTCCTTCCCTCCTCCCTTCCCGCCCTCTTCCCTTCCCTCTTCCCTTCCCTCCCCTTTGGCTTCCTGCGCTGCCTTCTGGGGGCGGCTCCGCCTGCAGCTGCTGCTTCGCGGAAAAGGCCAGGAGGAGCCGAGGAAGGAGCTGGAGAAGAAGGCGTCAAGGAAGGAAGGAAGGAAGCCAAGCAGGAAGGAGAGGGCGCGCTTGCCCATAGCCGCGCCTCCAGGATGCTGGGCTTGGCGGCGGCCGGGATGGCCAACAGGTAAGCGAGCCAGAGGAGGCAAGAGAGCCGGGCTCTGCCCATTCATTGCAGCCCGGGGGAGGCCTGGCTTTGCAGAGCGCTGGAAGCGAGAGAAGGGCGCTCGTGTGGACGCCACGTTCTTGGGTGGAGCGTCGCCGTGGCAGACTTGGCCAGGAGGGGGCTTGCTCGCTTGCTTGCTTGCTTGCTCACTCGCCTGCAGCTAAACCTCACGTTGATCCCATGGAAAAGGAGGAGCCGTGAGTAAGCCCTGTTCCTATAGAGCAGGGAGGAAGCTGCTTCTCAAGTCTTCCTAGTTGTGTTGTAGCACTACTTCAGAAACTGCATCTACTCTGCGGAATGAATGCCCTTCGACACTGCTTTTAGTGGAAGGAGAGGAATCCTTGGGAATGTGAGCTTGGCCAAGGAAGCGAAAGGCGCGAGGTTAAAGCGACCACCCTATGACGTCATAGCCCCCAGCCAGAGCAGGGCCAAACAGGTCCTCGCATTCTTCATACCTGTTGAGTGGAATATGGAAAACGGATTCCCTTTCACCCCCTTTTTGGTGGTGCTAGGAGTCCTCTGTATTGGGGGGGGGGGTGCTTTTCCATGTCAAGGGGAGACTATAACTTCAGGGTGCCTCTACGCCAACTTGGGCCCTCTGGGTGTTTTGGACTTCAACTTCCACCATTCCTAACAGCCTCAGGCCCTTTCCTTTCCCCCCTCAACCGCTTAAGCTAGGAAGTGTTCATGGGAGAAATTTGGCGTCTCTTTTTTAAATGTAATAATAATTAATAATAAACTTTATTTGTACCCCGCTACCATCTCCCCAAGGGACTCGGTGTAGCTTACATGAGGCCAAGTCCAAAATACATCAATCAACAAAACATCAATAACACAACATCAATAAAACAATCCGTGGAGCCCCCAGTGGCGCAGTAGGTTTAAACCCCTGTGCCGGCAGGATTGAAGACTGACAGGTCGCAGGTTCAAATCTGGGGAGAGGCAGATGAGCTTCCTCTGTCAACTCCAGCTCCTCTTGCAGGGACATGAGAGAAGCCTCCCACAAGGATGATAAAAACATCAAAGCATCCGGGCGTCTCCTGGGCAACATCCTTGCAGACGGCCAATTCTCTCGCACCAGAAGCGACTTGCAGTTTCTCAAGTCGCTCCTGACACGACAAAGTAAAAAAATAAAAAATAAAACAATCAATAACATACAAATCATATAAATCACATAAACAGAAAATAAACAATAAACAATCAACAGTGACATATAAACATTTTTAAAATGACCGGGCCAAATGTAATAGATCAAAATTGAAAATATGCTTTTGTGAACAAGGTAAGATATAACTGGGATAGGATTTTCAGAGAGAAATGAGGGAACGCTGTCAATCCTAAATCAGTATTAAAGTGCATTATGAGGGCATATTGTTGAGAGTTTTCCTTAAATGTAAGCCCATCTTTTCCTCCAGAACTTGTGTCTTTGATCTGTTGGCTTCTTGCTTTTTTCTAGCCATCCTATTTGTTGCAAACACACTGCAAATGACATTAGTATTCTAAGAGACAAATGTGTTGGGAGGTGTTAGCTGACTCTGATTGATTCTTGTCTGGAATTTCCCTTCTTTTTTAGTGTTGCTCTTTATTTACTGTCCTGATTTTAGAATTTTTTTAAATACTGGTAGCCAGATTTTGTTCATTTTTATGGTTTCCTCTTTTCTGTTGAAATTGTCCACATGCTTGTGGATTTCAGTGGCTTCTCTGTGTAGTCTGACATGGTGGTTTTTAGAGTGGTCCTTACTTTTTGTGTCCTTAATTCTGCAAAACCAGAGACTGAAACCTCTGGAGCCTTTTATGTTGGTTTTCCAAAGGATTCAAGCTAAGGATGTCGTATGTCACATAGTCTTTTCATACATAACAGTCCAAGAAACTGAGATTTGCAAAGACATGTGTCTTTGACAGGGAGTGGCCAGCAGCCTTGGCTCGCTTGAGAAGTTTGTCTCTGTGGCAGCATGTTTTTCAGACACATGTACAGAAGGCAGGGACTCTGTAGTTTTTCAGATGTTTCTGAAGTACGGCTTCTGCTGTGCCCAACAATTGGCCATTCTGGGTGGGGATGATGCGAGTTGGAGCCCAACATCCAAGCAGCCACGAGTTCCTCGCTCCCAAATCAATGCTGAGGATTCCTTGAAATAGGATGCATTTCCTGTGTATGAGTGAGAGTTGTCCTGCTGTGTAAACCACCCAGATGCTGGAAATGATCATTTGCAACAGCAGTGTGTGTCTATTTCACCGCAAATTACATATTGTTCCAGTATACAGGTGTTATTTATAGATTCATAGTCTTACAAATCAATCAAGTCTTGTTGTTGCTGTCTATCTTAAAATCATTTCTGAGTTAAGTTGATCCTGTCTGGGAGTTATCCTGGCAAGATTTGGTCAGAGGGTTTTTCCTTTATCTTTCTCTGAGGTTGAGAGAATGTGACTTGCCCAAGGTCATCTATTGGGCTTCCATGTCCAAGCAGGGATTTGGAGCCTCTTCTCCAGAGTCCTAGTCCAACACCCAAAGCACTAGATTATGCAGACATTCATGGCTGGAATCACTGGTTGCTGTGAGTTTTCCTGGTTGCATGGCCATCCTCCAGAAGCATTCTCTCCTGATGTTTCGTCCACATCTATGGCAAGCATCCTCAGAGGTTGAGGAGGTCTGTTGGAAACTAGACAAGTAAGGTTTTTATATTTGTGGGAGAAAGAACTCTTGTCTGCTTGAGGCAAGTGTGAATGCTGCAGTTGGCCAGCTTGATTAGCACTAAATAGCCCTGCAGCTTCAAAGCCTGGCTGGTTGCTGTCTGGGGAATCCTTTGTTGGGAGGTGTTAGTGGGAGAATTTTGGCGTCTCTTTTGTAATGTAAGCCCATCCTTTCCTCCAGAACTTGCGTCTTGGATCCTTATGCTTCTTACTTCTTTCTAGCCATCCTGTTTGTTGCAAACACACTGTAAATGACAGTATTTCGAGAGGAAAGTGTGTAAAACAGTGATGATTGTTGGATGGTAACAACATTTTTCACCGTTAGTGTTGCAGGCTGATTGTTGGGAGTAATAGTTCAGCAGCCCCATCATGGTATGTGTAGTGTCTCATCTTTTAAATCCTGATGTTAAAGTGTTACACAAAACTTCATATTTGTTCTCTGTGTATGTGCATCAAGGAGCACGAACCGGCTGCAGCTTCATAGCTCTCGTGCCTTGGCTGCAGAAAATGTTGCTGGACCATGCCAACCCTAGCAAACTGTAAAGTACACTTTGGAGCCCTGGATTATTTATTCTGGTTGTCCATATGTCAAATATTTTTCTTTAGTGAAAAAGTGTTTGGCAACTGTCCTTTTCACACATGGTCCACACTTAGGCATCTGCGGAGAGTGGAAAAATCTTAAGCGTGATTTTTAGATTCTAGTTATTCTAGAATCCTGAGCAATTTGCAGATGTCTTGTGGTCAGGATCTTTTCCCAAAACATCAGCTTTTACAAAAAATAAACACAGCTACTGTGCCAAATAAGGCAATTCAGAATGCAGGGGTATGCTGAAATGTCAGGTATGTTGCCTTCAGCTTCCTTTCCCACTTTTATGATGATCATGAACTTATGCTCTTGTCTTAACACTCACTTTCTAGTGCAGTGTTTCTCAACCTGGGGGTCATGAGGAGGTGTCAGGAGGGCTGCCAAAGACCATCAGAAAACACAGTATTTTCTGTTGGTCATGGGGGTTCTATGGGATGTTTGGCCCAATTATATCATTGGTAGGGTTCAGAATGCTCTTTGATTGTAGGTGAACTATACATTCTAGCAACAACAGCTCCCAAGTGTCAAGGTCTATTTTCCCCAAACTCCACATTTGGGCATATTGAGTATTAGTGCCAAGTTTGGTCCAGATCCATCATTGTATAGGTCCACAGTGCTCCCTGGATGTAGGTGAACTACAACTCCAAAACTCAAGGTCAATGCCTACCAAACCCAAATGACAAAATCAACCCCCGCCGCCACCACCACCACACCATTATTCAAATTTGGGCATATTAGGTATTTGTGCTAAATTTGGTCAAGTGAATGAAATGCATCCTGCATATCAGATATGTATATTACGATTCATAACAGTAGCAAAATTACAGTTATGAAGTAGCAATGAAAATAATATGGTTGCTCACCACAACATGAGGAACTGTCTTAAGGGGTTACAGAATTAGGAAGATTGAGAACCACTATTCTAGTGGACTTGGATAAAGGTTCCATTTTTGTTTTTTCATGACGCCTAGCGCATAACCCAGAAAGAAATGACTGTCGTCTGGACTGCCTTGTCTGCTCCAGTCTTTCTTACGTTTCCTACCTTTGAAAGACAGATTAATTCGGGGTCAGACAACCTGTTCCTTGTGGCCTAGTTTCCAAAACCCTCTGCAAGGGATCAGTTTAGAGCTCTGGTAAAATTGACTTGTTTCTAGGCAAACACAACTTTATGGGGAAAATGGGACAGAAAAAGGTGTTCTGTCCATTTTTTTTGTTCTGATGTGCTCACTGCAACGTACTGTCGGCACACAACTCTCCAAAGATTACCCTAAAAAGAATCCACCCCTGGTTTTGTTCATATGAAGAAATGAAACTGCAACATTGGCCTGCACAATGGGTGACTCACTAAGCCACATGCAACTTACTGGCCATATACGGTAGCCTAACAGGATAATTAAAATTTCCCCCCTTTTTGCTGCCTGAAAGGAACTGCAGATATCCACAACCCAGCAGTCCATAGCATATACCTGGGGATTTTTATTAGGCTTGGTTGTGATTTGCAAAGCCACAAGAAAGCTTAGCCCAGGAAAAATAACGCAAGCCTTTTGACAGAAAAGGAAAGATGGCAGATAAATCATCCCTTCTCTGGAACAGCTGCTTCTCATCTCTCCACCAAGTCCAAGTCGATGCCTTGTTCTTAGCATTTGTCAGAGTGAGGCATCAAGGTAAACAAACATGCCAGAGTATCTTATTGGCCTCCCTCCCATTGCAGTAAATTCACTAGGCAAGTTCGTTGTCCTCCTGAATCAGAAATGTATAGTTGTCTCTCCATGTTTGAGGTTTTGACTTTTCTGGGTTTGATTACCCATTGTATTACAAATATTCCCTCTGGTCAACTTCCTCCAGGCATGCTGGAAGATCTAGACATTTCCATAGAGAACATTTCTTTAGGAATCTCTTGGTCTTCCAGTGTGATTCCAGTCAGTTTTCAGTGGAAGTTGACTAAAGAGTCAGGCTGGAGCAACTAGGAATTCCTAGAGAGGTGTTCTCACAGGTTTTTTTTTTAAAAGGATTTTTTTCACTTTCATGGGAGTCCTCCCAATGAATGTGGAGGGATGACTGCATAACTACATAATGCTGTCGTTTCCATGGTTCAATTAATTTAGCATATCCAGGATTACTTCAATGGATGTAGAGTCCCATGTAAGTATGAGATCTAGATATAACTACCTGAAGAACTTGCTTTCCATAACAGGTTTGAAGTCCTCGGCATTGGTGAACTCCCCTGTTCTTTTTCAGCCATGTTTTTGGAATCATGAGGACGATGTGCTTAAGTTTAAAACAGATTATCTTGAAGGCAGATTCTTGATATGTGCTTGATTGAGTGTGCGTATGTTTAGATTAATGTGCAAAAGTATTTTAGTTAAAGGCTAGCAAAAGCTGACTGCTGTTTCAGAGAAGGGAGACAGCATGATGTGATGGTTTGAGAGTTGGACTAGGACATTAGGCAGCTTTGGGCATGAGTCCCTGCTAGGTTATCAAAGCCTACTGGATGATGTTGGACAAGTCACACACTCTCAGCAAGGGCAACCCTACTCTGAACAAATTCTGCCCCCCCCCCCCAATCGAATTATGATTTCACTTTAGGGGTATCATAAGTCAGAAATGACTTTAAGGCACACAATAACAATAAAGAGAAAATTCTTACTTGCTGATTTCCACTATTCACACAGTCAAGGGCTTTGTACACATCCTTGTTGTCAATCGTCTAACTTTATCTCCGTTTGCATTGTTGTTGTATTATTTCAAATATCATAATTCAAAAGTGTGTAGCTGGCTGCAATTCTCTGGGGATCACCTTGGGATCCTCGGACCAACCATAAGAAAAAAAAAAGAATTATCCTTTCAGCTGGTCTTAGAGCTAAGCATTTGTCTTCTATACTGCTGCTTCTATTTCCCACACCATCAAACCAATTCTCCTAAGAACAGTAGTTTTGAATCCATGCCCACTTTGAACCCAGAACTTGAGAAATTAGAATGCATTTGCATTCATCTTGTTGGAATGGCTTGAGCTCTGTGAAGGAAAGGTAGAGTACAAATGCTTTGGAAGAAATAGAAGCCTTCATTTGGCTCTAGTTTTATGACCACTGAGCACTTAAGACAACAACGTCTGCAACTAGTCTGTGCTAGACTCTTGATATGAATTATTTGGGCCAGCTGACATGATCCCATATCTCTTATGCCTTGCCAAATGTTCAGCTGGCTGATTTTTTTACAGTGGCTTGAAATCTGGCCATACTGTGCAGGAAAAAGCATCATTTGTTGACTTCTGTATTGTTGTCATCGCCAGTGATGAATCCTTTTAAGGCGTGTAGCAGCAGTCGGGATCCTATGGGCCTCCAGATGTTGTTGGACTGCAAACCCTGAAACCCTAAGAAGCATAGCCAATGGTAAGGACTGCTGGGAATTGCAGTTCAGTAACATCTGGATAGTCACAAATTCCCACCTTTGGGTTAGAAGCATAAGAACCAATAGGCCAGGGTTGGGTTTTCTTCTTTTTCTTAGTTAGTCTGACAGTATCACATAGATTATGTTTCTTTGGGTTTCAGTCTTTACTCTGCAACTGTGGCACTTGGTAACCTGTGCCAAGCTTTATTCAGATACTAGCCCAGCGGTGTTCAGTTATGTTGTACCCAGGAGAGGCCCTTTGCCTATCTGTGCCTTTGATCAGGCTCCATGTCACCGGCACAGGATTTCAAAGCAATCATCACTGGTGAGAAAACTGATTGATTGATTGATTGATTCTTTCATTTATAGCCACCTTTCCCTCCAGAAAGCACAAATCTTTTCCTAATTTTATCCTCACAAGAAACATACAAGGTCATTTATACTCAACGGTATAATGACGCCCAGGAGGTTTCATTTCCAAGTAGGAATTAGGAACTCTCCAGTCATCGTTTAAACACAAATCACTATACCACATGGTTGTGAAGTTGTAATGGAAAGAGTTACTATGCTAGAGTGTATTGTCATGGGCACAAGACAGGTCTTTGCAGAGGAGACCACAAGGGCCATCTAATTCAAATAAATCCATCTGTAATTTGCTTGGCCTACCAATTTTTGCAATCTTCTCCAGCCAGTAAAAAGACAATGAGGTTTATTGAGTTTCTTGCAGCCACTATACAGGATTTGTAAGCTATATTGGAGTGTCCCGGGTCAGAGAATGTGTAGTTATTGAGTACAAACTGATGTCTATAGGACTGACTTCAATAATGATACATTTTAAAAGCAAGGAAGAATTATCTCACATCCTAATCTGTGACAAATCTATTGTGGCTTCCTGTTGTGGTTTCAAAGTTTGTGTTTTTTAGTATGTTTCTAAAATACTACATCTGAATTTATCTTTAATTTATTGAACACTTGCTTTCAGTTTTGCTATCTGATATTTGTTTATAGAGGAGCAATTTTTTTTTCCTGTGACTATAATTCTAAATTTTTTCCTGTGAATATAAATACATTGTTTATTTATGTGATTGAAATGTTGACACAGTCTGTTTTATCTTTTGGTTCAACTAAAAAATAATAATCTTGTTACAATTAATAACCTGAAATGCATTTGGCCCTTTCGTATGTATGGATTCTGCATTCACAGGTGCACTCATGTATGGCTTGAAAATAGTCCTTCCACAATGCTGCCAAAGGGGGAAAAATCCAAAGCATAAATCTTGATTTTGCTATTTGATATATAATGGACCCCATTTATTATGGCATTGTGTATAATGAGATTTGAATATCCACAGATTTTGGTATCCACGGGGGTGTAGGGGGGAGGTCCTGGAGCCAAACCACAACAGATACCAAGGCCCCCACTGTATTTATGGATAGGGATTACATGTGTGCATACATTCCACTCATGGTAACATTTTTTTCTCTTTGTGCACATCAGGGAAAATACTAGGCCAATTTTTTTTTGCAAGATAGACTAGTATTATGTATATGAAGAGATTTTAAAGTGAGAGGCACTCGCTATATTCATATCTGAGATGATGCAGTCCTCTAAGAATTGTGCATTATTCACCACTCTGCTTACTGGCTCTGGTTTAAAACATTTTCTGAAGTTATGCCTGAGATCTGACTTTTATTTTATAAATCATCATCATCATCATCATCATCGTTATTTATATTCCACCCTATCTCCCCAAATGGACTCAGGGCGGATTACAGTCACAAAAAGGCAAACATTCAATGCCTGAACATAAGAACGGATAAACACATAATAACAAAAATTAAATTACACAGTTTATAAAAATAAATTATAATTTAAAAAATTAGAATTAGATTTAAATGCAACCTATTATCTCAAACAATACAAAAGCAAAGTATTGCTAACCTGTGGATTGCTTGCCTAATGCGAAGGATGAAACTTGATTTTTTATTTTTTAGAAATCCTTTGATTTGGAAAGGTCTCCAAAATGAAAGTGTCTGGAATGCAAAGTCAGATACAAAAAGCTAGTTCATTGTTGCTGAGCTGAGATATGCACCACTTGAGAATTAGGTATATAACTGAGCGGAGGCTAGACATAGCTAAAAGGAAGTTAGTAATAAAACAATTTAATTGGTAACATATGGCACCTACGCACTTGAGACAGTCTTCCAGTCTGTTGGAATGTATCACAATGCTGAAAACCTCATTCGCAAGAGGAGCGAGACTCCTTTTCCAGCTGCAAAGATTTCTTAGGATTTTGTGTGGATTTGTTGTGAAGCAAAATCCTTACAAAGGATATTTGTGCCACAATCAATGTAGTCATTATGCTGGAAGGGGCACCAGAGTAGAGGCAGTGTCTACAGCGGTTGTGCAGTGTTTTTGGAATTGCAAAATACACGGTGGAAGCAAAGTCTTGCTGATAATTAACTTCAGCCACAGTTTTTGTAAGTGCTGGAATGAAGTTCTGGTTATTTTCATTTTAAGCCGCAGCCTTGGGTCTTGTGGGGGAAAGCCTACTTTTAGTAGGAAAGCCTTTGTTGAGATGAGGTATATGCAACCAGGCGTTTGCAGATGAATTGCTTTTAAAAGAACCATTCCATGCTTTCTGTACATGTGCTGGATTACCTCATGCCTGTCTGGGAAGTATCTCATTTACACCATGTATGGTGATCACTGGAGAGCAGTTAGCTGTGTTTTGTCAAGTTGGAACGCATGGTTTGCATCCCACAGATTGTAGAGGAACTGACTCTTTTGATGTCCACCTGATTAGAAGTAAGTGTAGCCTCCCTAGCATCATGCCCTCTCCTTGGTGATAAATATTACACTTGCAATCATCCCTTGTTACCTTTGTCTTCAATTTCTTGATATTTCCCAAAGATAATTTACAGTAGGTCTTCCATTTTATCAGATATTTTATCAGAGCCCCATGAAAATGGAAAACCCACATCAGGCCCGTACCAGGATTTTGATTCGGGGGGGGGGGGGGCTGAGTCTGAGAGAGGATCTCCTCTAGCAAACCTTTTGTATTGTTATCTCAGTACCCCCATGCATATGGGATATATTGAGCATGGTGATCATATCATGATATGAATAAACATAACAGTTCAAATAATGTACCAGTAAGGCCTTCTCGTGGACCACCTGAGAATTTCGGGGGGTGGGGGGTGGGATGAAGCCCCCCCCCCCCCCCCCGGCTACATGCCTGATCCACTTTTTTTAACTTCAGAAAACATCTCTTTAGGAATCTCTCTGTTTCCCAGTGCAACTCTGCTGGATGTTGATTATAGAATCACAATGGAGAAGCTAGAGATTCCTAGAGAGGAGTAAAATTCAAAGGGCTGGTTTTAACCTATAAAGCCCTAATTGGTTCTGGCCCAGTTTACCTGTCTGAACTTATCTCCCTGTATGAGCCAGCTAGGAGACTAAGATCTTGGGAGGCCCTGCTTTCGTTCTCGCTTCCTTCACAGGTGCAATTGTTGGGAACAAGAGACAGAGCCTTCTCAGTGGTGGCCCTTTGGCTTCAGAACTCCCTCCCTAGTGAAATCAGATCAGCCCCCTCCCTCCTGACCTTCAGGAAAAGTCTAAAGACATGGATGTGGGACCAAGTGTTTGATTTGTAATCCTATCAGAATATGGAATTGTGCAATGACAATTTGGAACGGCTGTGATTCATGATACTGGATTATTTGATTTTAAATAAGTGGTTTTAAGATTTAGATATGTTTTCATGATTGTTTAATGTATATGTTTATCTTATATATTTTGTGTGGCATTGAATTGCTGCTTATATATGTAAGCTGTCTTGAGTCCCCTACAGGGTGAGAAAGGCGAGGTATACATATGGTTAAAAAACAACAACACTCAAATCCATAAAAGTTAAATTCACAAATGTGAAGAGGTTGACCGTATATATTGTAGGCTACCTGAGGAAAGCCCCTGTCCTTTTGTCTCGATTACGTCTTACATATTGATGCTACACAAAAGTTAGTGATAATAACACAGGTTGCCAAAGGACAAACTATCCTGTACTCCTAGCTTGCTGCAGCCTAGGAAGAGAAGTCGATTTGGCATTTTACTATGCAACACTGGCTTAGAAATGCTTTCTACGTGCCTTCTGAGGAAAGGTTTTGACCCTTCTGTTCAGCAAACCATACAAATACAGTTCTACCCACATTAAAATTTAATTGTATTCCCCCAGGAGTGTTGTGTAGATCAATATTATTCTTACTGCTCAGAAGATGCATAAACATTGTAGCTGAGAGCTTCCTCATCATCTTTTGTGGTACTCTTGGGAACACTTCTGGTGAGTACAGGCACATTACCGTACACTTGAAATGATGCTAAGATCAAAAAAGAGCTACACCTTGTTTAAAGCTCAAGCTGTAAATGGTGTCATATTCTAAAATGGCTTCTGTTTTATTTTTGCTATGTTTTTGCCAAGAACCACTAACAGTGTAGCATTCGATGCCAGAACAATATAAGACTCTAGTGAGAAAAATGTTTTTTCATCTATTGACAAAGTGCACACTTTATATACACTAGATAAATTGTGTATTCCTTACATGTATAATATTCTGAGAGTTGCAGAAGAGAAAAAATGCAGCCAGTGGTCATATATTTCAACACACTAAAATTGCATATCTGCAGGGAATACATACTTGGACTTCCATGGTAGCATAAAACCACTGATATTGAAAAACCCTATTGACATTAACTACTTCCAGAGGAATCATCCCATAGAATTGTGGAGGAGATCCTGAAAAGTCCTTCTCCCTTTGGACCCAAATTTGGGTTCCAACGAAATCAATATTTAATTGTATATTCAGATACATTAATTTCTCTTCTGAGCAGCATCCTTTATGATGGACTAAATGCATTCTATGTTTGCAGATGTTTTCAGCTGCAGTCAAAATGAGGAAGAGGTCTTTAACTTTTGCAAAAATATTGCAAACAGGTTGGTGGATTACATACTTTATTAACATACTTCCTCTTTAAGGCATTTTGTCTCGATTACGTCTTACATATTGATGCTACACAAAAGTTAGTGATAATAACACAGGTTGCCAAAGGACAAACTATCTTTAATTAACATACCCTTCCTCTTTAAGGCATTGATAGGGAACATGAAGTCATTCCATTACTGGACTCCATTTACCCTTAACTCCAGTCAGCTTGTCCAGTGAAGGTCAAAGATGTTAGCTGTGATCATCTGAAGGGCCATGTTTCCCCATCCTTGCTTTTAATGGTTCATCCATTCTGACATGTAATATGCTTAGATCAAATCATGTTCCAAATTGACCACAATTCTTAACATGAGTTGATCATTTGGGCCAGAGGTGTCAAACTTGTGGCCCTCCAGATGTTTGGGCCTCCAACTCCTCAATCCCTAACGAGCTTGTCCAATGGTCAGGAATTTTTGGAGCTCAAATACAAAATACCTGGAAGGCCACAAGTTTGACACCGCTCATGTGGGGCTTCTGGTTAAGCCATCACTAATGCAGAATTCATATGTTACTTAAAGCAGGAAGGGTGAATTTACTCCACATGTTGTAGGGTGGAAGGATGTACATTCATGGCTTTGTCCTGAACACATGTTGATGGTTTGAAGATGGTGCTGTTGAACGCCAGATCTGTCAGTGGCAAAACAGCTTTCATCCAGGATTTAATCCTGGATGAACGGGCAGATCTGGCGTGCATCACGGAGACCTGGCTGGACGAAGCTGGAGGTGTGAATTTGACCCAGCTTTGCCCGCCAGGTTTCTCCGTGCAGCACCAACCAAGATCCGGGGGGCGGGGAGGCGGGGTTGCAGTGATCTATAGAGACTCCATTCTTCTGACCAGGGCCCCCATCCCGCAGTCAACAAATTTTGAATGCGTCCACCTGAGGGTGGGTGACCGGGACAGATTAGGGATTCTGTTAGTGTACCGTCCACCTCGCTGCACTACAGACTCCCTGACTGAGCTAGCGGGGGTGATCTCGGACCTGGCATTGGAGTCCCAGCGGCTGCTTGTGCTGGGGGACTTCAATGTCCACGCCGAGACCACCCTATCGGGAGCGGCTCAGGACTTCATGTCTACCATGGCAACCATGGGGCTGTCCCAACAGGTATCTGGCCCCACCCACAGTGCTGGACATACATTGGACTTGGTTTTCTGCCAGGGATGGGAGGAAGGTGGCGGTGTTGAGGAGTTATCCATCTCTCCGTTGCCATGGACCGACCACCACCTGGTCAGCTATAGATTAACTGCACCCCCTAACCTCTGCAGAGGTGGAGGACCGATTAAGTTGGTCCGCCCCAGGAGGCTTATGGATCCGGATGGATTCCTGACGGCTCTTGGGGAATTTCCCGCCGCCTCGGTTGGTGATCCTGTTGATGCCCTGGTCGCTCTCTGGAATGGGGAGATGACTAGGGCAATAAACACGATCGCTCCAGAACGTCCCCTCTCAAGTAGCCGAGCTAAACCAGCTCCTTGGTTCACTGAGGAGCTGGCAGCGTTGAAGCGAAAGAAGAGGGAACTAGAGAGCGTGTGGTGTTCGAATCCGAGCGAGCCAAATCGAACACGGTTTATGTCCTTCTTAAAGGCATATGCTGCGGCAATAAAAGCCGCAAAGAAGACCTTCTTTGCGGCCACTATTGCGTCTGCAAAGAACCGTCCGGCCGAACTGTTCCGAGTTGTCAGAGGCCTGTTAAAACCCACCATTCAGGATGGGTGCCCTGATGACTCGGCAGCTTGCTGTGAAGCCTTTGCTCAGTTCTTTGCAGACAAAGTCGCTTTGATCCGCTCTGGTCTGGACACCATATTAACGGCAGTCTCTGAGGATGTAACACGAGCATCTGCTTGTCCGGTTTTGATGGATTCATTTCAATTGGTTCAATCCGAGGATGTGGACAAGGTGCTTGGAGGAATGAGAGCTACCACATGCATCCTAGACCCCTGCCCATCCTGGCTTCTGAAGGAGGCCAGAGGGGGATTGGCCGAGTGGGTGAAGGTGGTGGTTAATGCCTCCCTCCGGGAAGGCATCTTTCCAGCCAGCTTAAAGCAAGCTGTAATAAAACCGCTGTTGAAAAAACCATCACTGGATCCCACTCAATTCGTCAACTTCCGGCCTGTTTCCAATCTCCCCTTTTTGGGCAAGGTCCTGGAACGTGTGGTGGCCTCACAACTCCAGGCATTCTTGGTAGACACGGATTATCTGGATCCGGCACAGTCTGGCTTCAGGCCGGGGCATGGTACTGAGACAGCCTTGGTCGCCTTAGTGGATGATCTGCGCCGGGAGCTCGACAGGGGGAGTGTGTCCCTGTTGGTGCTTCTGGACCTCTCAGCGGCCTTCGATACTGTCGACCACGGTATCCTTCTGAGACGCCTCGCGGGAATGGGTCTTGGAGGAACTGTTTTACAGTGGCTCCGCTCATTCCTCGAGGGTCGGTCTCAGAAGGTGTTACTGGGAGACTCCTGTTCAACCCCACAACCTTTGTCTTGTGGGGTTCCTCAGGGCTCAATATTGTCTCCCATGTTGTTTAACATCTACATGAAGCCGCTGGGTGAGATCATCCGGAGTTTCGGAGTGCGATGTCATCTGTACGCGGATGATGTCCAACTCTGTCACTCCTTTCCACCTGCTACTAAGAAGGCTGTCGAGGTCCTGAACCGGTGCTTGGCCGCTGTGACGGTCTGGATGGGGGCGAACAAATTGAAATTGAATCCAGACAAGACAGAGGTACTCCTGGTCAGTCGCAAGGCCGAACAGGGTATAGGGTTACAGCCTGTGTTGGATGGGGTCGCACTCCCCCTGAAGACGCAGGTTCGCAGTTTGGGTGTGATCCTGGACTCATCGCTGAGCCTGGAGCCCCAGGTTTCGGCGGTGACCAGGGGAGCATTCGCACAGTTAAAACTCGTGCGCCAACTGCGCCCGTACCTTGGGAAGTCTGACTTGGCCACGGTAGTCCACGCTCTGGTTACATCCCGTTTGGACTACTGCAACGCTCTCTACGTGGGGTTGCCTTTGAAGATGGCCCGGAAGCTCCAACTAGTCCAACGTTCGGCAGCCATGATACTAACGGGAGCGGAGCGCAGGGAGCATACAACTCCTCTGCTGCACCAGCTCCACTGGCTGCCAATCTGCTACCGGGCTCAATTCAAAGTGCTGGCGTTGGCCTTTAAAGCCCTAAACGGTTCTGGCCCAACTTACCTATCCGAACGTATCTCGGCCTATCAGCCCGCCAGGACCCTAAGATCTTCTGGGGAGGCCCTGCTCTCTATCCCGCCTGCTTCACAGGTGCGGCTGGCGGGTACGAGAGACAGGGTCTTTTCTGTGGTGGCCCCGCGGCTATGGAACGCCCTGCCCTTGGAGGTAAGATCAGCCCCTTCATTGATGATATTCCGAAGAAGATTGAAGACCTGGATGTTTAAGCAGGCATTTGGTTAACCCAATGCAACGAATGGTAACTGACTAAAAGACTGGCAACATGGATGACGAACTGGATCACGTTTTTAGTTAAGAGTCGAACTGGATTGGTATTGATGTATGAATTGTGCTTTTATGTTTTTTATGTTTTTTATGCTTTTAACTGTATACTGTTGATTGTTATATTATGTTGTAAACCGCGTTGAGTCGCCGGCTAGGCTGAGAAACGGCGGTATATAAATATAGCAAAAAAATAATAAATGGGTAAAAGTTTAGTCACTTTGTAAAGTTTTCAAGGTTCAAAGGTAGTGTTCAGTGCCCTAAACCCAGAGTATTATGATAATTACTTATGACTATTGAAGAGGTAAATACCTTACATGTCCTCAAAGATAATTTCTTTTTGTTATTACTCCATTCACTGAAGTAATAGATCCTCTATCAGTTGTACCATTTTCTGGTACAATCTCTTCCCCTCCCATTTCTTGCATATATCTTTTTCCTTGTTTATAGTTTGCTGTGCCAGAATCTTAATTTTGATAAGCTTTTTTGTATGCATGACTATTTGTGGGAATGTACCAGGTCCTGTATTACCTAGGAAGCAGCAGTGTCAGCCCTGATTAGTAGACAAATACCAGGTGCTGTAGGAGGAAGGAACAGGCAAAACAACTTCTGAGTATTCCTTTCCTAAGAAAATTCTGTGAAATTCGTGGGGTTACCATAAGTTGACAGGCCACATGAACCCTACCTGCATAACATTGTTCATGAGGTACCACCCAGAATCAGATGTGCCATGTTGATGAAAACAAGGCTAGAAAAAGGCTTAAAGCACATTGGAGCCTGTAGCTGTGAAACTCACCTTGGGTGGTGGCCTGTAATGCAAGACGTCAATCTAAATTTTGATTGCTTGCTTGCCTGGCATAGCAAGAAAAGAAACATAAAGAGACAATGTATGTCTCCTCCGGGACAAAAATTGCTGCACTATATTCAGATATACAAATTGAAAGAACATTACTCCACCCTGTTCATTCAAGAATTCCTTCCATATCTACTGTCCAATGATTGATGCCAACCTGCTGTTAGTAAGAAGGAGCAAAACCAAAAACAAGGAGCCACCCCTTCCCCTCTTTTCTGGCTGTTCTTCAATATCCCTTTATAATGAATTCCAGAAAGGGTGATTCTTCACAAATGAGTTTTTTCTCCTAGTGCTGGAAATGTTGGCTGCTTATGCTGTCCTATATAAAAACTCCTTTATGCTATTTGGGCAGGGGGTCATACAATCCCAACACTGCCCCTCCTTTAATAAGGAATTCACACCATTTTGGCACTTAGATAGCACTTGAGGGGATGTCTCTTTATTAAAACCTTCGCTGCCACCATAAACTAAAAGAATCAGGAACCCTCTAGCTATTTAAAATGATAAAAGGTTGTTTAAAACACCACCAAGTACTGTCTATTAAAAGGGCTTCTTTGTAGGAAAACAGATGAGGTTGATTTTAAAAGAAAAGGGACTAAATCCACAAATGGCACTTGACTCAGGCTTAAGTTTTAAAAATAACAAGAAAGGTTTATTGAATAAAAGTTACAGAATGAAGAGAATGCAGTTTCATAAGCTTGGCTGTTACAATTAAAGTGTTCTTGTTCTTAAAAGCGTAATGGTTGCATGAGAGAATGGTTCTATCTTTGTTACAGTTCCTATACAACACCCAGCTATTTCTTCTCTGAAATAGCTGTAACCAGTCTGCCACAGCCTACTTTGCTGTGCAAACTTCAGGCAAGCTGCCTAATTCCTAGCAGAAACTCCTAAAAAGCCCTCTATAATTTTGCTCTATCCCTAACATCAACCAGAACTGAACTGAACTGACTAAAAGCAGCTTCTTACTTTCCCTCCAACAGGCTAACTCCGCCCCCTTTAACAAACCAATCCTGACTGTTTCAGGGCTGGCCCAGGCCTAGGCCACTCCCCCTCTCTGAACTGGAGCTTTTCCCTGGGTTGTAATTTCTGTATAAAATCCAGCAGCTTCCTTGTCTTTTCTTCTTATATTCTCAAGTTGACTCAGTTTAGTTCAATATTGCTTTTAGATCATTTGCTTCTTTGAAATCCATCAGTACTAATCATCGCTTTCCTTCTCTGCAACTCTCACACTTAATGCATTCCCAATTCTGAAATGCTTAATGCGGATGAATTTGTTTTTTTTATCTGCCACACTTCCTTTCCAAACTTTAGAGTGGCTTAGAAAATGCTCTCAAGTCCTGGATTGAGATCAGTTTAGCTGTTACAGCATTTGAGTTAGCCCAAAACATGTTTTGCAAGTGGCAGAGAAAGTTTTTACTTCCTCTCATGCATTGGACTGTGATTCTAGAGACTAGGATTCAATGCTGTTCTTGTCCAAGCAAATCCATTGGTTTACCTTGGTTGAATCACACAGTCTCAGCTCCGGAAAACCCCGTGATAGGTTTGCCTTAGGGGCGTCATAAGTCAGAAACAATTTAAAGGCATACAGCAAAAATATACACATTTTAGGGCATAGGATGAGCCCCATGAGCTGTTCAGATAGCTAAATCTCTTGCAGATCTGCAGCTGTGATATTTGCATGTGGCGAAATTGGCATGTCGATGGGGTGTGGTTGTTGAACCATTCTAACCATGGTGCCTCTATATTATAGCCACAACTGCTGCCTGGGTGGGGCCTTCCCTAAAATTTTCCTATTGCTATTCTGAGCACTTGTACTCAAAAATATCCTTCTGCTTTTAATGCATAGAAGTCAGTTGGTAGCACTTTCTCTTTGGCATTATCATAACATAAGATAACAGAGGTTTACAAAGCAAGACTGTTTGTTTTAAATTCATACTATTTAGAGTTAAATCAGTTGTGTTCAGAGAAAGACAAGATTTGTATGCTCCATTTTAAATGCTTCTAAATAACTGAAATCTGAGTACCCAATTTCTTCTTTATTATTCTGCAGTTACTGTTCCTCATTAATGAAACAGCTTTTCGTCAAAACAGAAGAAAACACTGTTCTGCAACATTTCTTAGGAGTATTAGAATGAATGGGTGTGCCTGTAGATGAAATATGTTATAGCCCAAAGGAACAGTATGTTTTAAGAGAACATCTACTCATATTAAGCAACCAAATCTATTTTGTCATGACATCATAAAGTGTAGGAGTAACAGACAGCAATTTTCAAACATAATTGAGCCATACTGTAAAGATGCAGTTGCAGAGTCCAAATTACAACTTTATGCAGACATGTGGCTTTAAATTCATTCAAGCTATAATGTTTATTAGGAGACCCCAGTGGCACAGTGGGTTAAAGCACTGAGCGGCTGAAGTTGCTGACTGAAAGGTCACAGGTTTGAATCCAGGGAGCGGCGTGAGCTCCCGCTGTTAGCCCCAGCTTCTGCCAACGTAGCATTTTGAAAACATGCAAATGTGAGTAGATCAATAGGTACTGCTCTGGTGGGAAAGGTAACGGTGTTTCTCCATGCAGTCATTCTGGCCACATGACCTTGGAGGTATTTATGGACAACGCTGGCTCTTCGGCTTAGAAATGGAGATGAGCATCAATCCCCAGAGTTGGACACAACTGGTCTTAAAGTTAAGGGGAAACCTTTACCCTTACTATAATGTTCATTTACTATTAATCTTTTTGCTCAGCAGTGGTCTGCATAAATCTGTATAAAATGTTATAAGAAAAGTATCTCCACATGATGGGTGAATTTCCAGCTTGATAGATGCACAAAGCAAGGGTGTTCTTGTCTCTCTTTTAATCCTTCTCCTTCATATTGCACCATTTGCCCTATACTGAGGAAATAATAGATGTGAAAGTGGCCTAGAACTTTACAAAATATTTTATACAGAAGATGACAACACAGTGGTTTTTTCATCCTCTGTATTTAGACAATTGCACACAGAGAGAAGATCAGCTCCAAGCTGTAAGAAATACTCAACTGTGTGCCTCCTGATTTACCCCCTCCCCGAGTCTTGTGCTTCCAGAAGCACTACAAAGCTGAATAGCTACCAAGTTAAATTTCTAACAATTTCTCTAACTATCAATTGTTCCAGGGTATTGCTGAAATTTTAAAATTTCCTGCAGGAACCACAGGCTACACCCAGTCTGCTCAAGGGTGCCAGCAGATCCAGACTTGCACAGTAGTCATGCCATGTGTTTTTTGGCTTTTGCTATGGTTCCAGCCTAGAATATGTCCCTACAGCTAGGAAAAGGGTAGAGTCTTTACATAGGCTGAAAGATTAACCCACCCCTTTGCCAAGAGAGTAATCACTATGAGAGGTTTTCATCATCCAACTAGCTATCAAGACTTTCAAATGTTATCTGTGGTGGGCTTGGGGAACCTTAGGCCCTCAATATGTTTCTGACTGATATTTCTCTAAACCAATTCCAGTGATGATGTTTGCTTATGGTTCTGGGAGCTGAAACCCAGCACATACTCGTACATCTTGATCTGTCAGTCCTCTGTTTGATGTGGCATAACTGTTCACTTCCTTCTTCTTTTGGGATAAGGTTAATCAAATTAATGCAAGGGTTTGGGCAGGAGGAGAGCAGGCATAAGTGGTAGAAGCATAGCAGAGCTTGAAAGGAGTTTTTTGTGTGTGGAGCAAAGCTTTCAGAAATCCCTAGGCAACATGGTCACTAGGCATGCCATCCAGAGAATTCTTAAGAGCTCTCATAGTTATAGCTACGACATAGTGAAAGAAGAGAAAAAAGAGTTGCTACAGGGAAGGGGGCTTTCAAGAACTTCCCAGGATAAGTTGTGAAGAGAAGAAGAATAACATAGAAGAGAGAAAAGGTTGGCAATTTGCACAGCAAGGGAGTTGGACTAAGAGATCTGGTCTCTGAAAACTGAGGGTCAGGCCACAGACAGCGAAGATAGCCAAGAACCTCTAGCAAGACTGAAGGAAAACCCACTTACTCTTTACTGGGAAGTGGGAGAAAGGGTCAAGGAAGGTGCCTTCCTTCTACAGGGCCAGCATCAGTCGAGGAGAAAGTATTTTAGGAAAAGTGAACAAAGCACAAGATCAGCCTTATAAGTCTACCTGAGGAGGAAAGTACTTCATTCAGTTAAGTAATTAGAAGTCAACCTTCTCCTTGGGCCTTTTTAGATTTGTTTCAAGAAAGCCTCATTTGATGACAGAAGACTGACAGGAAGAAGATCAACTCACAGATTTTGTACCCATGTATTCAACCATCCAGAGTGTGAAAATTTTTTTCTTAAATTCCAAAAAGCAAATCTTTATTTTTGCTATTTTATATCACTGACATTATTTTACTATGCCATTGTATCTAATGGGACCTAAGTATCAATGGATTTTGGTAATCATGTAGGGGGTGAGGGTGGTCCTGGAACCAAACCCCAGGGGATACCAAGGGCACAACTTGTATTTAAAATGTGATGCTTGAGGAAATTTCTACAGATACCATGGAGTAATAGAAAGACAAATGCATATGTTGAAGAGTAAAGCAAGTCTGAATTATCATTTGAAGCAAAGATGACCAAACAAAGGTTATCCTACTTTGGACATATTGGGAGATGATACAACTCATTGGAAAAGGCAACAATGTTCGGTAAAGTGGAAGACATAGGAAAAGAAGGAGACTGGACTACTGGTGGACAGATTCGGTCAAGAGATCTGTAGCTTTTAGTTTGCAGTATTAAAACAGGGAAGTTCTTAAGATTCTTACAAACTAAAGACTCTTTGAGGTCTCTTATTCATAGGCTGCCATAAGTCAAAGTTGACTTGAGGGCAAGTAACAACTTTGTTTTTGATACTGTATTTGGCGGAGAAGAGCAAATGGGCATGAGACTCATTCCTCCCATGGTATCTTGCCATTTTTGTTGCATCATTTGCACACATGAACCTGGAGAAAGAGAGAGTAGGAGGCACGTGAGAGCAAGGGGCTGGTTTTCAATGGGTGTGTGAGGGGGGAATTAACCTTCCTTCTTGCCTTCCTCACTTCTTATCTCTTGCCCCCAATCCAGTGGCTGTGAAAGTTGACTCCTAAAGCTGCTGTTAGGCCAGAAGGGAAAATACTTCATTAGAGGCAATGTATGCTTCTCTGCCATGGCTAATAGTGACTGTTAGAGGATGGATGTGTATGATAGGGGAACTTTTGGGGTGGTCCTATATGTCTGTTAGTACATGCGTACGTAACTATACCTTGATGGCAATGAACATAGGGCCGCCAGAAAGACATATTCTGGTGTAGGAATAAATATGCCCTTTATTTGTAGTCTTGGAGCCCTCCTAGTTCCTGCCTTTTTCTTTCATTCTTTAATATCCATTTTATAATTCATTTTCCCCATGTCCTCATAGCATTCTCTATATGGGTGATGTGGCACTTCAAACTTTCCTGATGTTTCTGACGTTAATTGCTGTTGAGGATGATGTCTGCCTCATTCTCCTGAATCTCATGTTCAGGAGATTCCACCTGAACGTGAAGAAGAATTTCCTAACTGTGAGAGCAGTTCAGCAGTGGAACTCTGCCCCGGATTGTGGTAGAGGCTTCTTCTTTGGAGGCTTTTAAACAGAGGCTGGGTGACCATCTGTTGGGGGTGCTTTGAATGCAGTGTTCCTGCTTCTTGGCAGGGGGTTGGACTGGATGGCCCACGAGGTCTTCTATATCCCAGCTCTGCAGCTTTGTTCTTTTGGATTCTTTTTTTTCCTTTCTTCAGTGGGGTAAATAAGCATCATCACAGCTAGCTTCCAGTGCATTAGGAAAAGGCAGGATAGTAGAAAAGTTTGTTTGGGCTTGGTAGGCAGAGTCTTCATCATTTTATGTATTTATAGAAACAAAATCAAGCACAGATCTCTTGTGTTGTAGACACAACTCTTGGGGGTGGTGATGAACCCCTTGATTTTGGTTTCCTCAGAAGAGACTGCTATCTTCCACTTATCATTTTTTTTTGTTTTAAAACAAAAATAATGAATGGACTTTTCTTCCCTAGATTTGTGTGCTGCAAATGTATTGGGATATAACTGGTGTTCTTGCTGATTTGGGGTTATGGGAGTTGGAGTCAACAGATTTGCAGAGCACCTGATTGGGGAACACTTGAGAAAAGGACTTTCAAGGATCTTCTTGCTTAACCCTTTCACATAATGTGCAATTTGTTTATTTGGTTTATAATGTTTTTGTTTGAATGTGTATGTTATGTAATCTCTGGGTTTTTTTTTTAACAATTGTATGCCACTTTGAATCACACCCATGGGAGAAAAGCGGGATAAAAATTAATAATAATAATAATAATAATAATAATAATAATAATAATAATAATTTCATATTATAAAGGATACTGTTCTGAGGTGTGCATGATTGTTTATTTGCTATAGTTTTGTCATTGGCTTAAATGGCTTTTGCTTTGGAAAAGACTACAATGTCTTAATTTTGTTATTTGTGATTGCTAGACTTTCAGTTGAGCATATTTGTTGGATAAATACACCCAAACTTGAAAGTTTTTGTCTGCTCTGTTTTAAAACTGAAGTCAAAAACTAAAGTAAAAGACAGCTACACTGAATCAAAATGATGATTTTAAACATGATCTTAAGCATGCTTACTCAAAAATAAATATCATTAAGTTTAAATAAATTTGTTTAGAATGGCAGCCTTTTCTCTTTTAGTCAAAACATGGTTCAAAGGCAATGAATACAAAAGATCTCTGGTTCCATCTGCTGGGTAGAAAACAGATAGCAATGAATGTAGATGCTCATGAGTTTGAGCAATGGAGCTGTCTACTTTACAAACATCAATGCCCTGCACCAATTTTACTCACATGCATATTGAAAACCCCGGACATGTCACACTCTCTCAGCTTCAGAAGAAGGCAATGGCAAACACGTTTTTAATGAATCCTGCCAGGAGAACCCTGTGATATGTGTATACATTGGAAATGATTTACATACAAACTCTCTGGCGTTCAAATGTGTACTTTGAATGAACATGTTGCAAAGCAGGCATACATGCTCTCTTCATTTGGATGGGCTCAGGAAAATTACCCAGCCCATATTATTATTTCCATTTAAATTAGAATTAATAATGCATAGGGGAAGCTCTCCATATGTTTTATTATTTTATTTGAATGAGTAGTTTTACTATGTAAATTGTATTTTATATTTGCAAAACGGATTTCAGCATCTTTCTTCGGCATAACACTGTTTCAAAGGGTACCTCCAACATGCACAAAAACAGACAGGAAATAGAGAAAACAATTTTAGTAGACTTGAACTGTCTTTCTGAATGTAACTTCCCCATTATGAAATACGGAAGCTGTAATCTTTGGACAGCAGCTGTTAGCAGACTTTGCAGATAAAAGACCTTCTGATCCATTGATACAGATCCAGTGTATGTAAGTCTGGTCCTTACTTGTACTGCAAGAATAGATACTTTTCAGTTTGTGCAACCTGTGGACATGAACAGGATTCTTGGAGATACAAGGGTCACCATATGCGCGTCTTGTTTTTCCTGTCTTGTTAAAAAAAGCTAGAGGGGAATCTGCTGAGTGAATAGAGAAGGTAGTTAATACCTCAGTAAAACAAATCAGAGTTTCAGTTTTTGTTACTAAAAAGCCATCCCTGAAACATACAGTTTTGGATAATTATTATAAAGTCTCTAGCATTCCTTCATAAGGATCTAGCATTCCTTCATAAGGATCTAGCATTCCTTCATAAGGATCTAATTATAATTCTTATTATTGGGTTGTTGTAGGTTTTTTTGGGCTATATGGCCATGTTCTAGAGGCATTCTCTCCTGAAGTTTCACCTGCATCTATGGCAAGCATCCTCAGAGGTAGTGAGGATGCTTACCATAGATGCAGACGAAATGTCAGGAGAGAATGCCTCTAGAACATGGCCATATAGCCCGAAAAAACCTACAACAACCCAGTGATTCCGGCCATGAAAGCCTTCGACAATACATTATTATTGTTGTTGTTGTTGTTGTTGTTGTTGTTGTTTGTGAATGACCTGTGTCCATGTGGAGTGTGCTTCTGCTGAAGCCCTCAGTGAATTTTGATACTATTGACCAGGCATTTTGGATTTTGATACTATTGACCAGGCATTTTCAAACTCCGGCTTTTCAGCTGTTTGGACCTCGAAATCCCAGAATTTCTGACCATTTAAGAAGGTGCTAGGGCTTCTGGGAGGTGGGGGCACAAAAGCTGGAAGGCTGGAGTTTGAGGTATCACTTTGGATCGCCTTGCTGGGATGGGATTTGAGAGCACTGTTTTAAAGTGGCCCCATTCCTTCTTGGAGGGCCAAACCTAGAAGATGATACTGGGGGACTTCTTTTTGACCCCTTGGCTATTGGTCTGTGGGATCCCACAGGGTTTTGTTTTGTCTTCCATGTTATTTAACACACACACACGGGAGAGAGAAACCATTGGGAGAGCTTGTCCAGACCTTTAGTGTTTTTGATGCCATCAGTATGTGGATAGTAACTTTATTACTCTTTTCCACTACAGTGCTAGGGAACTCTTTTGCCTTTCATCACATGAAACTTACTGCAGACGAGATGGAAGAGCTTCTGGTCAGATAAAAGGCAGATCAGGGAATAGGAATTCTGGCTGTTCTGGATGTGTTATATTCCCCTTGAAGATGCTTGTTTGCAGCTTAGTATGCTCCTAGATTCAAATCTGAGCCTGGAATCCCATTTTTCGGTAGTGACTAGGAGTGCATTTGTGTATAGTTTATGGGCCAGCTATGCCAATTTCCTTGAAATATGGGTCCTGTTCAAAATGACACATGCTTTAGTTACACCCCAGCTGGATTACTGTAAGGTGCTCTACGTATGGCATTGTTCATATTCATACAGAACATGTTTCCCTTGCATCTGACCTCAAATGTATTTTTATCATCTACATCTGCCTAACAATTTGTATAGTGCAGTAGTTCTCGGCCTGGTAAACTGGCTGGGATTTCTGGGAGTTATAGTCCAAAACATCTTGGCACTCACAGGTTGGGGACCACTGATATAGTGTTTCTACTTAGCTTTCAAGAAAGAGCTGGGTTTTGTTTTTTGTTTTGGTTGGGTCATCCTTACATTCTTACATGCTAAGCAGATAACATTTCCCAGACTAACAAAAGGTGATCTTGCTAAGTTGTAGTATTGGCCTCATATTGGTGCTGAGCATGCCCCTCCTCCCCCACTAAATATCTGGCACGCAAATGAGGCAGACAACCTGTCATATAACATGCATGGCTGACACTCTCTTGCCACATATTTCGCATTCCAAAGAAAGTTCTTGCAGACATCATTGTGGAAGACTTCAGAATACTTCACTGATATTCTGGAACAGTCTTTATGTACAAAACAAATAACTCTGATTCATGTAGTAACCAAAAGCTACACACCTTTTTTCTGTATGATAAGGCAGGAATTTGTGGCTACGAAGAGAAGAAAACAGTGGAAGATTGCTTTAATAGACGGACTATATGTGCACCAAAGAGAAGGTTTCGGTAAGAGCAGCCAAGAATATGACAAACCAAGATCTTTCCAGACTTATCTATAGATGAAGATTGACTTCTGTGATCCAGAGATGTGAAAAGCAGAGCTGAGTCAAAATTTCATAGATTTTTTTCCCCTTGAAGTCAGAAAAGCAGCACTCGCATGCTGGGTGACAGATATTTTCATTACTGTTATTTATATTTGGAAAAGTGCCATCAGCTACGGTTGAGACAGGTGGACTTCGCACTGGCTAGCAAGCTAAATGTTTGTTCTTTTCTGGCTCATGTCTCAACTAACTTGATTTTGTCGTTTATATACTTATAAACAATTTCATTGGCTTCAGAAAGACTGCAGTTTCCATCTCTGTGAAGCCTTCTTCAGACAGGGTGGGTCTAAAGGATAAAGATATGACAGAACTGCCACTGTTGTCTCACAGGGTAAATTTATCTTTATTTTTTGGAAGCCACAGAAAAGTTTAAAGTCATCATGTAGCAACATTTTTGTATTTCCTTACTGTTTCACCAAATAGCATTAGTATGAGGCTCATCTATAATGTTCAGTCGGCTTGAAAGTTAATTTTTTCAAGAAGTATGCTTCTTTCAATCTATAATATGTTTATAGAAATGGCACCTTTTTATAGGCAGAATATATCTACAGTCAGGGGCGGCTCAACCCATTAGGCAAAGTAAGCATTCGCAGTATAGTTGATTTTGCCCAGGGGCGCTCTTGAGGTGCTCTTGGGGGAAAATAGACCTTGACATATACGAGTTGTAGTTACTGGGATGTATAGTTCACCTAAAATCAAAGAGCATTCTGAACTCCCCCAATGATGGAATTGAACCAAATATGGCACACAGAACTCCCACGACGAACAGAAAATATATATCAATGATTGGTTGGGGGGGGGGGGCAAAATACTGTTTGCTTACCGTTGAAAATTACCTAGGGCCGCCTCTGTCTACAGTTTAAATCCTTTAAAATTCCAGATTTAAAGATTTAAATATATACATATTTTCCCTATGAATCATGTGATTTTAGCTGTCTTGTTTCCAAATATTTTAAGGGTATTAATACAGGACTGCATTTACAGCATCTGTTCAGACCTTTATCTCCATCCCACAAACAAAACAACATTCATCTTAACACAAAAGACAAAAAAAAAAAACATGCTGGGGGATTCTAAGAATTTGTTTAACAATACTGTTTAATATTATTCTCTGTGTTAACCTTGATAAAAACAAGTTATAGAGATTTCAGATGGGAGCTACAATATAGGAAGCATGCATATAAAGATACACACCACTGTGACAAACTCTATAAAATTTGACTTCTCTTAGCTCTACCTGGCATAAAAGAAAAATGTGAATGGTAAATGTAACTCTTTGTATCTACAGCAATTTGTTTACAGAAATTGTCACACTAAAGCAGAAAATATGAAGATTATATACACTATATATTTTTTAATGTACCATTCTATGTTGCGAAGCAAACTTGAAGGGCCTCATTGTGTAACATGAGTTGAGAAGTGAGGGGAAGGTGCTGTATGTTGAAACTCTGAACGGTATTGTTTGTTTATATATCTCTGCATTTGTTTATGTGCTACGTTAATAGTAATCCTGAAAACATGACCAGGGGGCTGTTCAAAAATCTTTTGGCTGACTTTTCTACACAGAACATCTCCATTGGGTTCCTCAGTAAGGGGACAGGAGGGTAGGGAATGGTGCCATGGGGTGATGCAAATTAGAGCAGATTCAGAGCTTTGACAGTTATTTTTTTGAACTATAATTCCCAGAATCTCCTAGCCAGCATGACCACTAGCTGAAGGACAGCATACAAATCTATTAAGATGGTGAAGACCTGACTGTGGGACCAAGCCTTTGGGGCAGCACAATGAGGCAATAATAGAATGGTGTCCTGCGATGGTTTTTAAGCAACTGATTTTAAAGTGGATATAAGTGATTTAATGTTTATGTATATTTAGGGTTTTATGTCTGGCATTGAATGTTTGCCGTATATGTTGTGCTGTGCTCTGAGTCCCCTGCATGGTGAGATGAGCGGAATATAAATGTTTCTAAATAAATAAATAAATAAATAAATATTACATTGCTGGATTTATATCTGATTGTTTTATAGTATATTATTTGACAAGAAAAATCTAATAATAAATCAGAGTATGACTCCCATATTTGTGAGACCCAGTTTCACTTACACGTGTCTAAAAATAATGTTCTCTCTAGGCAATTATTATTATTATTATTATTATTATTATTATTATTATTTATATCCCGCACCTATCTCCCTGAGGGGACTCAGGCCAGTTCGATTTCCTCCAGTGCAATTGTGTGTTATGTTTCTGACAGAAGTCATTCATTTCAATATGGCGTGATGTTATTGACAGTTTCACATTTCCACAGTTAAGTTCAGGAACAGTAAGTTCCTGAACCTATGAGAATCACACTGTACACTATTTCTACCTAGATCAGTACTGGGACATGTGCAAAGAAACTTAGCTGATGCATTAAGGAGAAACTTTGACATAATTCATGAAATCAGATCTGCAGGCTAAGCATCCCATATCCAGGAATCAGGAATACTTCAAAATCGGAAATTATCCACATGGATGATTCAGATAGTAACACCTTTGCTTTCTGATGGTTCAGCATTCACAAACATTGTTTCATGTACACAAATATTTAAGATATTTTATGAAATTATCTTTAGGCTATGTATATAACATATGTAAATGAAACATACATCAGGCATGGGCAAACTTTCTAACTTGGGGCCGCATGGCAGACCAGAACGCGGTGAGCAGGCTGAGTGGGAGGGAGGGGGTTCTCCCTAAGTCCCTTCCCTGCCCTTTCCTCTCCTTTGTCTTCTCTTTCAGAGGCAGAAACTGAAGGAAAGATCTGAATTGTTTGAATCCCATAAGGATTAGCCTTGGTCAGGATGTGATGGTGCATGGGAGAGAAAAGGTGTATCCATTAGACCCCATATTGCCTACTCCTGATATATAATCCTAGAATCCTAGAGTTGGAAGAGACCTCCAAGGGTCATCCAGTTCAATCTCCTGCCATGCAAGGAGGCACAATCAAAACACTCCCAATAGACAGCCTCTGTGGAAAAGCCTCCAGAAAAGGAGACTCCACCATACTCCGAGGCAGCCTATGCTACTCTCTGGGAAGTTCTTCCTAATCTTTTCAGTCAAATCTCTGGCCCCTGGGCTTGGGTTTGCCCATACCTGACATACATGAATTTTGTGCTTTGACTTGGGTCCCATCTCCAAGATATCTCCTTATGCATATATATGAAAATCCAGGAATTTCACAAAAAAGAATTGAAATCCAAGATCCAAAACACTTCTGATCCCAAGGATTTTGGATAAGGGATACTACTCAACCTGATTTAAAAAAATTAAAAATCACAATCCCATTTTATGATGTCCTTGTGGAAGTTGACTGCTTGGAATGGTCCTCGTTATTTGCCCTAGTGAAAGAATGAATATTTGTCACTACAAATATAACCAATAATATAGTGTTTTGAAATAATAAGATAAGCAGTAAATAAATAAGATAAGCCATCAATAAAGATCCTGGAAAGTTACAGAAGGACTGGATAGGCTCTGGTGGACTACTCTCTTTTCAGTTGTTCATTAAGAAGCAGATGTGAGGCATATATTTCTTCATCACAGCAAGATGTTAGTAAATGGGTACGCTTAAAGAACCTGGCTACTTCTACCTTATTAGATGGACCACTTCATAGATCCAACACCCTTTTAGCACTTTTCATTCTACGTACCAAATCAATATCTGTAACTTTCAAGTTGTTTGGTGTGACTGCTTTATATGAGGTTCTGTTATTTCTGAGCCTATTTTGTGTTTTGAAATATATTTCAGTTGAGGTAAAGGGGATCTTTAAGTTATTGGGCACAAAATGGCATGTTACAGATACTACTCCCCAGATCTGACTACAAGGTTTGAAATGGAATTGGAAGCAATTCCCATACTGGTGTGGATTCGGGGATACAGTATTGTGTATCAGTTTTTAGTTTTCAAGAGAAATTCGCGGTAAACAATAAGAGGAAGTGGTTTGCGAAGTCATGCTGAGTTTTATCACCACTGCCAGTAATGACCACAGGGAAAATGTGTGCATATGGAATATTCAGCTTATTCTGTATTCAGTATATTCAGCTGTAACTTCTTCAGCAGGGCACTTGCTGGTTGGACGTGATGTGAGTATTTCTCCCTTCATATGTTGTTCTTTCAGGAATACCTTCATTTCATGTGCTTGTGAGCAAAACTTTGTACTTTTGTATTGTTCAGTGTATAGCCATATTAATCCTGTATAGTCATGTATACATTATGAGCAGGTTTTGGAGAAAAAAATAAGGATTTTGATAATGGCCTGTGGATAAGTTGAGGGTCATTTCATGGAGAGGGCAAGGCAGAAATACCACCTCAAGGGACCAGTCACCCTTGCTGGCATCGCCATTTTCCTACCCAGACATTCAAAGGGGCCAGAAGTGGTTTCAGGGCAGAGTGTGCATCTTTTGCCTTTTGCCACTCTATTCAGAGAAGGGAATGGTATTTATTTTTTTAATGAGAGTAATGGTACAGTAATCACATTGACCTATGGACCCAGGTTTTTTGGATAAATTTCAAGACTTATACATAAGTATATCGAGCATTTTAAGAAGAATTTGCTGGTGCAGAACAGAACACAAACACACAAATATACTGAGAATTTTGTATAGGCATGCCCCCCTCCCCCGACACCAATTATTGTTGCACTAATCTTCAGAATAGCTACTTTTGTCTTGATATTTGTTACAGATGTCATGGAGGAGAGGTAAAGAATGATGGAAGGGGTTCAAAGGGTCATTTAGCGCAACTTCTTCACAGTGCAAGAATTCACAATTAAAGTGTCTCTGAAAGCTGTCTGGTGACTGTATTCCAAAGAAAGAGCCCACACTTTCCAGACTTTGATGAAATGTTCTTAAAGTTTAGTCATAAATCTTTTCCTAATGCAAAATATTTCCTTTCCCTAATTTAAATCACTTTATTCAAGCTCTGTGATCTGGATCAGCAAAAAACAATCCATTTGTACTTTAGACAAAATGGAATCACATTATCATTTCTATGATTATAAGATGCACACTGAACCTTGGTATAAAAAGGTAGCACTAGAGCCATTCCAGCAGCAGAGGGAGATGTTGCAAAGCTGAATGGTTTGCATGCACTATTACTTTGAGGCTTTATCGCAGACAAAGAGTCAAGAGGGATATATATATGCATGCATGCATGTATGTATGTATAACCTTTGCTCCATTGTCAAATCATACTGTTTCTCTACCCAAGTTCAGCTAAAGATGTTTTGTTTGAAAAAGCAGCTGGAATGAATTTCAGTTCACTTCTTATGGGAGATGTAGCCTTTCTGCAAACATGCATTTTGAACGCTACAGAAAGGAAGACATTTGGGATGATGAGTGGAAACATAATGAAACTTTGCCACACCCTCCTGACATTACTGTGCTGTAAATATTCTGAAGAAGGTATTTTTTTAAAAAAAGATATCAGGCTGCATTTCCAGCATTTGAGCAAAGCATGTAGTTAAGCTATAAAGTGGTTGTTAAGTAAACAGCTTTGTAAAATGCAGTGGAAATGTTCTTGTGGAGGACATGGAACCAATCCAGTCCACAGTGTTGATTACTGCAGTGGGCTCTTGGAGTGCACTGGGGTTTGATTCCAGGATCCCTGTGTATACCAAAATCCACGGATGCTTAAGTCCATTATGTACAAAGATACAGTAAAAATTGTGTCCTTGACGTACAATGGCAAAACCAAGGTTTGTTTTATGAGCTTTTTAAAAATCAAACTAAATGGCGGAATCAGTAGATGCACAAACCATGAATTTGAAGAGCTAACTGTATGTCATCAGCTACAAAATATTGGTGTAAGCAAGACTTTCAGCAAAAGTTGCACTATGAAATGCATAAAGACATGTTCTGGTCAGGCAGTCAATACACTTTCTCATGCCTAAACTCCTTCCCTTTTCAGTTTTGTCACTGTTTTTCATCTGTTGTTCAGCACTTCATGAATTTTAAGACCTTGTTATTTTGTGTTGAGGAGTTGCCTCCTTTTAATGTTACTTCTTCCCGCCCATTTTTGTATACAGCTGTGGATCCTAATGCTTTCTACCAATGACAATTGATTTTAAAGTGGAGATAACTGATTTTAGTGTTTGTGTATATTTATAGTTTATTTTATGTTCTGGCATTGAATGTTTGCCATATATATGTTGTGCTCCACCCTGAGTCCCCCTTGGGGTGAGAAGGGCAGAATATAAATCCTTTAAAAATAAATAAATAAATTTCCAATACATAAAATGATAATTGTAGATGTCCTGCGGTATACATACACATTACCACCATTTAATAATAATAGATTCAATCATCCACTTTTTTTGGCTTCCATGTGAGGTCCCAGAACCAAATCCTCATGGACCTGGTGGGCATATTGTCTGCACATGTTAGGATTTTGCCAGGCCTGCTGTGCCTGGGTGATATTACTTTGGCAACAGAACAATCCAATCATAGAGAATAAGCTTGCCATTCTTATATAGGATAAATATAGGATAATCACTGATATTTAGGGCAGTTTGTCAAGGTGACATCAGAAAATAAGTAAACATTTTACAATCTGGTAAGCCTTGGAAAAACCCAGATATCTTGTTGCCTGAGTACATAGTACATCATAGTAGACTGTAGTTTTTAAAATTCATTTTGTATAGTCTAGCAGATAACTGAGATATCTAGGGAGGACGTGAAGATATCTTAATCAAGTATAAACACCCTTCTCTCCCATAGGGATTTAAGTTATTTGCAGCCATAAGTGAGAAACTAAAGAGCATACTACTGCCAGTTAATCATTTGATAGAGCAGGTTTCAAAAGTTGGCACTGTTGGGCAGCTGCTGAGGTCCATATGATAAGTATCTTCAGTTGCAATTTCCAGAGCCTCATGAGCCATGTCGTTCGGCATACTTGCCATTGATGTTAGAGTAACAAACTTCCAGTGACTTCTGTGTCTGTTTGGCTTGCTGATACTCGGCTAAGGAGTCAATTACTGAAATCAGGAAGGACATCTCTCTGCCATGCTATTCACGTCACTTGAAAATGGTACTGTTCACCTGGATGCTCACCTCACTTCACCTTCTCATTCAGGTCCAGATGACTCCTGAGACCTCAGTTCTGAATAGATTGTGTTTGGGTTGGTTCTGAAAAGTCTTATATATTTTTCTAGCCTTAGTTTGAAATCACAATGCTAACTGTGTAGTAATTAGAATTCTACCTACATTAACCAAGTCTGCTGAAATAATGTGTCTTATAGATATTTTAAAACAAGAAGATCTATTATAGCATGTGTTTTCATGAATGCACAACCCATTTTATCAGATGTATAGAGGCAGTTTGGGGGCGTAAGGTGTATGTGTGAGTGTGTGTAGTTCCCACATTTAGGCTGTACATTTGAAACTGAAGAGAAGAAAAGAAGATAAGACCGACACACAAGCCAATAGGTGTTGGCTGATTCTCAGAGTTTTCTCAGATTGAGTCTTCTCTAAGCATGTTTATCCGATACAAAATAATGTAGCCTTTAAAAAATATTTACATATTCGGTCAACATAGTTATATCTGAACAAGTCAGCTTAAAATATTTTTGGCAAATGCTAGTTTGTACAATCAGTATTCTTTAAAATAATATGCTTCTAACCTCACCCAAGAACCTAATGTGTTTACACAACCAAATGAACCAAATGAAGTCAGCAAATCTCACCTATCATATAATTATGGGTTATAGGTCATTTTCTGTGATTTTGAAATAAATAGCAATTTAGGTCAGTGCAGAGGTGGATGCAAAAATACTCAAATAAATGTGCAAGGGAGTTTACATTTCATGAGATGTTCTATCTGTGATAAATGGAAGTGTAATAGAAATTCTTGAAACTGCCTAGCACATCAGAAGAGAAAAGTTATGGAAAAC
The DNA here is from genome assembly GCF_037176765.1 of Anolis sagrei. NCBI lineage: Eukaryota > Metazoa > Chordata > Lepidosauria > Squamata > Anolidae > Anolis > Anolis sagrei. The sequence goes on from NC_090023.1 coordinate 107,180,276, forward strand.
ATAGCTTTCCAAACATTTTCCTTATCTTTCCCCTTCTGATAGCTTTATGCAGCCCCTGAACACTATTTTTGAACCCTGAAGCCCCCTTATCCCTCAAATCATATAATCCACATGCCACTTGCTGCTGAGTTCAGTAATATGTATCTCTGCTAAAAACTGGGTCATATTGATTTCATGAAGCTCACACCAAATTCTCTCTGTATGTGCATGTGTGCACACACTTGTGTATGTATGTAGGGGAAGCAAAGGGAAGATATAAAATAGGTTGTTATGCAAAGTGCTGGCTTTCCTCCCATTATTTCCCCATGGACAGGAAATCCACAGGAAGACTGAAAGAAGCTAGTACGGTCGGATTATGGTGGCAACTACAGAAATGTAAGAAGTCCTGCTAAAAAGGTGGTTATGATGTGTCGTTTGACACTAAAAGCTGTTTCCTTTTTAAGCTTCATGTCTGGATCTGTTAAAACATCCTGTAAATTTTTTTTGCAAGCCAAGGATTTTGACCTTGAAGCTCCATTAAATTGGTATAGATATGGTCTATCTGCTGATCTGCACGCCTGGCAATCTTTTATGCAAACAAGCCAGAGTTAACATAATGTTCTTTTGACAATGCATTCCCATTTGAAGAGGGGGGGGGGGGCTTTGTGGCTGCCAATTCTCTCTCTTTAATTTTGAGTGTAAAGTTTTAAAAACAAATTTTAAAGATAACACAAACGCTTTCTAAGTAAAGGTAAAGGTTTCTCCTTGACATTAAGTCTAGTCATGTCCGATTCTGTGTGTGTATGCCCATTTCCATTTCTACGCTGAACTGCCGGTGTTGTCCGTAGATGCCTCCAAGGTCATGTGGCTGGCATGACTGCATGGAGCACCATTACCTTCCCACTGGAGGAGTACCTATTCATATACTTACATTTGCATGTTTTTGAACTGCTAAGTTGGCAGAAGCTGGTGCTAAAAGTGGGAGCTCACCCTGTTCCCTGGATTCAAACCGCCAACCTTTCGGCCAGCAAGTTTAGTGGGCTAACCTGCTGTGCCACTGGGGGCTAGCATGCACTTTCTAGCTGCATGCTAATATATGTTCCATTTTAAAATTGTATGTTTACATGATGCTAAAAACATTTCCCCTGTTATCTGTCACTTCTTGCTATCAGATCTTGGAAGGGGCATTTTTGGATTATTATTATTATTATTATTATTATTATTATTATTATTATTATTCCCTGTGTTATCTCCACAAAGGAGACTCAAGATGACTTGACATAAAAGCATTAGTATAAAATTTACAATATACAAAAATGCAAACATTAAAATAGAATTAAACACAAACAGCACTAAAAAATTCACAGTTAAATTCCATCAGCTATAACTTCCTGGTTCCCAAGCCATCATGCAAATTTTATTGGTCCAAAATGAAACTTTCCCAAGTTCTGATTATTTTCCAGAAGTACTTTCTACATGAGGGAGGAATTTGACTTTACTTTGCAAGTGGGTATGTCCTTAATCCTGCCTCTGGGAAGTTTGTGCATAAGAACAGGACATGAATGCGATATTACATATCCCCATCAAAGAGTAGGACACTATTTTGGATTTAGGCCAGACAGTCTTATAGGGCAACCACAAAACTTCATATGGGACACAAAGACTTCCGCACAGACATTCAGGAATCCCCTTCTGCTCTCATGCAATTGTAGATTTGCTGTGGCTGCAGCTTGATGGCTAAGTAGTCCATAGCAGGAAGGAAGTTGTCATATGCTGCTGTCTATGAACAACTACCAAGAAGCCCTAGAGGGTGATGTCAGTGAGAGATAGGCTAGCTTAATGAGTGACCAAGGAACATAGGTGCCATATAAATAAATTAAGTGCCATGGCAGGTGGGGATACTTCAAGTTGACATGCTTGCTTTCCAAGAAATAAGGAAGATCATTCTAAGGTTTCCCACAGACACTGATAATAATACATATTCTGTACTCATGGGTGTGCAAAGGAAGTATTGCACCTTATCCTGTTCAAATTAAATCATTTGAACAGGGAACCACAATGGTGTAATAGATATTATATGGCACTAAGACTATTTATAATTAAGTGGCACTGAATGTGAATTGTCTGAGTGGATCCAGGTGATGTAAAATAACCATTATCATTAATATATTTATTTTATTTCCAGCCTACTTGCTTGGATTTTTTTTAATGGATGTACATGTCATGGCATCAAATTGCTGTCTGTTATAAGGCCACCCAGAATCCCCTTCAGGGTGAGAAGGACGGGGTACAATTGTGGTAAATAAATAAAATCTTGTAAACTTCAAGATTTGAACAGATAAATGATTAGATTATACCAGACATAATATTATTGAGAAAAAGAAAGTTTGGATGGATGTGGCCATCCCTTTTGGAAAATGACATTCACAACCTTTTGGAAAATCCCTTTCAGAGAAGAGGCAAAAACCCTTTAGAATAGAATCTTTCCTTGTGGCATACAAACAGATATAATTATGCTAGGCAATGGGTTCCAGTTGTTAGACTGAATAACCTGTTATCTCTGATCTGTAAGGAAAACAGAGATAAAAGGAAAAACAGTGCATAAAAAGCAGAGCTTTAGAAATGTTTTTTCACTGCCCAAAAAGGGCCACATAATGGAAGAGAAAGAGGGGAAAATAAAATATTAGGAAACATCAAAACCTACAAATTGAAAAAGGAAAACAGTTCTACTTCTAGAAGGGAGAAGTGCTCTAGGAACAATTCCAAATGGATTGGTACACTCTGAATGAAATTGCCATGGATAGGATCACGATCGCACAAAAAGATAGTACTTGGAATATTCTTCATTATCTAATAATACCTTACTGATGGCTAGATTCTTGGTTAAAATCCAAACCTCTGATGATCAGTAGCTACAGTAAAGTTTCCAAGAATAACAGCAACACTTTGTAGGCTGTGAAACCAAAAATAAGAATTTATAAATATGTTAATAAATAATAGCAATAATTTAATTATAATTTCTTATTTATTTGTTTGTTTGTTTTATTGTTTATGCCACTCCCTCCCTCCCACCCTTTCCCCTTGGACATACTCTTTGTACAATAAACTAGAGAAATTACATTCAAAATATCAGTCTTAATCTCAATTTTTCTACATTTTAGTACATTCTCTAAGTAATTCCTAACTGGATCCCACATACTCTTAATTATTATAACATTTTCTATTTTATCTATATTATTCAATTTGCAATTAGTTATTTCCACATTTAGCATATTAACTATATAATTATACCTTTGTCAGAGTCCATTTTATTTTATCCTTCCAAGCACTCATTAAAACAATTTGAGCGCACACTATTAATTTGTCAAACACCCTATTCCCTTACACATTGTAAACTCCTGGTATCCTTGTATGGAATACATTTCTGTTGGGTATTGTTATTTGAAGATCGAAACATGTAGAATAATCATAGGATGTCTTAAACCTACACCTGTTGATAGACTCTATAAACTAGCTGGCATTGCCCCCCCCCCTCCTCCCCGATGTTGCTGCCAACTGTGAGATAAATAAGGTTGAACACTGTGAAAGCCATCCACTGCATGGCTTTAAGCCTCTTCCCAGTAGATTCAAATCAAGGAAAGGTTTCATGAGAACCATCACTTCTCTTAATGTTCCCCCAGCAACTGCAAGAGTATTCCTCTTGGCAGCTTAACCAGAAAATCCCAACTGGATGGTCCCCCGCAAGGGACCATCCAGGGGCAAACCAAGAATGGGCAACAGACTCAGAAGTGGAATTGGAAGATCAAAAGACAACCTGGCTAAATGGCACTACCTAGACGCATCCTCCACCTTGTCTGACTGTGGAGCAGAACAAACAACTCAGCATCTGTATGCTGGTCCACAGTGCCCTGCCTCATGCTCAGAGGAAGAACTGTTTAAAGCTACAGATAATGTGATCACTGTTACCCGCTTTTGGTCAAAATTATGTAACTACTTGTGTTCCCTCTGTTTTATCAGTTTTATACTGGTTTATTTATGCAATGTTTTGACACAAAATAGGTAGATAAAGGTAAAGGTTTTCCCCTGACATTAAGTCCACTCGTGTCCGACTCTGGGGGTTGGTGCTCATCTCCATTTCTAAGCTGAAGAGCCAGTGTTGTCTGTAGACTCCTCCAAGGTCATGTGGCCGGCATAAATATGCAGATTTAGCATTCTATTAATTTAATTATAATTTCAATAAACATTGATGGAGTTCTCCACAAGAGAGGCTAGTGACCCCTGGCATTAGGTGGTTTTAAAAGTGGATTAGACCTGTGTTCACTGAGACTAATCCACAGCTAAATGGATCTCCATCTTCAGAAACTTTATTTCTCTAGGGACAAAATTAGGCGAACAATTGCCTTCCTACTGCTACTGCTGCTGCAGGAAAAGACATGAGTTAAGTTGGTCTTTGATCTGATCGAGTAGGACTGCTGTTAATGTTCTTATGCGATTAGATACTCATTTTGAAAAACAAGATGTTTTGACAAACCCTTAGTTAATCTATGAACGTAGATTTCAATCTCTCATATTTGTACAGGGTTAGTCAAAATGCATAGGCCAATAAGCCATTCAATTGAATGGCTTATTGGCCTATGCATTTTGACTAACCCTGTATTATACGTATGTATCCTCCTCTTCTCCATTGTATTGATTCTGTGCATGGATGGCAGGAGCAGCTTGTCTTTTTTCAATATTCGGTCCAAGTGCAAATTGGTTTTTATTTATTGCCAAGTACAAGAACTGGACTTTTGTCATAAGGTTAAATGAGGCATGCATGACTTGTAAATCCCTGATCGTCAGCTTCCTCTTTTACAGGAAACCTTTCATTCCCTTCTCGTTTCCATAGTCGCCAGTGGACCTTGTCCTGAAGCACAATGAAAATATGAGTGATGAATGATGTAACCTTCAATGCCTACAACCTAGAGAAGAATATTGAAAACAGGAGCTTCCTCCTGACATTTTGGGTTTTATTTAGAAATGGTTAATTAATACGAGTCCTCTTTGTGAATTCTGAAGGATCTTGAAGGAAAGTTTTAATGTATTCTCTTTCTTTCCTTTTTCTTCTTTTTAGTATATACCCTGAATGATTTTCTGCATTGGCAGCCACAGGCCTACTCTGATCAGTGAAGGGCTAATAGGTTTTGCTTTCATTTGGAGCTCAGGGTGGTGTAGTACAGTTTTGTTGTTAGTTTTCAGATTTTTAGCTGATATGGAAAGCGGGCTTAGGAGGTTATTGTTGTTGTGGGTTTTCCTGCCTTTCACGGTGAATGGTTTGATTTACTTCTGCTCTGGGCACCAAACAGCTGACCCTGGGTTGTCAGAGAAGCATCCCTTAGGTAGAAAGTTTTCTCCTAAAGGAAATGCAGTGCCCTTCTGGAGGGTGTGTACCTATGAGAAACAGGAAGCAGAGCAGCAGCTCACTGTGTGAAAAGGACGTGTGATTCCGATCAATGCAGGTGTGCAGCCACTCACTCGGCTCAACGTGCTCTCTCTCCAAGCATCTTGGCAGCCTTGCTGCTCGACAGAAACTGTATTTTTGAGTGTGGGGGCGAGAGGAGGGGAACAGTGAGTGAAACAAAATGACTACATTGCAGTTGAAAGAATTATCGCATTCAGGTTTGTACAGGAGAAGACGGGATCGGCCAGATAGCTTGGATCCACACGGGTTACCTGGTCAGAAGCTAAGGTGAGTGAAGAGGTGTTGTTGGAGGAATTAATTGTTAACAGGAGCATGGGTTGGCTTCTGTGTTAACATGGCTTTATATGGTTTTGCAGAGACGTTGGTAGAAACGAGCTGGATGGTTGCAATCAGGTTAGTTGCAGAACCCTAACAGTTGGAAATAGTGCTGGGATAACCTACGGGAAGTTAATCTCTGTGGAAGCAGCTGTTCCTAATTCATTCCACTTGGAATGTTTCTCAGTAGCTTGAATGCTGTCTGAAATGCTTGTGGTAGTACAGGAAGCGACACTAAAATGTGGCTGCAAGTTTTTGAACATTGCATAATTTCCCCCAGGATTTATCACTTTATAGATTACACTTTAAAAATAAATATTAGTCCTCAAAACAAAGTTGTTCTTCAGATACTGTTGTTCTTTAGTGGTTTTCAGTTGTTGAAACAAAAAATGATGTGGCATAACTTGTTAGACCATGCTGCTTTTTTATACGCTTCTTTTTTATTATTGAGATATGCCTTGTGACAAAAGAATGCGGCAGAACCACTTTGCATGACCTTATGATAGGAGAGTATCCAACCACGCACACAGGGTATTTAACAACATTAATGACACTGGTTAGTTTCCAAAAGTCAAGTTCCTATTTTAAAAACTGCATGTGTTCTCCCCCTCCCCACAAATGCAATTTTAAAAGTTTTGACTTATTATGTAGAACTTAGTCAAAATGTCATATTAAAAATGGAAATAGGTTTTTGGAAATTAAGTAATGTTATGCTATTGAAAGAAAGAAAGAGAGAGAGAGAGCGAGAATGAATTCCCCGAACAGACGCTGTCAAAGCATTCGTAGGTAGGGGGAGGTCGGGTGTTTCCTTTCATGCTATGACTAGTACATTGCTTTTAAGACTCGTTTTGGTTTACTGTTTTAACAGAACAATACAGACCTTCATTTCCATTTATTTTGCACCACAGTGTTTCACATGCTTCCTTGAGGAGTCAAAGAGTTTTGTTCCAAAAAGTTAGATTTCCTGGCTTTGCTCTGGTCTGCTGATTTCTTTAACTTGCTATCAAAGTTCAACATCTGAAAAGCTAAACGAGAGTTGTGTCTACCTGCAGAGACATACAGCAGGGAACAACTTTTAAACATAAAGAAAGCTCCATGGAAAAGGTCACCTACCATTTTAGAAGAGAAAGAAGTTCAAGGGTAGATGTTGTTATTGTTGTGTGCCTTCTATTTATGTAAGATTTTAAGATATTTAAGAAAGTAATTTCTGACCTATAGTGACCATGAGGCAAACTTATCACAAGGTTTTCTTTACTGTCAATGAAATGCAGAAGACTATAAGACTATCATTCCCTCTGTGTTGAATATTCTGAGGCGAGTGCCATGTCTCATTTAACCAAAAGAAGCTCACACATCAGACTTGAGGGAACTCCAAGATTTGTAGAAGTACTTTAGGGCAACCCAACCCCCCCCCCTCCCCCCCAAAAAAAACTGCAAACAGAGAGGATCTCAGCAATGTCCAGCAAATACTGACTGGGCATTTTGCCCACAAAATGCCAGTTTAGAAAAGAATGCAGAAACACATAACAATGACCAATCCTGCAGAGAACTACTCCGATCTGTAACACATCTTTTCAGGCTCCATTTATGCTCTATTTCCCTGACATATGGCCTATAGAATCAAGAGACAATCCTGAACTTTGTTTAATATGGTTCAACATTTGTCCAACACAAAGAAGGTAAAGATGGCACTGAACGTAATATGTAGAATAATAACAAGATGTCTCAAACCTACACCTGTTGATAGACTCTATAATCTAGTTGGCATTCCCCCCCCCCCCCCGATGTTGCTGCCAAATGTGAGAAAAATCAGGTTGATCACTGTGAAAGCCACCCTCTGCATGACTATCAGCCTCCTCCCAGTAGACTCAAATCAAGGAAAAGTTTCATGAGAACCATCACGCCTCTTAATGTTCTCCCAGCAAAATCAAGCTTAACCAGGAAATCTCAACAGGATGGCCCTGCACAAGGGTCTGCCTCCAGGGGCAAACCAAGAATGGGCAACCTGAAAATCCCTGAACAAACTCAGAAGTGGTGTTGGGAGATCAAAAGACAACCTGGCTAAATGGCACTACCTAGAAGAATCTTCCACCTTGTGCGACTGTGGAGCAGAACAAACAACTCAGTATCTGTATGCTTGCCCACGATGTCCTGCCTCATGCACAGAGGAAGAACTGTTTAAAGCTACAGACAGTGCAGTTGCTGCTGCCCGTTTTTGGTCTAAAATTATTTATCCACTTGTGTTCCCTTTATTTTATCAGTTTTATACTTGTTTTTTTATTCAATGCTTTTGACATGAAATTAAAAAAAAACATGGACCTGTTAACTTACTGGTCCCTTTACCTGGAGTTGCAAAGGTCCTGTTAAGGCAACAGCAGTAGAAAGCTTTTTGTTTTTCCTCTTTATTTTTATGGTTAACAGCTATGGAAATTACTATTTGAGCTTAGTCACCAGCTATGTTATTCCTGATAATGCAAATAAATAAATAAATTGCACCCAAAAACAAAAATAATGTTCAGAACTGTTACATATTTAAACATTATGCATTGGTTAGAGTACTAGTAAACTTGAACCCAAATAATCAACTTGGCGATGATGATGATGATTTTGCGATACAAAATCCAGCATATATATCTCATTTGCTGTGTCATACTGTGTTTTTGTGCCAGCATAATAAATAAATAACTAAACAAACAAACTCTGGTTGTATCCCTCCCCCTTTCCCAAAAGGACTTGTGGCTGCTTACAACAAAAATACAATATACATAGTAATAATCAACAACCAAAGCAACACAAATCAACAAATCATAGTACAAAAATAAAACCATACATATTAAATTACAACATCAAAACATCACAATAAGTATAAAATTATGAGCTGGAATAAAACATATTATACACAAGAGGCAAAAACCAGCTCCTATTACTAAACAATTAAAATCCAGTTGGTATTGGAATCAGTTTAAAAGCCTCCATCACTTAAGTTATTGTCAACTATTGTCGAAGGCCTGCTTTCACATCCATGTTTTTAGTTCTTTTCTAATGTGATCTCTTTGAGAAGAGCGTTTCAGAGCTGGGGGGGCACAACCAAAAGCTTCTCGTTTTTATAATGTAATGTTTGACATTTTGTATCACAGTCCTCAATATGACAGTGATGCTTAAACAAGTTTCATTGAGGACAGATAACCTGAAAAAATCCTGATGGAGCTTGGAAATAACCTGTAGACATATGTTGTTGTTTTTCTTTCTTTGAAGCATTTCATGCAAGCTGTCCCTCCTTTGCACTTTCATTAAAATCCTAAAGCCATTAAAAAGTTGTGTTAGAGGAGAACTCCTCAACTCAATTGCCATTGTAGAGATCTACATTCAATTTCCTAAACTAAATTAAATCATCTTCCTGATGAGTTTGGAAAAGATCCTATAAGAATAAGTCCCATTGTTTTATGCAAACAAAGGTACGGCTGGAGTCATATGCACCTACCAAATATAATTCAATCCCACATTCATGTGATTGTTCTGCACAAGTGCTACATACTGCAACCTTGTGGTGTAGCCTGGTTGTACATATCTGGGTAAACTGGAGTGGACCCCCCCCCCTCCCCAACCCAACCCAATACATTATGCTTATACAGCTAGAGCACAGCCCTCTGTAAGTGGTGGTACTTCCTATCTGTTGGACCAGTTTGCAAACCATCTCCAGCTAAACACAAAATGCTGACTCTGTACTGGCAGAGAATGGATATTGAGGCAGGGAGATTAAAGAGTAATAGATTTCTCTCATGTGTTATTTTTCTACAATGCCATTGGAGGTGCCAGACAGTTCTATCTTAGATGACAAAATGGTTTGGATCAACTATATTACTAGTTTAAAATGCCCTCAAGATTTTTCGTAGATGAAATGGCCATCAATTCCAGCCATCGTCTGAAGAAATGGATTTAAATCCACGAAAGTCCATGACAAAATAAAGACCAGTTAGGCTGCAACATTTCTTTCTTTCTTGTCTCCTCCCTCTTCCTTCCAGCAGTTCACACAATGCTGCCCTAAGCACTTTTACATTGCAGGGAACATAGGGGATAGTGTCAATATAGTGTCTTGCACATATCCCCTATTCTTGTACAGGATTGTTGCTGTGGTTTGTGTGCCATCCCTGTCTTGCTGCTGCACTTTTTGGATGCATATTGGACTGATTTCTAAGTATGCTTTATTATGATCTGCTAGTAATTTGTGCTCAAATCCTTTGTCTTATGATGCCTTTCATTCTTATCACAAATGAAACTATTGTATGATTCCTACCATCACAACCATCCCCTCTCTCTTGCATGCATACACACACACACACACACACACACACACACACACAGGGTCTTAAATTGTACACCTCCCTAACTGTCTTAAGAATCTGCACATTCTCATTTATGTTAAGTTTTTCCATGTATGTGCGCATTTAGGGTACTTCCAGAGTGCATTTGCTCTCCATTTTAAAAAGTTGCTCCTTTTTTTCATTGCGTGTTCTTTTGAAGTTCAGTGCGAGTTGCCACTAGCTTTGGAGTTCAAAGTTAAGATAGTTTTAATTTAGCTTCTCCTTGTCATTATATGAGTTACAACACTGCCTTGAGGCCCAAGCTGTGTTTGTGATACTGCCATTTTAGATGTTTTGTGTGTGTGTGTGCAACCATATACGTAGATGCAGATATATGAAATATTTCAGATGCATATATTGTTGCTATAGTTGTAAGTATTTTTCTTTGTTACTTCTGAGAAAACACAAATACCAGCATTTCTTCCTATTGGGAAATCATTGCTCAAGTGGTGTCTGCCTGTGACACCACATAAATTGCAGGATATTTCCATTGCTTAAAGCCTTGAATATTTACAGAATGGCACACCCTCCCCCCCCCTCCCCTTTTGCTTGCCCTCGCCTTTACCCTTACACTTTTGCAGGCATGTTGCTTAATCATTCTTAAGAAATACCTTCTGATTTACTCACTAGCCCAGAGTACAAAATGACTGGGGGGGGGGGGAGGAACACAGCGGGTGCTGCAGCCTTTTGACTTTGCAGGCTGTTTGCAGTGCCAGGGGCGGGTCTTCTGGCTATGTTACGTTTGGCTGCACTTAATGGGAAAGGTAAGCAGGAGACAACACATCCTCCTTCTTTGCCAAGGAGAGGAACAGGAGAACGTGTCAGCCAGCAACCGTTGATTGGAGCTTGTGTTTATCTCTTCTGTGACACCTGGCCAAGCACATTTAATAAGAGGCCTTAGGTGATGGGAAAGCTCTTTGGAGTGCAGGGTTGGAAAAATGCATACCTGGCAACTTGCTTGACTCTCTGCTTATGTGATGATGGTTATACTAGTATTGCCTCTCTGGAAGCAACTTCATGCCAGATTCTCCCTTCTTAGTTCCATATATTATAGTCAATTCCATCCATTTGGAATCTGTATTAGACCAGGTTTGCAAATGAATGTTCAAAGAATGCAATGAGCCCTCTGTTCTTCTTGGTATACCTCTTGCATCCTCCTTCCCATAGAAGCCACATGCTCAGAGCCACATGCTCAGGGTCTGAAAGGTAAAATGGAAACCAGGTGGACTTTGTCTTCCTAGCAAATTCAGGGCTGGGTAAACTTTGAAGCATCAGCAGAATGGAATCCTTCCCATGTGCACAGGTATTCATTCATTTTCCCATGCATTCATTCTGTGGCAGTGCTACTACAACATAGTAACCATGGGGAAAATCACTGTATCTCAGGTGGTAGAGGAAATGGTTTTAATCCAAGAGATCCTGTATTCAATTTTTGGCTTGTCCAATTAACAGCCCAAAAGTGCAAGCAATAGAAAATACAGCCTAAGGCCCAGTGCTAATGTCCTGGGCTAGATGGATGAATAGTAGCTCTATATGTGAGCATGTCTCCTTCACTATATAATTGTTGCTTAGGCAATACAGAAATTACTGAAGATGACGGAGGGAACTAGGGAACATGAATAATAAAAGTCCAATGGACAAGTATCTTAATTAATGTTATTCGTGTTGTGATAAATTGTTGTTTTAATTATCTGTATTTAATTTATCATGTATTATTATTTTCACTGTATTGTATGTCATCGAATGGTTGCCACTTATGTTGTCGAATTTTTAAAAAAATTGTAATTTGTTATGCATTGTTTGTTTTGCAGCAGATACATATTATTCAATACAACCTACCATACTTTAACTTTTGGCATCTACTATTATTTTTCTGCTTATACATATTATCTATCCCATTTATGTTGTAAGCTACTCTGAGTCTGCAAGGGGAGATGGAAAGGGGTATAAATAAAGTTGACTTGACTTATTTAAGTGAGCAACTGTGGCATGGATCTCTGCAGTCAGATCCATTTTATCTACAAATAATGCACAAGCCAAAGCTAAGCAAAAACCAAAATGTTTGGTCCATGCCTACTATCCATCTAGTAGCACAATTGGTCCTTCAGAGGCAGTGCAGCTTTACTAAAACAGGTTATACTCCCAAGTCCTAGACTGAACAGGCTACTAACCACAAAGTCGTCTGCCTCTTTGGGATTGAGTCTCAGCTTCTTGGCCTAGCTCATTACTACATCAAGACAACATTTCCGAGTTTCTACATACAATATATTTGAGATCTCTTGGGGGGGAAAGGCACAGAGAGGCATTGTGAGCAAATATCCAAACATGGTTTGTTGTAGGTTTTTCAGGCTGTATGGCCATGTTCTAGAAGCATTCTCTCCTGACGTTTCGCCTGCATCTATGACAGGCATCCTTTGAGGTTGTGAGGTCTGTTGGAAACTAGGAAAATTGGGTTTTTATATATGTGTTTAAAGTCCGGGGTGGGAGAAAGAACTCTTGTCTGTTGGAGCTAGATGTGAATGTTTTAATTGGCCACCTTGATTAGCATTTGATGGCCTGATAGTTTTTAGGTGTGACTTGTTCCTGCCTGAGGGAATCCTTTGTTGACAGGTGATTAGCTGTCCCTGATTGTTTCTTGTCTGGAGTTCCCCTGTGTTTGAGTTTTGTTCTTTATTTGCTGTTATAATTTTAGAGTTTTTTAAATACTGGCAACCAGATTTTGTTTATTTTCATGGTTTCTTCCTTTCTGTTGAAATTGTCCACATGCTTGTGGATTTCAATGGCGTCTCTGTGTAGCCTGACATGGTGATTGTTAGAGTGGTCCAGCATTTCTGTATTCTCAAATAGTATGCTGTGTCCAGGGTGGTCCATCAGGTGCTCTGCTATGGCTGACTTCTCTGGTTGAAGTAGTCTGTATGGATTTCTAGAATCCTTCTCCTAGTGACTTAATATAGATGTTAAAGATTGAAAGAACTAATGTTATATGCCAATAACAAGTGGCCCTCCAGAACCACATTTCAAACATGTTTCATATAATCCATAGTTGTTATTAGTTTTTAATTACTATCAAGAAGACTCTATATTTTTAAAGAGGGAGAGGGAGGAGACAAATGAGAAAATGCCCTATTTATTTCAGTGTGTTAATTTCATGTGTGTTTCTGCTGTCCTTATTTATTTATTATTTACTCACCACATTTATATCTTGCCCTTCTCAATTCCGAAGGGGACTCAGAACTGTCCTTGAAAGAGTATGTAGTAAAACCATGATCCTTAAATAACCACTGAAACCTGTTATCAGTCAGCTAGCCTGATTACATTTTGTTTGTGTAAATAGTGAGTTTCTCCATTCATTTTAGGCCATTGTATATTACTCTATCCGTGTATATGGCATCCTGCAGTGCACCTCCAGCACATCCCATTGGCCCAGATTGAGACTGATCAAAGCAACAAGTTAAAATTAAACATTTGAGGTCTTCCCAAAAAAGGGATGATCTCACCAACTTTTGGAAAGTTGTTAGTGAAGAAGTGAAATGGATGGAACTCCCATCTTTGGAAGGGAGTTCCAAAGGTGAGCAGCATCTGACCATAAGGCAGTGCTACAAAAAAAAAATGCTGTTACACAGCAAAAACATAAAGGCAGTGGTCTGCATCTTTGTTCTGAAATGTTTGCTATGTGGTAGGAGTATAATTATATAGTGATTTGATTGCAACTTGTGGTCGTGGTACAGTGGTTTTCTTGGGCAAGGTAGAACTCCAGCTAGTGCATCACAGCCTACTTCACAAGATTGTAAATGTTGAATGACTGCAAGATTTTTCAAAGAGTAAAGCTGTTAGCCCCAGCTTCTTTTGACCTAGCAGTTCAAAAACATGCAAATGCGAGTAGATCAATAGGTACCTTCTGGCAGGAAGGTAACGGCGCTCCATGCACTCATGCCAGCCACATGACCTTGGAGGTGTCTACGGACAAAGCCAGCTCTTCGGCTTAGTCATGGGGATGAGCACCAACCCCAGAGTCGGACACAACTGGACTTAATGTCAGGGGAAAATCTTTACCTTTTTCAAAACACTTTGTGCTACAGATGTCATAATGTGCGCATTACATGCTCCATCACATTTAATAAATATAAAGCCTGTACATAGTAATCTAGTACATCAATGCTAGGTCATCTTTCTGTTTATTTTCTATAGAATTTTCAATCTGTGACATTGATAAATAGAATATCTAATCTGCAGTCTGAAGAGCACAAAATAGGAAAACTATGGCGGTTTGCTTTAATTCAGCTCAGTCTTTGTCTAGAATACATAAAAAGAGCTTCTTAGCATTTACTAGTGCACAGTCTTGTGACTTATTTTCAGTCAGGTGTAGACAGAAGCCGTCTACCGGAAGTGGTGGCTAAAGGGAAAGTTTACATTGTCCACATTCTATGCTGAGTGCTATTAAGATGTCTCACATAACTGGGTTGAGACACAAATACAACTTCTGAATGGGAAAGATATATGGACAGTATGTCATGCAGGGCATATATATATTTCTCCTGATTCAGTGTACAGAAGGATTTCAGTATGTCGGGTTAATGTGTAAACCAGATGCAAAGTGGAGCATCTTTTGCTGCCCCATCCAACAAGCTATTTTTACAGCCCTCAACTTCTCCAAACTCTGTCCTTTCTCTGTGTGAAAAAAAGGAGAGGTGAATTCTCTCTGGGGTATCCACACTGAAAACTGCATAAAGGTTCTGTATGTAACTAGCTTGCAAGTAACATTTGCTGAAATTCCTTCTGTGACACAACCTTTAAAGGTGTAGGAAACATCTCCATTTTTTTCACTCCAGTCCCCAGAAGGGACAGATCAACTTTTGAATAGATAGGAGGAGACCTCAACACTATTTAATACTTTTTTAAAATAAAAAAAAAAATTCCAAATCAAATGTCTGTGTAGTAATATTTTTAATGTATTGTCGAAGGCTTTCATGACCAGAATCACTGGGTTGTGAGTTTTCCGCGTTGTATGACCATGTTCCAGAAGCAATTTTGGCAGTGTTGCAGAGACAAAAAAAAAAAAACCAAAAACCCTGCTGCTTGGTCTCATTTTAGTAGTTGTCAGGTGAAGATTTGCTTGCCATAGATGCAGGTGAAATGTCAGGAGAGAATGCTTCTGGAACATGGCCATATAGCCCAAAAAACCTACAACAACCCATTGAGAGTCTAATTTTAGTAAGGGGGAGTAGTTATTATATGTTAAAATTACAAGTAGTTTGAAGGGGTTCTTTAATTATTGCCTTCATGCAATCAAAGTATGTCCATTCAAATGAATAATATACGTTAATTCACTTGATATAAATATTAGCATGGTTGTTTACTTAGAAAGGGAACTCCAGAGGACTGGCACGCTGCTTAGTAAAGGAATCAACACTGTTGCTACCACCTTAGCCGGAAGGTCAGTCTTCAGCAGAGCATTTCCAACGGAGTCGTTACTATAATAAGAATGTGATCCAGAGCCAGAAAGTCTGGTGTTGACAGTTATCCCAACCCTATAAGGAACTTCGTTGCCATACGAGAAGTCTTTCATGGCAGTCTGGATGTTTGTCTCCTCTGCTCAGGGTATTAATTATAGCTACTGGTTGAACTGTTCAGGTCATTGTCTTAACATAATAAAAGCCAAATCACCTGTGCAGTTTCTTCCTTTTTAGCATGGATCATTTGTTGCAACAAGTATGTCCATGTAAGAAGTCTATTTCACTCTGTCAAACTCGTTTCCACCAAAGGCCACAGCAGCCTCATGGTTGCCTTCAAAGGGCTGTTTGTAATTGTAAGACTGTATATATGTAAACTCAGTTGCCATGGCATTGGAAGCCTCATGGTCCACATAACATGATGGGGCAGGCCGGATTCAGCCTGCGGGCCTTGCATTTGACACATGTGCTTTAAACATTACTAATTAGAATGGGGAACTATTTGAAATATTGTAGGGAAATTGCATTGTATCCTATAAGATTTACAGTCCCATCATAGTTAATTCAGGAAAATTATAACAAGATCCCAGTATCTGAATCTCAGACGTTGCTTTTGTAGTGAATATTCTTAATCTTAAGGATAGGTGAAAGAGCCTAGTCAGGGGCCATATTGATTTGGGGATTCTTGCAAATGCGGTCTAAAGCTTTGAAATCCTAATGTAAATCCAAGTGCCCACAAGGGCTGAAGGTATAAAACAATGGTTCCCAACCTTTTTTGACAAGGGACCACTTTGACCAGGGACCACTCTCTAACATTAGTACCAAAAGGGTTATGAATCAGTTTTTAGTCAACTTTCAGTTTGGTTTGGTCATTTGTGGTGCTGATTCAGAAAATTGCATTGGATAGACCACCTCAGCTCTAGTGTTGATACAGAACATATGCCATCTAGTAGTCGCCATCTGCTCACCCACAGAAAAACATATTTAATGTGCCTCGACATTATAAAGGTTTCACAAGACCAATTGCTCTTGTTGTGACAGTGTAACTGTGAGGCTGTGGACCATATTTTAGTTCTTGCAGACCACAGGTTGGGAACCACTGGTCTAGAAGGACTGAAAAGCAAGAAAAAATGAAACACTATTGTAGGAATAGAAACAGGAATGCTTAAGCCACACATCACTCTCAGGATCCATCTGTTTCTCCTCTGTGTTTTGAAATTCCTTGAAGGAGTTTTGGACACACTCCAGTTTATCCTTGCAAAAAATTGCAATAATTTAGAGACTGGCCAAAGACCATCTGACAGATTTCATAACAAAATAGGAATTTGAACTCAGTTCTCCTGAGTCCATGTTCACTGCAGCACACTGGTTCCTAGAGGCATTCATTAAGAAGTAAGGGTAAAACCAGTTCAAGGCATATAACTGGCTTTGTTGCATGTAGAAAAGATGATTTCCAGCCGTCCCTCAGTTTGTAATCCAAACAATATGCCAGAAACATCTAATAGCTATATTTCAGTTAATGACAAGTCAGACCTTAAGTAGAGGGTGAACAAGCTTGTTTAAAAAAAACAACTTTTCACCCTAAGTATGAGCACATTTACAAATTTTGATTAACTCTTCTAAAACTGAACTGAAATAAATAGTTCCAGGTGGCTAGATACAACATTTCTAAGCATAGAGAGGAACGACATATTGTATCTTTCTGCTAGAAGGTAAGAAGGTCCTTCAGGAAAAAATGGGCAGGTAGAAGAGGGATTTGAACTCAGGCCTCCTAAATCCATAGTGGTAGCCATAATTCAGCACTAACATTGGTTGAATAAACAGGAATTCAAACCCAGTCTTTTATGAGTTAAGTACTTAAAGCCTTAACCTGGATGAACAAATCTGTCAGTTTCAATTTTATTTCTCCATTAGGTTAAAAAAAACAAAACAAAACAAATCATAAAGTTCTTTTTGTCTCAGGTATGAAGCAATCCGCAAGCTTTGAAAAATCCATATTAAAAGCATTTCCTACCTTTACCAAGTGCTCTAGGCTATATTTCATAGCAAAGAACTAGCAAAGCCACCTCTAAGTTTTCCTTGGCTAAGAAAACTATGCAATTCACGGGGCATCCATAAATCAATAGGTGGCTTGAAGCCACATACACACATAAACACAGATTTTATTTTACATATTTGGCCCCTTTCACCTCTTGTCTCTGTTGAATCAGTGTCAGTCATAAACACAGCATAGATCTTCCTTTAACAAATGCTTAATTAAACTATACTAAAATACCACATTTAAGGGTTTTGCCCTGGCCGGTCAAATTGCAGGGAAACGGTAACCCTCCCGGAAGACGCCCTTGATCGTCTTTTCACACGGTCCCTCCAAAGAAGGGATGTGAAGACAGGCTTTAATTTGTGGGTATGTTGTGAGAGATAATTAGACCGTGTGCAAGGCTAGGCTGCTTGCTGGGTTGGATGGAGGAGAATTTTAAGAATCCAGGTTATTTATTTATCACAAATATCCCACCCACACTTGTGTCTGAGGCCACACAATAGTCTTTTCTTTTATCCCATAAGCTTAATCAATGCTTGTACCACCACAGCTTTCAATAAAAGGACGTCCATTGCCTGGCCAAATTTCATGTTAAACACAGTGAAGTGTGGTTAAGGTCTGATGCTTCTATTTCTTTTTCTTTTTTAACTGCATTATGGGGAACAGAGAGACCAAAACAAAGATGTGGGAAGATGAACCTTTTTCCTTGTGCCATTTTCCTAAAGTTGCTGTTTCTCTCTAAGAGGCTGTTGAAGGAAAATAGTTTGGATGTTTACAGTGTGGAAAATGATGCAGAGGAGGGTTAATTTTCCATGCCTTGTACACTGCTAGTCCAGATGCCTAACTTCATTTTAATTTAACATGGTTAACTTATTATTCGGTGTAGCTTGATTTTAAAAACATATAATTGTTCCAAGAAAGCTTTTAGTGTGGCACACCGATCCCAGTAATTGTTTTCATCAGCAAGCCCAGTATGTACTCAAACATCTATTCATGTCTCTGTTTACTTATTTCATTTATCTTTTCAAGCCTGGTATATAATCAAACCCAATTCAAACATGACAGTTTTGCTTTATGGAAAGGTGGATATTGCCATGCCACTGACAATAGGAAGGTGGTATTACCTGTTTTGAGATATGTTTGAAAAGGATTCAGAATCCATTCCTTGCACCGTAGCAAATGCTATAAATGTAGGCTTCTAGAATTATGTTTGCTTGTCTTCTGGATTACACACTTTAGTCTTTGTTTTAAAATGTATTAGCTGCCATTCAGCTGATCAGAAGTAAGTATAGCCGCATTGTCTCATGTCAGATGGCTAGATAAGAGAAGATGAGATAGATGTTCCTATTGGTTTACAGATATGAGATAAAACAGGAATGTTGTATTTTTCTTTCCACTTAGGATAGGAATGGGGAAGATCAAGCCCTTTGTGGACTTCATGAAGGTCAAATCTGTTCCCCAGGCTCCCCATAGTTAACCACATCCCCTTCCACTGCGTACCATCCTTTGGTGTTTTTCCAGATATCACACAGTTTTTTTAATTCTAAAAATCAAAATGTCTATGCTGAGATTTAGTTCTGGAAGTTAGAGCTGTATACTGAAATATGCTACCATTTTTGGCCTTCTTTAGTCTCTGGCCTTGACCCTCAATGGAACACAGCCTCTCCTCATCCTAAAATTGAATTCCTGTCCTCATCCATAAAATAAAATTCAGCTTCCCACTTTCTCTTAGGACATTCTATGAGCTTCCCAATATGAACCTGCCTAGCCAACAAAGAAACATGTTCCACTGAAAAGGACAACCTTGATTCCATTTAATACTTTCTGAACAGGGAAGTTTTCTATGCATGTGGACGAATGTGCGACGAATGCCAGTTTTACTTACGTTGAGTACCACTATAGAAAGGATTATTCAAGGATTGTAAAGAAATTTCAAGATTTGAAGTACACTGACACTGTATGTGAGCACTTGTCACACGTTGTATGAAGAGGAAAGGGCGGGGTTACACTTGTGACAAGTATGTGAATGGAGAAAGATCTGCAGAGAGGAAGCTCCTTTATGGCATACTTCTCCTCCTTCAGTGTGGACATGAGAGAAGCCTCCCACAAGGATGATAAAACATCAAAAATCATCCAGGCATCCCCTGGGCAATGTCCTTGCAGACGGCCAATTCTCTCACAACAGGAGTGGTTGCTCCTGACACGACAAAAAAAAAAGTGTGGAATTGTGATTATGGGGGTGGAGCATGAACACTTTGGTTCTTCCTCCAAAATGAATGAACAGCTGGGAGTGCACTTGGTGGGTATTCTTCCCTTTCTATAAGATGCGACAGGAGTGCTTAAATATGGGCTGTTTCCCACTGCACAATTATTACAGTAGGATTAAATTTTAGTTGCCATCTTTCCATCCTGTGGAAACCTGGGATCCATAATTCCATGAGCCATTTATAATTCTCTTCCAGAGAGCTGTAGTGCCTCATCCAACTACCAACCCATAGAATTCTATGCGATAATAGAGCAATGACAATTAAAGTGGAATCATAGTGCTGTAATTGTGTATTGTGAAACAGGCCATGGTTTGTGCACTTCTGTTAAACTCTGTACACAGTCATATGAATTCCTTTTTGGATGACACAATGACCAGGAGCTCCATGCCCAAGCATCCTATGAAGAATGTTCATTGATCTTCTCGCTTCCTCAATCGTTGTGCTCTTGTTTATTGGAAAAAAGGCAGACCCAGCCCTTGACTGGTTTGAACCATACCGATTCTGTCATCTAGGGAGAAATAATCATTATGACTCCAGATAGGTGATCTCAGAAACAAGTGTAATCATCTGTAAAGGGACTCTTTTTTTCCATTTTTTCTGAACCACCTGTTCCCATTTCCTCATTATCTTTCCAAAGGCGTTAACGTTTATGAGATCTATATACTACAAAGCGCCGTCACAATGGAGTAAGTTTTTCCACAATAAGCTGCCAGTGACAGTTAGCATGCTGTAGTTTCCATGTATCCAAAATAACATTGCCTTAGCAGAACCCTTCTCTAAGAGTGGCAGATAGCAGGGATCATATGTTCCGCCCGAGTCAGTGTTACCACCTTGCTATGGAATGTGTTGCTTTGCTTCCAGTGAATCTCTTCCAACCTCACTATGACATTCAAACTGCTCTGCAGTTGAACACTTCACTTGAAGGTTTCAATACCACACACAGCTGAGTCCTGAGGATTGCTCTTTCTCCATACTATTCTACCGACTGTGGCTTCTTAGGCACTTTCTTTTGCAGTTGGATTTTGTCTGTAGCATTTTGAGGATGGCATCCCAAAGCAGAGGGCACTCCTATGCAATTCCAGAAAATGAAGAAGTCTCATACGCTCAACAAAATGGGCACAATGACTATGGAAATGAAGGCGAGAGAGCTGTGTCAAAATTGCAGCGTAGGCACAGTGATGTTAAAGTGTACAAAGAGATATGTGACTTTTATGCAAGATTGTAAGTTTACCTCATCAGAGTTGGCTTGTTTCTCAAATGGCTGTTATAATCCTGATTTTTATTCCAATTGTGGTGAATTAGAATTTATTATAATCCATACATTAACAAGATGCTTACAGTGAAATTGCATTTGAATCATAATATTGTGTTTTTCTAGGCATTTATTTGTTTCTGCATCTAGTAGAAATGCTTTGCAGGATCTTTCACAATGGGTTCCTCTTTTGAAGCATGTGCACAGCTTTTTCACTCCACCTATAAGCGCTAATTACTTATTTGCAGAAGCAAAGATATATGAATGTTTTTTTCTGAGTTACATCAATGTAATCTTATGTAAATCTTCCATTTCATCAGTTGAAATGAAAAATAATCATGCACCACTGTCCTTTCTTATATTTACCCAGAAGTAAACCCTATGTGAATAGGAGAGTGCTGTTTGTTTACTTGTCATTGGCATTTGGTGGTTGACCATTTGAAAATAGTATGCCAAGCAAGATTGGTCTCATATGGAGAACGGTAGCTACAGCTGTAATTCTGAACACACTGCCAACTAAATAAGTACCAGTGAACACTATGTGATTATGTCTTAGGAAAGTATACATAGCATTATCAAGTTAAATGTGCAAACATTGATATATATATATATATAGAGAGAGAGAGAGAGAGAGAGAGAGAGGTATAAATATTGCACTCCGAGGCTTGGTTTTGTTTAAGAATTGCTTGAACTGTGGGCTGGGAAGATGGATAGATAGACCATACTGTGGCTTTAGACCAGAGCTTAATTTGCAAGAAGCCAAATGAAGGTTTTGGAATTGCATAATCTTTGCAGGCTAAATGTATATGTCTTACTGGAAAAGGTTATGTGCTGCCCTTCCTGTGACTGTTGTAATTAGTTTGGGTTTGAACCAGATAAAGAGAAAGAGATTTGTTATTGCAGAAATTCATAGGAATAGAGCAGTGGGGTGGGGGGGACGGACCTTTGTAGTGCAGCCCTGGACCACAATGACTCCTTCAAACCAACAACACCCTTGGCATATTTGGAGTTCTCTACCCCTAGAAAAATATAGATATCCCCCCCCCCCCCAATGTGAACATGAATGACACTGGCATTTCTGGTCATCAACTGCAGAGCTGGAGTGTATTCACTCGGGGTAAAGAGATATATTCCCTTAACTGCTGAGAGATACTCATGTGTGCATTCTTCAGGAAAGCTTGGGTATGCAGCTAGCTTGCCAGCACAGTCCAAACCAAATCAAATGGGCTTAAGAGCTGCTTAAGATAAGACCATTTAAACTGGATATATTTCAGAGAGACTTCGGTCTGCGTCATAAGTGACATTTTGGTTAATTAACATAGGGCCACTGACCATGTCTGCATTCTAGATAGTGACATGTGGGAGAATTCCAGGCTTCAATATGCCAGCTAGCCAAAGTGCAGAAATCATTTACTCATTCCATCTGCCACACACACACAAGACAGGTGTGTGGGCAAGATATATGCACTATTAGGTGCATACATCTTAGGCGCTATTATATAGGGCAGGTTTGCACAACCTGTGGCCCTCCATATGTTTTTGACTTCAACTCCCAGAATTTCTGAATATTGAACAAGCTGGCTAGGTTTTTTGGGAGCTGGAGTTCCAAACACCTGGAGGGCCGCAAGTTGTGCAGACCTGGTGTAGACAGAACAAAGGTATGTACAAGAGACCTTCCAACTTAGCCTGTATCTCAGAGTAAGGATGATGAGTGGCAGGAACTAGGCAAGTGTCACACATAAAGCAGCCCCCAGATCCCATTCAAACAAATCATGTACATTAGCTTTTCTCAATCTCATTTTCTAGAAATGCAGTACCAGTGGTTCTCAACCGTTGGTCCTCCAGGTGTTTTGGGTTTCAAGTCCCAGAAATCCCAGCCAGCTTTCCAGCTGTTAGGAATTATAAGAGCTGAAGTCCAAAACACATGGAGGACCAAAGGTTGAGAACCCCTGCAGAAGACCAACCCCCCCCCCCCCCCAATAAGAATGCCAGCACAATGTAGTGGTCTGAGCGTTGGATTATGACTCTGGAGACCAAGGTACTAATCCCTGCTCAGTCATGGAAACTCACTAGGAAGCCTTCAACACCCTCTCAGCATCAGAAGAAGGCCAAAGCAAATCTTGCTATGAAAACTCCATGATAGGTACTCCTTAGGGTCACCATAAGTCATAATTGAAGGCACACAACAACATTCCCAATAACCCTACAGATATCTATGTAATGCTGCAGGAATGTGGCAGTTATAATCAAACACATTAGGAAGGTATTCAGTTAGGACAAACTTCCATTAACCATACAGACAGTACCAAACCTCATGTGGAGCCCAACATATTTGCAGTCTGTAAGATGTGAATGTGTCCATGGACCTTGATATGTGCTCCGCAGCTGCACGGTTTATGGTAATGTTATAAATCGTGGTTGCATTGTGCAGTATCTAGTATTTTCAGCTCCAAAGATGTTGTGGGTAAAGAAAACCCACCACCACCCAGACTACCATTGGTTAGTGAGAAATCTTGTCACTGATAAATACAAAAAACTTATTGGCAATACGTTCCACTGAATTAAGAAGACCATGTCAACATATGATGTTCACTGCATGTGATAGGTTTAGAAGTCAGGTCCTTTTTGTTCCCACAAATGAACTAAGTTTTGGGTTTCTATGCTACAGCCTTGTGATAGTGTCCAGAAAGAGGGGACAACGTTCAACTGCATATGGGTGATGTGGAATAAGAGACATTTACCTGGGACTTAGAGCAGAGAACAGGCTCAGTTTCCATTTAATGATGCAGTTTGGTTGCTCAGTGGTTCCCCCCCCCCCCCTAAAAATATATTATTCTAGATCACAAAGGAAAAGAAGTTGTAGCAGGCTATACAGGAATAAGATAATTAAAGGTACAAGAGCTTTTGAGTTTTCTCAGAGAGGGCTCAGAAGTTTCTTCAGTAAGAGAAAGATACAATTCAGCCAACTCATCTGACAGCACTTGCTGTCTGGGGACAGTTGGCAAGATGGCAGTTCCTTCTCATTCCTCTCTTGCTCAGGAGCTGATGATCACAAATTTGACTGGATACTACCTCTATTACCATGGCTACCTTCCCTTCACCACATCCCAGTTGGTTCCTGAAAATTGACTGATTGACATGGAAGCTGGTTTTCTTGAATCTTATGCCCTAGTTTTCATAGACAAAGCTTTATTTGCTACTGGTCTTTGGGGGGGGGGGGGGCAGGAAGCTATAAAATCACCCTCTCACTAAAATAAATAGATGCAAACTAATTTCTTGCTGAATTGGAAGCAGTTCCTTTTGACATCAAAATGTGGTCAGCAAAGCTATGCTTCCATGTATAACTTGGTATCATTTCTGTTACAGCAACATGGCAAATGCTCTTGCAAATGCCATATGTGAGCGATGCCGGGGAGGCTTCGCCCCTGCAGAGAAGATTGTGAACAGCAATGGTGAGCTGTATCATGAACAGTGTTTCGTGTGTGCCCAGTGCTTCCAGCAGTTTCCAGAGGGACTCTTCTATGAGGTTAGTTGCCTAAAGCTATTATTCCTCTGTTTACAATCCACACATATCTGCTGACAGTCACACAGTGCACTTGTGTGTGTGGCGAGAGGCATTCACCAAAATTGTCTCCACAGTGTCTCATGGAGGTTGCTGTTTTGAAATTGTTCTTCTTTACTCAAGACTAAATACAATATATGTTGGTGCTTAACCTGGGTTTAGCCTCAGACCTTGAGCGCTAGATTTGAATGCCAGGGCCCACTTCCACAATAGGGAAAATTAGAATAGGAAAAAATAACATCATGGAGCCCATCCAGATTCCACTTTACAGTATGAACATAGTTCTCTCTAATATATCTGGAGTTTGAGGGAGTTTTTTTCACCAGAACATTCATTTTCTTGGACCAGCATTGTTAAATACCAAACACCACTGCATAAAAAAAAATCAACTTAAAATCCAGAAGTCCATCACTGAATAAAGTAGTCTATATGTAAAGTGATAGCTTACATTTTTTAAAAAAATTATCAAGTGTACTGCAAGTGTACTTTCATGCTTTCTCCAAAAATATTACACATATCTATTATCTTTCTGATAATCTCACAATGAGTTCAGCTATGACACTGGTATGGATGGAGGTCATTCTGTGTAGTCCATGACTGAGAGCTTTGAATTTAGATCTCTTGGTTCAAATCCAGTACTTTATTCAATGTAACTCACACTGCCAGTGCTTGGAAAGAATCTTTTTTGAGCCACAGATTCCCAAATCCCTTAGTCTGTATGAAAAGAAACTGGCAAATGTAAGAAAATCTCATTTTCCCAAGCTCTGCATATGGCTACATGTAGAGGTGGTCATCTGCCTCCCTCTCCCTTGACCTAGTACACTGCAGTACACAGACGTGTACTGATAACAGATTACTTAAATTAGTAGTGTTGGTGCCGAAGTGTCCAGGACAGAAGTGAAACACAACACTAAAACATGCCAATTAATGTTTGGTGTTCATACCCTAGAAAGTTAAGGGAACATTGGCACACCATTAGGAGATGCCTGGGATGCCCAACATTGCTCTGGGATTTAAGAGAGTGAGACACTATGCTGTTCAAATATCGGTCAACATAGCCTAGACAACATAGCTGCAGCCTAACTCTGCAGCCCGAAGTGCTGCAGAGTTAAATGATAAGCTGCTATTTGGAACAGAGGTGATGTTAACAATCAGTAAAACACAGGCCACATTACATTTTAAACAGGCATTCTGTTTTTAAAGAAGTACATGTTTTTTCTATGCCTGCATTTACTCTACAATAATTTCTCAAGCCTAGAAATGTTCTAGACTTGACAATGACTTCTTTGCAACGTTGGGTATTTCCTGTTTCCAATGGAGAATTCCCTATTTCCAGTGTCAGAACATTTCTTACAACAGCTGCTAATTAAGTTGCTTCTCCAGATAATCATTTATCTTAATTTGGCCTCAGTTGTTTGGACTTGGATTTTATCTGAAACCCATCCCCTAATCTTTTAAGAAGCATTGCCTTTTATATATTGTGCTACATCCTGATAACCTCTGTTCCCAGTTTCAACAAAACACAGGTGGGCCTTTAAACACTCTTTGCAAATCATGGAGCTGGAAGGGCATAAACAGGGCCCAAACCAAAACTCCTCAGTCTTTTTACTGTTTGCTCAAATTTTAAAAAGGTCTTTTCCAGGTCCTCTGCATTAACACCAAGGGCAAGGCTGGTGATAGAATTTAAATTTAAATTTAATGTTATTGTCATTGTACATTGTACAACAGTATATATCAAATGTTTATTTGTTATATTTATGTGTTCCCATACTTCCACTGAGTTCAACTGGCAATTCTCATTTTATCTACTTAGTCTCATAATGACCCTGTAAAATTGGCCAGAGGAAAAAAAGAGACTGGCCCAAGGTCACTTAGTGAATTTCACAGCTGAGTGAGGATTAGAATGTGGCTTTCCCAAATATACATAACAGTATGTGTTTACATTTTCAGTATTTTCCCATAGAGTCTGTCTGGCTCTCCTTCCTCCTAATAATGAAACAATGAGGCCTTGAATCTGGTTGAGGCTAAAGATGTTTTGCTCATATTGCCTTGTTGTGTTATCTTTCCTAGCTAAGTAGAAGTGCCATTGTTTTTGTACAGCGATAGCTCACCACACTGTGATTTAGGATGGGGACAGGCAACTTATAGCTGATTGTGGGTTATTGGATTGTGATTCTCACCAGCTTTATCTTACAATGGCAGTGGTGACAGAGCAGTGGTTCTCAGCCTATGGGTCCCCAGATGTTTTAGCCTTCAACTCCCAGAAATCCTAACAGCTGGTAACCTGGTTGGGATTTCTTGGAGTTGTAGACCAAAACACCTGGGGACCCACAGGTTGAGAACTACTGTGATAGATAATAGGATTTGCAGCCCAGCAACATCTGCAGGAACACAAGCTCTCTCCACCCTGATGAAGAAGCCAGAAAAGCTTGTATGATGTGTGTTGTGCATGATAAATAAGTTATGTTCCCAAAATGGAATATTATGTATATTTACTTTGCAAGTGCCTTTCCTAGTAAGTGCCTTTGAGTATTTCTGTGTAAAACCCAATGTTCTCCTTGTTTTCAAGATGGAACAGGGATATCTAGTTTATTTCATACACAATTGAAAATAACCCATTTTACCATATATTACCACATACTCAAAGCAGGTATTTCAGTTATTGGAAGAAGCCTTTTTTGCCCTTTTGTATAGATTTCTGGCAGGCTCATTCCTGTCTTTACATGTGTATTTCCTGGAGCGTGTCTTCAGGAAATAAGGACAGAATGAAAGAGATGAGTAAGCAGAAAACACTTCCTGTTATCAGCACCAAAACAGGTGTTCATAACCTGGTTTCAGCAAAGCAAACATTAAGATGAGCTGATCTGTGCACAGGTTTTGCATTATTAGAGGTGTGTACAACTAAAAAAAAAAACTGCTATGTTTGTCTTTAACAAAATTCACCTGCCTTCCGTTTTGATTCTAAAGTGTTTGGGAAAATTCACAAGAGGTCCGTGTCAGATCTATTATGGAGTTTCTAAAATTTCGTTAGTTTTTCATTATATTATGCATCCATTTTCGCCAATGGGGACACTAATGGGGCTCCTCCCTCCCTCAGTTTTAGAGCTATCAGGATGCAACTTGCTATAATTTTTAACAAGAAGACACCTTTATTGATGTTGTTGTGGCTTTTATGATATGTTAATGTTTTAATTGTATTTATGGTGTTGTGGGCATTGAATTTTGCCCTGTAAACCACTTTGAGTAGCCTGTTGGGCTGAGAAAGGTGGCATACAAATACAGGAAATAAATAAATAATAAATAAATACAATTGTAGTACACATTGGTCACTCTAAGCCCCCCAAGTTTTAGAACATTTTGCTTATCCACTGATTTTTTAGGAATTTATTTTACAAGCAACACTTCTGAAGGAGACTCAAATTGGCTTACATTAAAAGTATGACCACACACTTTAAAATATACAAATATGCAAACATTAAAACAGAATAAAACATAACAGTATTAAAATTCACAATTAAAATCCACCAACCCACCAACCAAGCTTGAGGTGGAGGTGGGACCGAGAGAAGGGCCTCTCCTGAAGATCTCAGGGCCTGGGCAAGTTCATACAAGGGATTGCGGTCAGCCAAATAGTGTGGACCTGAACTTTGTCTAGGCCTTTAAAAGTCTTAACCGGCACTTTGAACTGTTCCTGGAAACAGACTGGCAGCCAGTGGAGCTGCTTCACGGAGGGGTTGTCCGCTCCCTGCAGCCAGCCCCTCTTAGCAAACTGGCTGCAGCTCTTTGGACCAGCTAAAGTTTCAAAGCACCCTTCAGAAGCAACTCCATGAAGAGCATGGTACAATAATCCACACGGGATATAACTAAGGTGTGTACCACATGGCCAGGTCTGGCTTCTCAAGGACTGGGTACCATTTTAATTATTCAAATACCCTTCTGGCCACCAGCAACATCTGACCTCGAGATTCAGTGCCAAGTCCAGGAGCACCCCCAAATGGTGGACCTATGTCTTCAGGAGGAGTGTGACCCCATCCAGCACAGCTGGATCCTTATTCCCTGGTCTGCCTTCCAACTGACCAGGATTACCTCTGTCTTGTCTGATTTAAATTTCAATTTGTTTGCCCTCATCCAGTCCATTACAGCTTCCTTGGCTTTTGGTGGAAAGGAGTAGTAGAGTCGATACATGAGCTGTCTATCCCCATAAATTTCTCTACAACAACACAACATAACAAGGGCATCACTTCCCCCAAATTTCAGAAAGATTAACTAAGTTTTAGGGAATTTTTAAAGTTTTGCCTAATTAAAAAAAATACCAAGGGAGGTACCCCCTGGAATTTCTCCTCAGTGACAGAAGAGCAGGGATCTTTCAAAAAGTTCCACTCATCCACCAATTTTTAGGATTTTTTAAAAACGTTTTACAACTAAAACAACAACAATAAAACAACAAAAAAGGAAAAAACCCCAAAATGAATCCTAGACAACCCCCCCCCCCCCCGACACACACCGACACAAAGGAAATGAACTTAAAATAAATGCCAGGAGTGCCCCCTTCTTATTCCTCAACCCTGATAGGCTGAGGAGAGCATGTGACCTAACAGTTTGCTTGCCTGCCTAGTAGAGTTTGCTTGTGTTGAAAGAATAAGCTAATTCACTGGGACTTACAAAATTCCTCACGGGGAGAGAGGGCAGGTTAAAAATAAAGTTTTTAAAAATTATTTTCTTATGAAAACTACGTATTGGATGTTTTCATTCGTTTGCAGGGGATGGCGCTGCACGGTCTTCATAACATCTCATTCGACTTTCGACTCTCTTACAATTTTTTGCATAGTCCTATGAATTATCCCATCAGAATTTGGCCTTATATGACTTCCTTCCTTGTGTAAAGATTTCTACAAGAGACCATTCCCCTTTGTCTTACAATATTATGTTATTATGTCTGTTACGCAAATATAGCTCTTTTTATAGAAAAATAGATTGGATTGGATCCTTTTCACAATTCAGAATTATACACTATTTTATGTGAGAGATCAAAAGGCTATTCTCTATATTCCCCTAATAGTTTGCTGTGTCTGTTTTTCAGTTTGAAGGAAGGAAGTACTGTGAACATGATTTCCAGATGCTTTTTGCCCCTTGCTGTCACCAGTGTGGTAAGTTTTTGAACAATGTTTTGTAAACATAAAAGAGAAAGCAAAAACATGGTGGTATGATGGCAATGTACCACATAATATTCACTGATGTGTAGTAATGTTGTCATTACATTTTAAACACTTTTCAGTCTCAGATCGTTCCAGTACAGAAGGCATGGATTATCCCAAAGTCAATACTTTAGTATTTTTCATAATTCTAATGCATGAACATCTTCCACAGTATATCGCAGCAATCAGGACACATCCTTTTGTAATTCTAAATTGGGCCTGTCCATGGTGGCAGATACAAAGTTGTTCTTGAACCTCTTTAAGTTTCTGTCATTTTAAAGTGAAGTGCGGGTTGGGGGCGAAATCCTTATTTTCAGAGTCGAGATAAGCATGTTTGTTTCCTTCTTCTTATGCCCTTGGGTGAATACATTGATTCAAACTACAGTGAGAAAATTTATATTCCATTTGTCAAGCACAGGCATGCTTTTTCTTCCAAAACCAGGGAAATTCCTATATTAGCACATCAACAGAATGAAATTATGAATTTCACCAATAATTTCCCAGACATAACTAAATAGGATTTTTCTCAGTTAGTGGATTTGTGCACCTGAGAGGATATGTAACAATGGCTGCATTTTGTTTGCCTTGATTTAGCGAAGATTTAGCGAAAATTCTTTGTGAATTTTCTTTCCTACTTCTGTCAGCATAAGATGAAAATATTTTGTAGCCTGCTATTGTAAGCGGTATTGAGAATACTTGAAGCAGAGCAGTGGATGGTGGCTCTTTTGTATCTAGATTGCTTTGCAGTACCCAATGCCAGCCAAGGTGCTTTAGGATATATTGCAGGAAAACTTATAAACACCTCCCCCCATATATAGGAGTAAAAACATAACAGCAGCAAATTCAATAACATAAAACATGTTTCCCTTTAATGAAATTCTGAATCTACCACAATATTTGCATTTCAATATTAAAAGCTTCCTTTTAATGCAAGAGGGGTGGTATATAGCTCAATTCTTTGTATCAAAGTTAGATCACCATTTCCAACAGATAGCATGTTTGGTTTATAGTGTGAATGTGGTCATGAGAATTAAGAATCACAGTCATGGAAAAATAAGGTAAACGTATTGTCGAGGGCTTTCATGGCCAAAATCACTGGGTTGCTTTGAGTTTTCGAGGCTGTATGGCCATGTTCCATAAGCATTCTCTCCTGACATTTCACCCACATCTATGGCAGGCATCCTCAGAGGTTGTGAGGTCTATTAGAAACTAGGCAAGTGAGATTTCTATATCTGTGGAATGTCCAGGGTAGAGAAAAGTAAGTGTTTAGATCCTTTGCTCAGCAGACAACACATATATTTTCTCCTGCACTTGAGCATTTTAAATCAACCCCCTTTTAAATATCCTTTTGTCTTTGTTAATTTGTAGGAGAATTCATTATTGGCCGTGTGATTAAGGCTATGAACAACAGTTGGCATCCAGAATGCTTCTGCTGTGATATCTGCCAACAGGTACTGGCCGACATTGGATTTGTGAAGAATGCTGGCAGGTAGATGTTTGCTTTTCTTTCATTTTTCTGTTTGGCAAATGTTACTAATGCAATTGCCACTGTTGACACTTTCTGAATATAATTTATTTTTGCCTGATATTCCATTATATATTTATATGTGTGTATGAAAATCTTGAATAGCACTGATTTTGACCAAGTGTGCTTTAATCTGTGGTAGCACATATGCCATCTTGAAACTGCCACAGAACTATTTTTGCTGCAGTGTAACTGTTTTTCTTGACTGTGACTCTGAATATATTACACTGTCAAAATATGTAGAGTACCTTATTCCTTCTCTTCATTCAGAAGTCGTTGTATGTTTTATGTGGATTTGAGATTATCTCTGCCTTCTTCTTTCTGAATGTGTATTCCAATCTGTCCGTCAGGTTGTTGTTGCAGCCAGAACATTCTTTCTTTTCCCCATCTCACTTCCCATTCCATCATTTCAGTTTAAAGCTGTGTTTCTCAAACTGTGCTCCTCCAGGTGTTTTGGACATCAACTCCCAGAAACCCCAGCTAGTTTATCAGCTGTGTGGGATTGTGGGAGCTGAATCCAAAACATCTGGGGGAGCACAGTTTGAGAAACTGGTTTAGAGCATTCCTCTGTTGAGAGTTCCTTCATATAATATGAAATATATGTCTCTGTAGTGTACATGCGATATATTCCCTTAATGTTTGCTCGTAGCACATGAGTCTGTAGATAGTGGTCAATTTGTACTTGGAAGCACATTGTAACAAGCAGGATTAGAGAGAGACTAAAGATTCAATTACTTATGATCACGAGAAAACAGAAACAATAAGGAAAATATATTGTCGAAGGCTTTCATGGCTGGAACCACTGGGTTGTTGTTGGTTTTTCAGGCTATATGGCCATGTTCTAGAAGCATTCTCTCCTGACATTTTGCCTGCATCTATGGCAAGCATCCTCAGAGGTTGAGGAGGACCAAGAGATTCCTGAAAAGAATATCTCCTAGATACGTTTTCTCCTAGATAAAAAAAAAAAATCACCTTTTAAAAAATGCATGGTTTTCCCACTTTTGTGAGGGGAATAAAGTCAATAAACTCAAAAAAAAAGTTGAAGTCCCACTGTACATCTAAAATCAAACTAGGGCCTGAATGAGTCCCCAGCTTGCAACTTTACAAAATGCTATAATGTAACAGCTCCCTGGTAGTGCAGTGGGTTAAAGCGCTGAGCTGCTGAACTTGCTGACCGAAAGTTTCATGGTTCAAATCCAGGGAGTGGGGTGAGCTCCCACTGTTAGGCCCAGCTTCTGCCAACCTAGCAGATTGAAAACAAACTGTGAGTAGATCAATAGGTACTGCCTTGGCGGGAAGGTAATGGTGCTCCATGCAGTCATGCTGGCCACATGACCTTGGAGGTGTCTACAGACAACACTGGCTCTTTGGCTTAGAAATGGAGATGAGCACCACCCCCAGAGTTGGACTCGACTAGACTTAATGTCAGGGGAAACCTTTACTTATAATAGAAAGTTCTGTAGAGTCCTCATGCTTTTGCTTATGCAAGCAGAACATAGTCTTTAGATTTAGGCTTCAGTCCAAGTTGTGAAATGGTTTTTGTGTAGAAGAAGATTCTTTTGAAGAGAGGAATGTTCCACATTCTATTTTTACTCCGAAGTTTCCACAAGTATAGTGTTAGTGATAACATCTCTAAAGATGTGCAAATAACATCCCAAAAATAACTATGTTTTTGATCTGTTCAAGATATTAGAAGATTGTGGTTCCAAGTTACATGATTAGATGATCTTCACACTTCCTTTTGTTACCATTTGGTAGAATAGCCTTCTGAAAATACTGATGCTTTTTGCAAGAGTGAAATCACACATAATCAGGGCTTACATCAAAGATCTTCACAGAAGAGATTTAAGATATATTGAGAGAGAAAGAGAGAGAGAGATAAATCCTAAACTGACTAACAGTAAATTACCTATTTTCCACAAGGTAGAATTGATTTTCCTTATTGATAATTGTTATTTTCTTTCGGATATATAAAACCTGAAACAAAAGCTACCGTGGGGGATTTGTAAAGAAAAAAATGTAGGTTTAAAGTGAGGTTGTGGTTTGGGTGTTGACTAGGATATTGAGATCCCTGCTTAGCCATGAAAAGCTTCTAGGTGTCCTTGAGCGAGTCACACACTCGCAAATCCCATCTGAACAAATTCTGTCAAGAAAAGCCCATAATAGGTTTGTGATAGGCTTGCCTCGCCAAACCTCAGAAATGATTCAAAGTCACACAACAACAAAAAGGAAACATTCATTTACTATTATTTTCCTTTTGTTCTCTCTTAGACACCTCTGCCGTCCTTGCCACAATCGGGAGAAAGCCAGGGGCCTTGGTAAATACATTTGCCAAAAATGCCATGCCATCATTGAGGAACAGCCTCTCATCTTTAAGAATGACCCTTACCATCCTGATCACTTCAACTGTGCCAACTGCGGGTAACAGGAACATTTTAAAAGAAAACAAATAATATTTTAAAGACTTTATTCTCTTTCACAAAACTCCCAGAATATTACACCTGCTGTCTCTTCACATTTCTATTACGACAGAAAGGAACTTACTGCTGAAGCTCGAGAGCTGAAAGGGGAACTGTACTGTTTGCCTTGCCATGACAAAATGGGAGTGCCCATCTGTGGAGCGTGCAGGAGGCCGATTGAAGGGCGAGTGGTGAATGCTATGGGCAAACAGTGGCATGTAGAGGTACATGTATTTTCTTGTCATTTATATTTATTCTCATTTCTACTATGTATTATTTACTATTTTCCAGGAGCCCCCAGTGGCCCAATGAGTTATACCCTTGTGCCAGCAGGACTTCTGACCAATAGATCAGCAGTTTGAATCTGGAGAGAGCGGCTTGAGCTTCTTCTATCAGCTCCAACTCCCCATGCGAGGACATGAGAGAAGCCTCCCACAAGGACGGGAAAACATCAAACATATCTAGGTGCCCTCTGGTCAAGGTCCTTGCAGACGGCCAATTCTCTCACACCAAAAGCGACTTGTAGTTTCTGAAGTTGCTCCTGACACGAAAAAAAACAAACTATTTTCCAATTTTATTTTCCTTTTTTATTATTTTCATTCATTTATTTTAATCCCTCTCCTGTATTGGCCATTGTTTATATTTAAACTTTTATCAAAATCATTATTATTTATTAAGTGGCACAATATTATTAGAGAATAAGGAAAAATCAGCAAATGTTGACAAAAATGGCAGTAAAATAAGTGCATCATAGCTGTGTTGCAATCACCTCTGAATTTCCTAACCAAAAATCAAAGATAGGCTTTGATTTACCTTGGTTGGGTAGTTTTTTATTTGTTGACATATTTGTTTACGATTTAAAAGAGTTCTACGTTGTAAACAATAAACTAATTTTAAACAAAATAAAAGCATAGGTCAAGATACTGTACCGAATATGTGACCATGATGTTGCAGCTACTTTTAACTCCCCATTTGACCCCTGAAACCAACCTTAAAAGCCAGAACAATGGAGGCCTGGGCTGCTAACAAGCAAGGTGCTCCAGGATGTTGTGACCAGTCCCTTCAGCTACCATGGGACACTACAGTGACGAACTGTGACCAGTTCCTGTGGGGTCTCTGCTTTTGTTCCTTGTAGCCTGACCTGCTTGTGGGAGGGAGCTGGCTGCATTTATTATTATAAGCAGCAAAACAAACATCTGTCGCTTCAGTGGCTACCTGGCATTAAAGTGGCTTTCAGGATCATTTACAGTCACAACAAAAATGGAATGATTAGAAATAACCACATTAAATAAGTTAAGCTAGAACAACATTGTTGTAAGGGTACAACAATGTAATGTCTATTTAGGCATATATGACTGAAGGAAAGGATTGAAGAATAAGAAGGAGATTTTCCCAAAAGAATAAATATAGCATTCTCCAGTGTAGTATGTTAAGAAGAAGAAGTTGCTTACCTTTAAGTGTGATTCTTCAAGTGGTCATCTCTGTTCTCACACAAGACAGAATCCCAAATGCATCATATCTTTCAACAGATCGTAGAAGGAAATTGGAATTGAAAATGAATTGTCAGTGTAGTGGGAGAGGGGTAATGACCAATTAAGGTCTCTACACAGGAATCATGAAGAAAAAGCTAATAATATGCCCCAAACAACAAAATATAGTATATGGATATATACTTTTGATGCAATTACAGAAAGTCTTCAATACAATAACAGAAAAATAAAGATAACCGGCACTTCTTTCTCCTTTTTAGCATTTTGTTTGTGCAAAGTGTGAAAAACCATTCCTAGGCCACCGTCACTATGAGAGGAAGGGATTGGCATATTGTGAAACACATTATAATCAGGTATGATTGCATTTTATGTGGCATAATTATCTTGAGAGATATTTTTAGTATGCTACTTTTAAAATTTCCATTCTGCTTTTTAAATACTTGTAAATAAGGCTCATGTGAAAAAGTAGTAACTTGTTTTCAACATGTAAAATGAATGTATTTTAATGAGCATAGACCAGCACTCTTTTATTGTCCACTGCTTGGTGCCATTGCTGAGAACATGAGTGTAGGAGCTGCCAGGTGGGGTCTATGGCTTCCCTGGTGGGGAAGATCAGATGTTTTACTGCACTGTCATTGCTATTCAGTGCAGATAATACCGAACTATGGGCCAATAGCCTTCCACAGCAAAAAACAAGCCCATTTCTTGACAACTCAAATCTCACTTGGGTGCAGTATAATGTCATCCTTGGATGGGATTCAGACAAGCCTACATCATGGCAGGTGAGGAAGAGAACACTTGGCAATTGGTTCAGTGTGGAATCCCTGTTGAGCTTGGGCCTTAACTCTTACACACACGATTGCAAATTCAAACACCTGCAGAATCTTCCTTTAAAATAAAATCATAATATGCAAACTGCTTTGCTAAGAAGCTCATAGAAGTAAAAAAAAATGCTTTAAAATGGAAATGATACACAAATCACACATTAATCTGAAGATACTGCTTGGATATAGTCTTTACTTTTCAGAAAATAATTTTTCTGAAATCTCTAGTAGTCTTCTGTTATTATTTTCAACTCAACATCTCTAAAGTTGATGGCTCTGCAATAAACTGAGCTTTATTCTTTATTGGAAACACGCAGGGAAACAATCTCCAAACTAACCTAAACAGTTTTTTTTCCCGGTTTGCACTGCCTCATAGATTTTTGACAGATGCAAAGCAGCAGTGACAGTTGCAATTGATTGAAAATAACTGTTCCTAAGAAGTGGTTTAGTCTAATCATACTGGTCTACAAAAACAAGCATGCTATAATCATTTAATAAGTAACACTGCAATCTCTAATCCTCCAGCATTGGTGAAGACGGTTACACACTCACCAAATAAAATTCTGTGAATCTAGCAGGACAGTTTCATAATATAGGTTTATGTGGAAACTTCTTCAGACAGAAAAAAGTTTCACATGTAAAGTTTGCATATATCATTTGAATAATAAGGCACATTTTGATGTGTTCAGCTGCTTATTTTCATTTTTAAATGTTCTGTGGATATATTCCTGACTTAGACATATTTTCTATTTCCACAGCTCTTTGGTGATGTTTGCTTCCACTGTAACCGTGTGATTGAAGGAGATGGTGAGTTCCCATAGATATTCTTGTTTCATCTTTTCAGTAAAAAAGCACTTTACAAAGGATGTCTAAGAAAGGAAATGTTTCTTGTATGGAACCATAAAGAGCTGGTAAAGCTTATTTCAAAAATTAGATATCTCAAAATATTGATGGTGGTAAAACTAACCTGGAATAGTTATGATCATTTATCTCACACCTTTATTTTAGAGCAGTGATACCCTGATTGCCAATCCAGGCTGTCAGGTTCAAGACTTGCAGTTCTACCCAAGCTATAAGTTTTTGTAGAACATTGAAAATTAGGAGGGGGAATGAAACATGTAATGCCTATCTGTATCCTTCTGTGTCCCTTCCAAAGGTGGAAAATTTGGAGGAGGGCCTTGTCAACTCTGGCAACCCAATTATGGAAGGAACTTCCTTTGGCTGTCCAAATGGCGCAAAAGTTGTTCTCTTTCTGGCACCAAGCCAAAACCTGGCTTTTGCAATGGGGATTAATTTATTTTAAATTACGAATTTAAAAGCATATAAAGTGATTTTAATTTTTGCTTTACTATGTTTTTAGGTTTTTAAAAAATATATTATTTTAATCTGCAGGTATTTTAATTTATTTATTTATTTATTACGGTTGCTTATACTCCGCCCTTCTCACCCGGGGGGACTCAGGGCGGCTTACACAAACAAGGCACAATTCGATGCCTGTATTACAAAAACATAACATCAAAAACATAACATCAATAACAACAATAATTATAACACTGATAACAATTAACGTAAACAATCAATATTATCGGCAGGAATAGCCATAAACCCGTAAAAACAATTAAAACAATAAAAGCAATACAAACCTCATTGCTGGTCAGCGTTTAACCGACTCATAGTTAGGTTCTACTTTCCACACATTGTTGGTCCTATAATTCTGGTTCCATGTCTAATTGTCAGGGTGCCCAAAGGCCTGGTCCCAGAGCCATGTCTTTACCTTCCTCCTGAAGGCAAGGAGGGAAGTTGAAGCCCTGATTTCCCCCGGGAAATTATTTTATTGTACACAACCCTTGAGATTCCATGTTAAAGCTTTTAATAATTATTAT
This sequence comes from Anolis sagrei, assembly GCF_037176765.1. Lineage (NCBI taxonomy): Eukaryota > Metazoa > Chordata > Lepidosauria > Squamata > Anolidae > Anolis > Anolis sagrei. The sequence continues at coordinate 107,218,337 of NC_090023.1, forward strand.
AGTAAGATGGTGTCAAGGTTACAGTCTGAATACTGCTGCCATATGGACATAGTACTTGCATTGACACATTAAATAATAGGAAAGATCAGCTAAAGGTGGGTCTAGCAGCCAAATTTTAGTGACCTCAGTGTCTAGCTGAAATGCCTAAACAATAACCACCACAACAAATGGTCAGAGGATTGCTGCGAGTTTTCCGGGTTGTATGGCCATGTTCCAGAAGCATTATCTCCTGACGTTTTGCCCACATCTATAGCAGGCATCCTCAGAGGTTGTGAGGTCTGTTAGAAACTAAGCAAGTGAGGTTTATATATGATGGTCAGAAGTTTAGTGGTTAGAAATTTAGTTTTGGTTGTGAAAAATTCAGATTGTCTTTGTAATCTCAGCTAGTGTTGAGGAAGACTCTGTCCAATTTTAAAAAGAGAATCGCCACATTTGGAAGCTTGTATGAGAGGCAATTCACAATTTTTGCCAGAAAAACAGTACAGTGATGATGATTGGGTACACAAAACAAGAACGATTTGCTCATTTCTGCTGTAGAAAATTAAAATGTAAAATCCCATCATTAAGACACTAGAGTTCTTTTATGCATTGGCAACTGTACTCCATAATCCAGACAATTTATGTGTCCATGGCAGGCCCACTTCATGACTGGAGCAGAGTTACTGTACATACAGAATGCAGAAACAGCAACATCACTCACTATGACAGGCTGGTGCATGCTATCCATTATTACTACCAAAATCCCACTAATTTTCTTTCATTCTGTTGGATTGTGGACAATTAATGGCAGCTTTCCAGCCACCTGCTGCTTGGCTAATCTGCGATCCAGAGAATGGAAGTGGTTAGAAAGTTTGGGCCATAGCTTCAATATCCACACAAGGTGGGAAAGAGCTGAAATTGTGTAAATATTATAAGTGTTAAGCATGGTACCAAAACCAAAAATTCTGCTGTTAAATTTTTGTGCAGATCTTGTTTCAAGCAATGTACAATGATTTGGAAAAAATTGTATCTGACTTTTGAGATATTACTATGATAATATATGCTGTGACATAATAATGGTAAAAGTAAACAACTGCTGTTAGCAATGGCGTCTAGCTAATCCTGTTACTTCTCTTTTTTTCATAGTGGTTTCTGCCTTGAATAAGGCTTGGTGTGTGAACTGCTTTGCATGTTCTACTTGCAACACAAAGTTAACGCTCAAGTAAGTAATTGTTTGTGATTCTGAAGGATAATGTGATGCTTCTGGGAACGGCTGTTGGACTGCATTTTCCAGTATTCCTTTCCATTGCTTTATGCTAGCTAGGCTTGATGGAACTTGTGGTCCCACAATATTTGAAGGGCTGCCTGATTCCACCCCAGCACACAATAAAGGCTTGCCCTTTTTGAAGCAGACATTGGTTGCTTGTTCAGCAGGATGACCAGTTTACATCCTTCACTCCAATCCAGAACAATCTAGTACAGAACTTTAAATAACGTCTGTATCCTATTGCTTTTATGCCTTTATATAGACTAATATAAGCAGTATGGGGTCACAGCTTCAAGATGATTACACACTACCATGAATTCCGTTAAGATCCACATTTGGAAGAAGGAAGCTCCGACTTAAGTAGAATTAAAGACTATATGCTGTGTACACACTCCAAAATTGGTACACCATATATATATGTTTTGTATAATACAAAAAGATGTGCACTCTCTTTTTCCCCTAGCCTATTTTACATTTGGCCACTGCCACTTTTCATTTTCCACAGTATATGCAAGTAGGGGTTGTAAGAGTGTTTCATTCATTATGCATTTGAAGTGTATATAGCATACGTTTTATGCCAATGTAGCACATGAAGCTGTGTTTATGAACATTAGCAGTGTACATGCATAGGAAAGCAATTGATGGCTTTCCTGTTCTGTGGTAACAAAGCCATGTTTCAGTGTCAGGCAAAGGGCAGGAATCATTTCCCATTACTATATTTGCTGTTTTCACTTCATTTCTGTTTTCTGCTGAATTCTGTTCTTCTACTTGACTTGACTCTTGATGCTTTCCTGTTCTCCCAACTGTTTCTTCTTTGCTTTATCTGAAAGGGACAAGTTTGTTGAAATCGATCTTAAACCTGTGTGCAAACACTGTTATGAGAAAATGCCAGAAGAGTTTAAGCGGAGACTTGCCAAACGGGAGCGTGAACAAAAGGAAAAGGACAAACATAAAAAGAAAAAGCCAGTTTGCCTGTAAACATTTCATTCCTGTCTTCTACTTTCTCTGCTCCTTCCTTTCTTTTGGTCAGTTTGAAGGAAAAGCTTTTCTTTTAGATGTTGTGGTGTGCATGCAAATGTGATCAAAATAAAGTTTCATTCTCAATATCTAAAGGCATTTTAGAGGAGTAAGGTATGGGATGCATCCTGCATGCATGGTAGTACTTGTGTGTGTGTGTGTGTGTGTGTGTGTGTGTGTGTGTATATATATATATATATATATATATATATATATATCTCAAAGAGTTCAATCACAACTTCAAGCAGGAATGTGAGAAATTTCCAGAGAGGTTTGCCTTGTTAAATTTGATTGCCTTGTTCATAGACTTTTAAGGGAATCCAACGTCATCACCTTTCAGTTATAGCTTCCTTTGTTTTCCCAGTTTTTTCAGTCTGTTTTGCTTTCCAGAGAAAAACCAGTTAAGAAGGAAAAGATGCAGTGGCTGCATTATACTTTTGGAGTAGTAATGCTTGGATTTGCCTGTTGCAAAAATTACTGGTCACGGTCTAATAGTATATTTCAATATCCAATGCCATTATAAGTTGTGGTTTCCTCCTCTTCCCTGCAGCTCTCTTGGTACCAAAATATATTTCAGGGTGTAAGCGGAACTGCAGAAGGGAAAATGGATCACCTTTTCTAACAGAACAACAGGATCCCAAAAGATCCCAATTTCAGATCCTGATCTCCACATCTCTCTTGACAAAACAGTAGATGTTAGCATAAATGTGCTCATTTTAAAAGAGACATCTCAAAACAAATTGCTGGGAACTAAAAGACCACGTCGACATGTATTTTTCAGCAATTTGGGAGGCATTTGTGCACTAATAACAATGTCTTTATGTTTATAAACTTCCAAAAACGACAGTAGTGTAATTTATACTGAATTGTAGAGATTAGTTTTAATTTATTGTTAGCTAATTGTATACATGTATGGATTTTATTTGTATCTGTTAAGACACCTATTTTTCCTTTCCAGAAACAAGTTTGTGGAATTTGATATGAAGCCTGTCTGTAAGAAGTGCTATGAGAAGTTCCCACTGGAACTCAAGAAGAGACTAAAGAAATTGGCTGAAACTTTGGGAAGAAAGTGAAACCCTCTGCTTCTAGACCTCCTCTTGCTATGCAACATGTAGGAAATTGTATTGATGTAAACAGACTTACTTTTGTTGAGTCTATCAAACATTAACTCAGAAGAAAAGTATTCCTCAGCATGTCTAGCTATACACTAATACATTTGCCTCACTTTGAAAATATACCTCTAAAACACTTTCATGTTAAGGTTTGGAAACATGTGGCTCTCCATATGTAATTGGATTGCTACAGCCATCAGTCTTAGTGATCATTGCAAATATTAAGGTGTTTACAGTCTAGAAATATATAGAAGCCACATGTTCCATAACCATGCTTTTCATCTTAAGCAAGCTCATATTCAACCATTTAAATAATGTATCTTATATGGCTTTATAGATATATAAAAACATACATCCCTTGTATTTGCTTAGCAGATAGTGGATGAAAAAAATAGTGGACACTGGGAATGAAGTATAAGATTTCCCTTGACAAAAAGACCAAATCATTATAAACTGAATTCCAACGATATTTGTCTAATTATTGTCA